>NW_008340047.1:302298-354798 GCF_000622305.1 Nannospalax galili
CAAGACCCCAATCTTATCTAAAGGAATACTGACAACTGATTACCACTAGATGAGTAACAGCTGACCCTCTTAAAACAAAGACCTCTAGATAGGCTGACTAGATTCACCAGAAGGGCAAGTAGTGGGGAATGGCTGGGGTGCCGACAACACAGCAGACAGTAGCAGGGATATCAGAGTATAAGGGCTCTAGTGGGGGGGAGGGAGGCTATGGAGTGTGCTATCTGGGAAGTGGGTGTATAGCCAAATGAGATGGTTTGGGATGTTCTGTGTGATATAAACATACAAAAGAAAAAAAAATAGAAGTTGTATGATAATTTCATGCTACACTGGAATTAAACTAGAAACTAATAACGAAGACAGCTCAAAAAACCCCAGAAACTTAAGAGATTAAACTACATGCTGGGCATGATGGCACATACCTTTAGTCTCAACACCTGAGAGGCAGAGTCAGGCATATCTCTGTGAGATCAAGGCCAGCCTGGTCTACATAGTGAGTTCCAGGTCAGTTGGGGCTACAGGGAGACCCTGTCTCAAAAAGACAAATAAATATACATATGTGCGTGCGTGCGTGCGTGTGTGTGTAGAACATTTAAAACCCATTTAAGGAAATCTGATTGAAAAATAGGCCAAAAACCTTAATATATACCTCAGCAAAGAAGATGGACAGGTAGCAAAAAGCACAAGAAAAGATGCTCCATATCATGTCACCAGGAAAATGCTAATCAAGAGTCAATAAGAAACCACTATACACCTAATTAAAATGTTGTACTCCAGAGCCCTGGCAGCATTAAATGTCGACAAGGACACAGAGCAGCAAGAACTCTCATTCACTGCTGGTGGGAATGTAAAATGGTACAACCACGGTGGAAGACATTTGGTGTTTTTGTTTTGTTTTGTTTTTTGTCTTTTTGTCTTCTTGAGATAGGGTCTCCTTGTAGCCCCAGCTGTCCTGGAACTCACTATGTAGAACAGGGTGGCCTTGAACTCAGAGATCTGCCTGCCTCTGCCTCCCAAAAGTTTGGTGGTTTCTTAAAAAATTAAACACACTGTTACCATACACTCGAGCAATCATATTCCTTGCCATTTACCCAAAAAAGGTGAAAACTGCATAAAAGCCTACAGCATCTTTATTCATAACTGCTCAAATTTAGGTGCAATCAAAATGCTGTTAAGTAGGTGAATGTACGGTGGTACTACGAGATAATGGAATATTATTTAGCACTAAAAAGAAATGGACTATCAAGTTGTGACAAGGTATGGATGAGCCTTAAATGCATATTACTAAATCAAAGAAGCCAATCTGAAAAGGCTACACACTGAATGAGACCAATTCTGGGTCATTCTGGAAAGGAAATTTGTGAAAACAAATATTGGTAGGGGACAGGGATGGCTAAGTTGAGCACTGAGGATTCTCAGGGCAGTGAAATTGCTATGATACTCTAGTGCAGATACAAGTCTTTGTAAGTCTGTTGAAGCTCCATAGAATGTATAGCACCAAAACTTAACCCTAATACAAACTGTGGAGGGTAGGTGATTATAATGTGCCACTGTAGGCTCATCTGTTCCGACAAATGCAGCACTTTGGTGGTGGGTACTGATAATGGGAAAGTTTATACAACATTAAGAGCTACTACTTGGTGTACTGTGCTGAGTATGACAGATTATCTGACAATCTTCCTAGGAGATAGGTATTACTATTACTCCCAGTTTAGAGGACAGGAAACAAACTGAGAAGCCTAGGAACTCACAAGAGAACACCCAGAACAGCGAGTAGTAGTGTGAGGTCAGATTCAGCCTGTCAGCTCATCCGGGATGGGGCAGGATGTGAGTGCAACACACAGGGCTCCTTTCTTTCTCCTTGCTGTGGCTAGGAGATACTTTCTGGTTTTGGTCATTTGCCTTCAGTTAAGTGACTCACATGGTATGTAGATGTGGGTGGCCCAGTTGCCCCGTTCATGAGGAAAAGTTCGAACTCGTCCTCCATGTTTTGCGCTGTCATCTTCAGGTCTCTCCTCTGTGCTGGGGAACATACTTAGCACACTGTCAGGTATTGGTAACTTCTGACTGGGAAGGGGGTTCTGGCCACTGAAGGAGAGAAAAAGAATACAAGCATTTATCCACCTCACATTCTCTCCCTTTGCACATACAGCAGTTTTAAGCTTTATACACAATGATTCTTTTTCAGCAGAGTCTTGCCATGTAGCCCAGGTTGGCCTCAAACTTGCTACCCTCTTACCTTAGCCACAGTGACTCTGAGTGTGGATTTCCAGGAGCTCTCCAGTATTGCTGAGGTTTCCCAGCTCCTCTGGGAGACAGCTCTTGGTCCCCAGGGGAAATACCTGGGCAAGCAGCAATGTGTGGTTTGTAGGTCATTTTACCTAGCTGGACAGGCCTGAGTTGGAATAGCTCATTCTAGATCTGTGATGAAGGTACACAAATTACCTCGTGTATAAAGCATATTTCCATTTTACAGAGCTCTGTGCGATGAGCTGACATTGCACCTAACAAAGACAGGTATTTAAGAACCCAAGGCTCTCTAGTTTTGCTTTGGTCTGGAGTTTCCAGACTGACACCCTTCATACGCTTTTGGTATTATTGCAGCTGCGTTCAGATCAGGAAACAGGTCTAGGATGGTACAGTGTTGACCAGGAAGGATATAGTGCACAAGAGGCGATGGTTGGACTTGAACCAGTATCCTGACTCCCAACTTCGCCTTTGCCAAGTGGAGCCATTCTGGGGCTTTTTCCAGGATATGCTCTGAACCCTCTTCGCTCCATGTCCTTATTTTCCTAGCCCGGGAACTGACCCATACTCTCCCTGCTACCCTGGAGCCTCGGATCTCCTCGGGGTTTCAGCAGAATCACGCCCTCGCGGGAGAGACTCCCTCGTTCCTCACCAACTGCGGCCCCTAGTCTCCGGCCCGCTCCGCCCTATGGCGGCGGCCTCGGCCCCGGCTTCATCCTCGGAGTCGCTGCTGCTGTAGCCCACCAGGGGCGCCGCGCTCATGGAGCCTCGTCCTAGACCACAGGTCTGGTCGGTGGGCAACCTCACCCGGAGCCTGGGGTTCCACTGATCCGGAAGTGCTCTCCAGGGGAACGGCCTAGAGTAGCCCCGCCCCGAGGCGCGGCCTGGCGGAGCTCGGGGGCGGTCCCTAGTGGGACCGCAGCGTAGGCTTGCCAGCCGCCTTCCGGAGCGCTGCAGAGCGGGTTTCACAGGTCTGAAGGTACCCCTTGTCAAGCTTGCACAAACCCGAGACCCGGGTCCCTCGCGAGAGGCAAGCCGAGCGGCACGTCAGCTGCAGAAGCCCGGAGGGTGCGGGAGGGCCCTGCCGCGAGGAATAGGGGACGGCCCCGGGCTGGACCCGGAGCCTCCGCCCTGAGCCCGAGCGAGGTGGGCGGGAGCGGGCGGCGTCGCTCGGTCGGCCCCCTGCTTGCTGATCCCGAGACTCGAGCCCAGTGCCCTAGGACGCGGCGTCTCAGGCCGGCGGGGCAGCGGGGTCCCCGGTAGGGGGCGGCCTCGCTCCGTGCAGCCCACTCCTCCGCAGCTGCCGCCCCGGCCGCCGCTCCTCCTCCGGCCCCGCCTCCCTGGCCTTGCGCCGCCAGTCCGTCCGCTCGTCTCTGCAGGGCTGTCGGTCCGTCCGCCCGTCCTCCCTCCCGGCGCTCCTCCGCTCTGGTCCCGCTAGCCCGAGTACGCCCGTCGATTCCTCGGTTCCGGCCGCCGCAAACCGGCCCCCTACTCCCTGACCGGCCTCCGCCGCTACGCGAGGCCGGGGATTGGCAGGGCGCGTAGGCCGCGCCGCGGCGGATGGAGCCGGAATAAAGGGGCGATAGAAAAAGCAGCTGGTCTCCACTCGCCCCACGCCTGACCCCTCGGGCGGCCCCGAGCAGGTGAGCGGCGGGGCATCCGGGGCTGCTTCTGGGGACCACTCCCATGCTCACCGCACCCCTTCCCTGACTGCTCCTCCGGCAGACCCGGAGGCCTCCTGAGCTCCGGGGCGGCCCAGACCGGGCCTGGAAGTGCAGCCGCTTCCCGGGCATGGTTTGAGGCCCTGGGGCCTTCTCCAGCCCCGCCATCCACCCCCCCGGCCGCAGCGGCTCCCGCCATCCCAGGCCAAAACTGACAGGCAGCCCAGCTGGACCGGCGGGCTGCAGGCAGGGCCGGATGGGAGGTGATCGGCTTACATTCCGTTTCCCAGCGAGGAAGAAGGGCTGGGGTGGGGCGCAGGTGGAGGCTTCTCCTTGTCTGCCCTGCCTTCCCCTACTTTCCCCTACCCTTTGCGGAGTGATCGGAGAGGGTTTCTGGCTGCACCTTCCTGGAAGAGGGCCAGGGTAGGAGGTGGAGAGGTGGCGGGTAGGGGTGGCCGCTCGCACTGGCGGCCTTTCATACCAGGAAAAACAGCACACAGTTGGATTGGCGCAGCTTCCAGAGCAGCCCACCTTTCCTTTCTGCCCTAGGAAGGTTAAAATGACCCAGCCGTAGCACTTGTTCACACACGCTGCTACTCCACTGTGCACTGGCCCTTTTTTCCTCCCTTCCGGGAAGATTCGCAGGATGACAGCTTTTATCTGGATTGTTGTTTCTTTAGCAGAACAGTTAGAGGCAAGGCTGGCATTGTCTGCCCTTTTTCCTCTTAGAGAAAACTTAGAAACTTTTAAAATGTAAGAGGCAGATGAGTTGGGAACCTGGAAGTGGGTTGCCTCTGACTCCAAAAATCCACCCCCCTCTGGAATTACCTTATGCTGCCACAAAGTGGTGAGTTAGAGATTTGCCAGGGTTGAGTGGGCTTTATCTTGCCTTCACTACTGGGAATGTTGTGGACCTACATGCAGCAAGGACCCTGGAGGAGAAACACCCTGTGGATTAGCATGCTTCATCCTGCATCATTCAGGCAAAACAGTGCAATTTCTTACATCTTGACAGTCAAAGATTCAGAGAATGTGTAGGGCTTTTGTTTTTGTTCCTCTGGGAGATGACTAGAATGAGGAAGTTCAGCTTCAAGAACCCCCCACACTGGGTGGTCTGTGAACTGGCCATTTAACCCTCTCCACCATGAGTTCAGGTCTCTGCAAGGTCATTCATCCTGTTATAAGTAGAGAATAGGCATGTTACCTGGGGAAAGGCCTGGCATGCAGATAAAGAGAGGTGTGGGCCAAGCCTTCAAAGCAAGGTTTTTGAGGTAGTCCTTGGTTCCTTTGTTTTAATATTAGTTCCAGAGGCCATTGAACTTAGACCTAGGAAGTGTGGGTTCCCTGGGTTCTGCCTGCCCGCAGGCTTTTCTTCTCTCTGAGTGAGCCCTGTAGTGTCCTTGTGACAATGGGAGAGGGGTTGGAAGGCCTCGGGTCACTCCAGACCCTGTGAGACCTGGCTGAAGAAGGTTGGGAGGAAGCCAGGGGGACTTGGGGAGTCTGGGATACTTTGCCCAGGAAAAGGGAACTGAGGCGGGTGGGTTTGGAGACAGCTCTCTTCCCCTTTGCCTGGAGAAATGGAGCAGCCATCAGACCTCTTTGGTAGCATGTGAAGGGAGCAGGTCTCCAGCCCTGAGCATCTCCCTGCCCTGATGTAGCTTATGTCTGTGCAGTGAGTGTGGGCAGCATGGGGAGAGACCAGGGAAGGGTTCCTGCCTTAAGTTTACTGTGTCTCTCTTCCCTACAGAACCGACTACTGGGGAAAGCAGAGCTTCCCTGGCATTGCCGGGACCCTGCCTTGAAGAGCCCCTTGTCCTGTAGACACTGCCTTGTAGGCTGTCTTCTTGGCTAATGACGGGGGCTGCCTGAGCAGTCCTCTTCTGTGCCTTGTGTGAGGTCCTTGTCCATCCCTGAGATTGGGCAACTTCTCTCTCAGGGTTGGGTCACCTTAAGTGGGAAACTGAAGCCACTACTGTCCAAACCCTGTTTCATCTTCCCAAGCATGTCAGAAAGCTGGCAGCAGCCACCACAGACACAGCCACAGCAGCCACAGCCACCACAGCCTCAGCACCATGCTGAGCCACCACCAGCCCTGGCTGAGCATACACTGCCCCCAGGCACAGCTGAGAACCCGCTGGGCTGTGCTGTCTATGGCATACTCCTGCAGCCTGACCCAGGCCTGCAGCCTCCACAGCATGCACCACTGCAGGCAGCAGGCGAGCCTGGCCCCAAATGTGGTGTGTGTGGCCATGACCTGGCACACCTGTCCAGCCCACACGAACACCAGTGCCTGGCGGGCCATGATCGCTCCTTCCAGTGTACACAGTGTCTCAAGATCTTCCATCAGGCTACTGACCTCCTGGAGCACCAATGCGTGCAGGCTGAGCAGAAGCCTTTTGTCTGTGGTGTCTGCAAAATGGGCTTCTCACTGCTCACCTCCCTGGCGCAGCACCACAGCTCTCACACTGGCATGATGAAGTGTTCCATCTGTGATAAGACCTACAAGCCAGCTGAGGCTGCCGAGCCAGCCACCACTGCTGCACCCTCACTGCCCCCAGCACCACCACCCACAGATGTCGCCCCTGCAGAGCAGCCGGAAAAACCCTACAGCTGCCCCATCTGCCAAAAACCCTTCAAGCACCTGTCAGAGCTCTCTCGCCACGAGCGGATCCACACTGGAGAGAAGCCCTACAAGTGCACGCTGTGTGACAAGAGCTTCAGTCAGTCGTCCCACCTGGTGCACCACAAGCGCACACACAGCTCCGAGCGGCCCTACAAGTGCGCTGTCTGCGAGAAGACCTTTAAGCACCGCTCGCACCTGGTGCGTCACATGTATGCACACTCGGGTGAGCATCACCTCTTCCGCTGCAACGTGTGCGAGTTGCATTTCAAAGAGTCGTCCGAGCTGCTGCAGCACCCTTGCACCCCGAGCGGCGAGAGGCCCTTCCGCTGCGGCGAGTGCCAGAAGGCCTTCAAGCGGCCCTCGGACCTGCGACAGCATGAGCGCACGCACAGCGCAGAGCGGCCCTTCAAGTGCGACCTGTGCCCCATGGGCTTCAAGCAGCAGTATGCGCTGATGCGGCATCGGCGCACGCACAAGACCGAGGAGCCCTTCAAGTGCGGGCTGTGTGAGAAGGGCTTCGGGCAGCCCAGCCACCTGCTCTACCACCAGCACGTGCACACCCTGGAGACTCTCTTCAAATGCCCGGTGTGCCAGAAGGGCTTCGACCAGTCAGCGGAGCTACTGCGCCACAAGTGCCTGCCAGGCTCCACTGAGCGGCCCTTCAAATGTCCGGTGTGTAACAAGGCCTACAAGCGGGCGTCGGCCCTGCAGAAGCACCAGCTGTCACACTGCGCAGCCGCAGAGAAGCCCCTCCGTTGCACCCTGTGCGAGCGTCGCTTTTTTTCCTCCTCCGAGTTCGTGCAGCACCGCTGCGACCCAGCCCGTGAGAAGCCACTCAAGTGCCCAGACTGCGAGAAGCGCTTCAAATATGCTTCAGACCTGCAGCGGCACCGGCGTGTACACACGGGTGAGAAACCCTACAAATGCCCCAACTGCGACAAAGCCTTCAAGCAGCGGGAGCATCTCAATAAGCACCAGGGTGTGCACGCGCGTGAACAGCAGTTCAAGTGTGTATGGTGTGGGGAGCGCTTCCTGGATGTGGCGCTGCTGCAGGAGCACAGCGCGCAGCATAGTGCTGCGGCGGCAGCTGCAGAGGGTGCCTACCAGGTAGCAGCCTGCCTGCCCTAAGGCTAGTGGGCCACCTGCCCCGCCCAGCCAAGCTTCACCTGCTTGTAGCTGCATGGTACCAAGTCTTGTCACCCAGCTCCCATGTGAGGCCCTAGGAGTGAGGACAGAAGGTTCCAGGGCAGGTGGAAGGTGCCCATACTTAGAATTCCTAGCACCAGCCTGGCAGTGGGAGAGCCAGAATGCTGTGGCCAAGCCTGATTCTATTAACCTCTTCCCCATGACAGGATTTGCTTTCTGAGAGCCCTGTTGCCCCTCTCCCCTCAACCTATGCGGGCCTGGGATCCCACTTGGCAGTCAAGTGGCCCCTTTATCCCCAGTATGGGGGATGCCAACCCAGCCCTCCCAAATCTTTCATCCTAGTTAGAAACCAAGTGACTTAGGAAGAAGGAAGGTTATAGTAGAGCACCCTCAAGTTGATCTTTAGAGGACAAAGCCAGCTTTGTGACAGTCCTGGAGATATGGGGTGTAGACCATGACCTACAGTCCTCTGTAGCCCAGCCAGGACTGAGGTGACCCCTAAGTTTCTGATAGTTGAGATGTGTAGTATAGGAGTCTTTGGGCAGGGTCTGCTTAGAGACTAGGGGCCCAGTCAGAAGGGGAAAGCAGAGAGGATCTGGTGATGCCCTCAGTTATCACAGGGAGAGGAGCACAAGCAGCCCGTGTGCTGAGGGCTGATCCTGTGACTTTGGAAGCCCCCTCCTGCCTGTGAGCGGTCCCAAGCTGTGAGGTTGTGAATGTACCCTTAGCCAGGCAAGACTGCTGTTGTGGAAGGAGAGGACTGTTAGTCTCCTTTACCCCATTCCTGGGGCTGGGAGGAAGGAGGACCAAGCCCACAATCTTCTCAGCAAATACAGACAAATTCTTTCCTCTCAAAATTTATGAACCAAAGTGTCGGGCTCAGAGGCATGGCCTCAGCTTGCCCCAGTCCTGCCTCAGGGCCAAATGCAGGCCTGGGTGTCCAGTGTGGGGAATGGTGTTTGATCTCACAGTGCCCTCCCAGCCCATGGGATACCCACTCCAACACTGATTGCAGACCCTAAGGATCTTCGGTTGCCAAAACACTGTTCTCTTTTGAGTGAGGCTTCCTAGAGTCCTCCTGGGTCTGTGGCTGTCCACAGACTGCCTCCTGAGGTGAACAGGAGGTCAGAAGGATAAAAGAGCCTAGAAGGTAATTGCTCCTGACAGGTGCATGGACAGCCACCATCACTGGACGGCTCCTCAGGAGCCTGGAGGACCTTTGTTGTCAAAGTCATCCTTCTGAGCCCAGCCCTGTCCATGCCCTTTTCAGCCCCCGCCCTCCTAGTCATGAGTCTTGAAAGATTGACCAGCACATATGCCAAGTGCCCAGAGGGTGCTACTTACCTCTCACCTTATGAAGTCCAACTGGCCATATCCACCTGCTCTGTCTGCCCAGGTTCCCTCCTGTGCCCACAGGGACAGGCTGGAACTTCTCTTGGCTGGTTCTTGGTCACTAAGCCTCAAAAGACTGGAATCCAGGCTCACGACAGTCCAGTCCCAACTGTTCATTTTTTTCCTTACATTTTGCTTTCTAAAAGCAGTTTGTTATAACATTGTACAGCTTAATTTCATGTCATTTTGGATCTTATGAATGTGAGAGTTTGGATGTTTGAAAAGAATGACTCCATTTTAGGTATCCACTGTTGATATGTATACATAGTGAGTCTGATGTCTGCTTTAGAAGTAAAGACACTGACCATTGCAGACCACAGCTCTTCTCATTCTTCTGAGAGGGAGTGATGGGCCCTGCACGGGCTGATAGTCATGCAGACCAGTGTTACAGGTTGGGTTGGGACACAGGGCTGGGCTTGAATCCTGAGATTTGAACATCTGACGCATGACTTTGGGCTGGTCACCCAAACTCTTTAGGACTCATTCACCTCATCTGTCCAAAAAAAAAGGAAGTTAGTTTGCCTCATTGTTGTGAGAATTATATGGAGTCTTGGTGAGGCCCTGGGTTATGGACTTGCTGACGGTTATCAAGTATAGCACACCTGCCCCCCACCTGATTGAGGTTTAACCACAACTCCTGAGGAGTGAACTGGGCTGTGAGACCAGCAACTCATGGAAGGCCAGAGGCTGGAGACTGGGCCTGGTAAGCCTGGGCTTAGCCTGAGGTTGTCACATACCTCTCTTGTACCCCATACCTGCCCCCAGCAGCCTACCTGCCACTCGGGCACTTTCCTTTTCTCAAAGGCCATAGTAGGGCTGGAGAGAGAAGTAGCCCCTACCTAGGCCTGGTATCTGAGGCCAGGAACATCCTGTCCTAGATGGAGAAGGGTGAGGGTAGAAGGTTCAAAGGATAGGGAGCTGCTCACTCTGTAAGTGTTCCAGAAACTGGCCCAGACTGTGTGGCCCCTAAGGACCCAGGACGTTCCTTCCTATAGGCTTCTGCTGCTCAGCAGGTAGCCTTTTCTGCCAGGCTCAAGGCCTAGCTTACTCTTCCGTTGTATGGCCTTAGGCAAAACTCCTCGACTTGGTGGCCGGGTAGACCTGAACATTTAGAGGCCCAGGAATTTCCCAAGCCACACGGTGCAAAAGCTGTAGAACTGTGGGGGTTGGCAGATGAACTTGGGACTTAACACTGTTGGAGGACTGGCAGTATGGCCCAGGACAGCACTGGCACTCTGGCTTCATCTACCATTTTCTGACCAGGAAGTTGGAAACATGACCAGGACTGTCCCTGACACTCAGTCTGGCCAGGAAGCATGGCCACAGATATCCCCCCACCCCACCCCCAAGCTGGCTTTAAGCTCCTTGAGAGATGGAAGTTACTGTGCTGTATCTTCCCAGGCAGGTTGCACTATCTCCTTAAAGGGCCAGCACCTCCAGGCCACTTTTGTGAAACGTCATCTCCAGCCTACATCCTCCTTCCCAGCCTGCAAACCTGCTTCTCGCTCCTCCAGAGCAGACCTTGGGCCCAACCTAGACTACCCAGCTTGTGGAAATTCACTCAAGGCCTCCCACGAGACTGGTGACAAACAAGTGGTTTCTTTGTTCCTGGAAAGTCACCTCTAGGAAGAGCCTTGGCTGCTATTGATCTCACATCTCCAAAGGTTCCTGCTGTAATTCCTTGGGTCAATTGTGTGTATGTGTGTGGTGGGGGGGGTTGTGAGTTATGGGGTCTCCCTCTTCACCGTGTCCCCATTCCATCCTAGCTTTGCATTCCTGCCTTTGTTCTTTCACCCACAGCCATAACTGAGTACCTGCTGTTTGCTAGGCATGAAGCAAGAACTTCAGATGAGAGAGTTTAACTGGTTTCATGAACTTCAAAAAGTAGAGTAGGGGCTGGGGAGATGGCTCAGTTAGTGTAGGGCCTGCTGCTCAAGCATGAGGACCTGAGTTTAGATCTCCAGCACCCACATAATAAAGCTAGGCATGGTTGCATGAGTCTGTAACCCTGGACCAGGGGTGTGGGGGGACATGATGGGGTGTAGGCAGTGTCAGGACATGTTGGCACATGAACCCAATTAGCACTGGGTTCAGTGAGAGACCCTGTCTTAAAAAAAATAAGGTAGTGATCGAGGAAGATACTTGATGTCAACCTCTGGCCTTCACAAATGTGCATTCCCACATGTGTGCACACACACAAAAGGTAGAGTAAGAAAATGTCAAAACTGCTGACCCCTAGGACATAGTGTGTGATCTTCATCCCATCCCACCTCAGCTTGAGCTTTGCCCTGTTCCTGAGCCTACCCTGGTGCCAGCCCCAGGCCCTGGGCTATGATGTGTGTTTCCCATGTTGTTTGTAATAAACACCACTGTTACTTTATAGTAGGACTTTCATTCAGTTCAAATTTTCCTGCACTGGTTCCAGGGGTCCCAGACCTCATTCCTGAGAGAGGTAAGAGGAGCTGGCAAGCAAGCCCACTGGCCAGAGGCATGGATGAGTCTCCTCAAACAGCCAGGGTCCCTGCACTTGCAGTCTTGGGGAAGAGAGTGGGGAGGAGGAGGATATGAGAGAGGCCTTTCTGGAAGAAAGGGTGAGACTGAGGAGGAAGAGTTTGGAAAGCATTTCTGGTGAAAGGACAGCTTTGAACAAAGTTTTGGAGCCTGGGGGTGGGTAGACCAGCAAGGAAGCTGGTGCTGGGTTTGTGGTGGACTAAAGGTCAGAGAATTGGATTGGGGTCAGGCCTGAAATTTCCAAAGATGAAATCATGGTGGTTGGACTATCCCAAAGTCATGGCATGACTGTAGTGAAGATTTCTGATGGGATCTCTTTATGATGAGCCAAAATCTCTGAAACTGAGAGGTCAAGGCTGGGAGGCAGGAGATACTGCCGGTCATTCTGAGGGAGATCCTGTGTCTCATTGTTTCCCAGGCTGGTTTGCAACTCCTGGACTGAGTTGATCCTCCTGCCTCAGCCCCCTAATTATCTGGGACTGCAGGTGCATGCTACCTGGCGTGGCTTCTGAGAGCTTTCTAATAGGACATTGCTTCCTTCCAAGCCCATCTTATGTCTCCAGCCCCAGGAAACCCTTTTGCTTTCTTCCCCACTCCTGCTTGTACCTCTTAGCAGAGAGGAATAGAATGTAGTGACCATAGTCTCACCTGCCTGCAATTCCCAGCTCTGCTAGTCACTGGCCCTGTGACCTTGGGCTCATCGCAACTCCCTCAAGTTCATTTCTTTCACTAGCTATAAAATGGGTCTAAAATGACTCCCTTGTGGGGCTGTGAAGCATTTTGACTTAAGAATAGACACTGCACACTAAATTGGTTTTGCTTGTTTTCTACTCTATTTTTAGGCATAGTTTTTTACTTAATGTATTTAATGAAGTCAGGATTAAATGTACAGTCAGTGGATAGGAATTTTTAATTGCTGCTCTGGATTGGCATCCACAGTGCCCTGGGATGGAGGAACATGGTTTCAGGTTTAATGTGACAGCCTGCTTACCTATTTCTCCCATTTGACTCAGAGCATCTCTAAGACAAGGGTGGCATCTCCAATACACACCAGACTGCTGGCCCAGGCAAAGGCCTCAAAGCTGGGTCACATCCTGGGGTGAACTTGTTCAGTGATACTGGGTCAAGGAAGCAGGCACAGAGAAGAGAGCCCAGTCATTCTGTCCCCTCTTACACACTTCAGCATGCTCATTTGAGCTCTCCAGTGTCCAAGGTAGGGCTCTAGCATCCCTGCCGGGAGCCTTGGACAGGGTCCATTTCTTCTGTCATTTGAAGGGAACACTTGTACCTCTGATATCCCAAGGGGCTCTGCCAGTGGCTTCCCAAAGCTGTCTACTGTGTTTGCAGGGAGGAGGATGGGTACATCCTCACTGGACCCTGAGGAAGAAGGGGCTCCTCTTCCCCAAGCTCCTGCCTTCTGCCCTGTTGCCACCAAAACCTCATATTTGAAGATAGAGATGGAAACCTTAGTTCTTTGTCAGTATAAGGGCAGTGACTGTCTCTTCTACCCACAAAAGAAAACACAACCATCCTTAACTTTGTAACACAGGCTGTCTGCATATCAAACACAACACAAACCTACCTTTGTGTGTGTGTGGTGCTAGGGATTGAACACAGGTCTCATGTACTAGGCAAGTGTTCTGCCACTGAGCTACTACTGCCCAGCCCACAGCCTATTTTCTTATTAGCCGAAGTTAAGCAGAAAGACTACTTTTCTGGAAAACAACTTGTTCTATAGAGCTGAGCATAGACCATATGTGAACCCTTTGCCAAGTACTGGGACTTTCTTGAGATCTGGGTTCTGGGTTTGGCCTGAGGCTGACCTCTTGCTTTACCTGCCAGTTCCATCATCAGTGAAACAAGGATCACAGGGTATGGCTCACATCCCAGGGTTCTGGCACAGCCCAGGGAAAATACAGGTTGATAATGCATTCTGACCTGTGAAGTCATTTTTCTTTCAGTTCTTTCCTCCTGAGGCCCTGGACTTGTATGTAGCAGCTATGCAGTGCCTAGGGTTGGAGGAGAAGGAGAGGGTGTGAACAAGGAGTTCCTAACCATTGTGGACACGGACTTTACTGAGGATCGGATGAAAAGGGAACTATCCATGGAAGATACCCTGCATGTGGATATGTGACTTTGTATGTGATTTCAGGTGGAAATCTGTGGATCTGTGAGGGTCCAGGGCAGCCCCAGGACCAGAAACCTCAAACTGAATTCTTGAGTTTGGTGGCTATTTGTTCCAATGGGGGCCTGTCTGTGAAGACTGCCCATGGGTAGGGTGGGATATGGAAGGCCCAGGAGCTAACACAGCTGCCCTAACAGCACCAGGCCAAGACCCTCTTCCTTGGGGCTCCCCTGCGTCTAGGCCAGACCATTATGCCTGCTATTAATGGGGAGTAGGGTCATGACTAGGAGGGGGGCCATGAATGAGGGCTAGTCCTGCTGCTCATAGGTAGAACAGACACCCTTCTACTTAGGTGATAACATTTCTTAGCAGAATGTTCTGATACTTATCCAGGTTTATATTAGAGTTCGGCTGCCTCGCAAGGAACAGAGGGCACAAGCCTAGCATGCTCCCTTTCCTTCAAGGAGGCTCGGATGCCCTAAAGTACACCAGTATGGTAAGGGTTCAGAGAGGTACCACAAATCCCCCTCTCAATACCCTCCTGCCCTTCCAGGGTTCAAACTCGGGCTCTGAGAGGCTGCAAATTCAGGATCTTGGGTTGGAGCTACAAGCAAGACAAGAGCATCAGAGAAACCCAGTGTGTGGGCTGCCCTTGTGCCTTGACCCCAACTGGCTCCAGGCTTAGACTGTGATACTCCACTCAAGGCCACCAAATATCCTTTACCACCCCCTACATCTTCCTCCCCATTCCCAAGGAGCTGGCAGAGGGCAGGCAAGGGTAATACGTTGTCATCTGTGATCCTGACCCTCCTCCAACCTGCCATACATGTCCTCCAAGGGCAACTGCACTCACATGTGCGCGCGCGCGCACACACACACACACACACACACACACACACACACACACACACACAGAGGTTTCCCAAGAAAGCATTAGGTTTATTTCTTGAACTGAACTCCCGGGGAGATGAGTGGTGCCACCATAGGCCCTCTGTCCTGCTAGGGACAGCCAGAGGGGGATCAGCCTCCTTTTCACAGATTAATGCCAGGGAGTCAGATAGTTGATATGACTGTGGAGAGAAAGAGGGATGAGGTGGGGACTCTAGGGTACCCTGAAGAAAAATCAAGTTGGCTTTCCCTAGCCCCCACCTCCATTCCAAAGCCTACTTCTCTACTCTCGCATCTGAAAACAGTTTCCATTCAGTCTGTGTGTGGCTCAAGACCCTTCAATGGCTTTCTAATTTCCTTTTGTATAGGTTTGGCTGTTCCTCACTATACACACTTCCAATTCACCTTACACCATTTCCCACTGCCTCCCAACTATAACAGCATCATGGGTTTTTCAGTTGTACATGAACGAATTCTGGTATTACACGCTAGTAAAAAACAAAGTTTTCCTGTATGTGTGTGAGGAAGGCAGCTTTTCACCAACAGGACCATGCAGCAGTCTGGTTGCTACAAGCTAGGGGTGAAATAGTGTAAGAGCTGTGGGGAGAGGCCTGGGGCAGGCAAGACTTCCAGGAGGCTGGGACGGCTGGGCTGGCTTTAAAGAGTAGAAGGAAGAACCTGCTAGGCACAGAGATAGCACAAGTGAGGTCCCATGGTGTTTGGTTGTACTGGTGGTAGCGTGGCACTAAGTTGTCTGGTATTGCTAAGGTGCCCAGGACAAAGCTGGAGAGGGACCAAACAGAGTTGGGAAAAGTCTCACAGTACTCCGCACTTTCACCCTATGTAAGTGCCTTTACTCCCCGGTGACCCAAGTGGGGGTGCCACTGTACAGATGTCTGCTCACCATCCTCCCCGGTACCCCCCTTCCGGCCTTTTCAGGGCCAAATGTGGTGGAAAAGCACCTCCTTCCCAAACCAGCTGAGTGGCAGGTGGATCTAGGGCTGAGCATCCTTTGAGTCCCTAGGGCCGCCCGAGGGGGCGGGGCCATCCCTTACCTGTAGTGGGAGCCAAAGTGCCGGAACACATTCCTGCGAAAGAACCTAGGGTGAACCCCTGAACGCCCCGCTCCCTAGGGGTGCCGGGGACGGGCGGACAGGAATTAAATGCCTGTAAAGCAGCTACGATCCCTCTTCCCTGCTCCAGGCTCGGGGTCTGGGGCTCGTGGCCTCACTTACAGCGAGTCGAAAGGCAGGGGCTTCTGTCCGAAGCGGTCTAGGCTGGGGTTCTGGTTAAGGCAGTACTGGGGCGGGCCACAGGGATAAAGACTGGTAAGCCAGGGGAGCTCGGACTCCCACACAAACCACAGCACTCCCTCCCGGACACTAGGGCCCTGGGAGACCCTGCCCTGGGCCTCCTCGCTCCCCACCCCTCTCACGCCCCCTGCTTTAAGTCGCTTCACATCAGGACCCCGAGAACCGTTCAGCACGCATCTTCCCTACCCTCCAGTTCTGGGTCACTTCCGGCCTCAGGTACCGCACTGCGTAGCCTCTGAAACTCTCAACTGCAGAGAGAGTCCATCTTGGACAACAGGCGGCGAACAGACCCCGCCCTCCCTCAGCGAAGCCCCGCCTCTGCACAGAAGCCCAGCTCCCCACAAACCTCGCCTCCAGCTACCTGCTTGGACCAGGCCCTGCTTTTCTAACCTGCTGGGCCAGTTCCAGAACCAGCTTTGTTCTCAGCGGCTACCCTGACCAGGACCTGGACTTGTCTCTGTGCCCCTAACCCAAGACAGGCGCCTCCTCCAGGTCCCTCTGCCTGTCTCAGCCTTGCCTGCCTTAGCTGCCCCAGCTGCTCCCGGCACCCTGCACTGTGCCGGTCGGCCAGCCTACAGTTCTCGCTCCCTGCTCCAGACGCGCCACCCAGCTGTCAGCAAGCTCTCCCTCCCTAGAGCATCCTCTGAGGTTGGTAGACTGACCCCTCTTGTTTGCACAAGGCAGCTTGAACTCGCCGGCCGTGGACACCAAGTGGGACCAGTCCTCGATGGCACGCGTGAAGCAGGGCCAGTCTACCCGATTCATACCTGGCGCGATGGGCACCAGCTTTCCCTCGCGGTACCTTTGGCAGAGCTTCCGGCCGGCCCCTGTCAAGTCCTGCGGAGTGATGGGTTAGGACCATAGCGGCAGGTGCAAGACCTTGGGGCTTCCTAGACCACCCCACAGGCCTAAGCCGATCTTAGGCCCATCCGACCGAGAGGGTGCAGACAACCGGGACCTAGATTGGCTGGGGGTGGGAGGATCCCACGTAGGCAGCAGAGGACAAGCTCAAATAGTAGTGGCTAGGACCAAAGTTGCCTGGGGCTGGGACAGGCTGGTGTTTCTGAGCAAACTCAGGGTTAGGGACAAAGGACACTTACCAAGCATTGCAAGGGTTTGTTGGGGACTCCCAGGAGTGTGAAGTGGGCCTTGTCAAACTCATCTGTTGAAAGAAGATAAAAGTATCCCTCCAGCTTGGGCCAACCCTTTTTATTAAGAGAAAAAAAAAAATGTTAGTTTTGCCGGAGATGGTAAATCATGGCCAGGCACTAAAGAGGCAAAAGCAGGTGGATCTCTGTAAGTCTGAGGCCATCTTGGTCTACATTTTGATTTCTAGGTCAATCAGGGCTATATAGTAAGACCCTGCCTCAAAGAAAAAAAGGTTAGTTTTTAAATGTTTAAGAAAAAAAGTTCGTATTTCTTACAATAAGGTAAACTCCATAGAGAGCAGTGTTAAAAAAAATGAAACCATAGAAGTGCTACAAGAAAATGTGGATAAATTCCCCTATAGCCCTGAGATGGGGCCTTATTAATCCCACCTAAAAAGTCAAAAACTGAAAGAAAAGACCAATAATTTTGACTACATGAAAATAAACACAAGGCCGACGAGACAGCTCAATGGGTAAAAGCACTTGCCCAACTGAGCCTGAGGATCTGAGTGTGATTCCCGGTGCCCACTTGATGGAAGGAGAGAACCAACTCCCTAGAGTTGTCCTCTGACTTCCACCTGTGAGCACACACACAGGGAAAAAGAATAAACACACTAAAAAATAAATGCAAAAGGCATCAAAAGACAAATGGAAACTATTTCTACTAATTTTTTTTTTTTTGGTCTTTTTGAGACACGGTCTCCCTGTAGCCCCAGCTGTCCTTGAACTCACAGAGATCTGCCTGCCTCTGCCTCCCGAGTGCTGAGGTTAAATGTGTGTGCCACCACGCCCGGCTTATTTCTACTAATTTTACAGATGCAATTTCTTTCATGTGGAAGAGTTCCTAGAAATCAAGATCAAATGTCATGCCTAAGTAGCTCACACACAAATACTAGAAATACATATGGCTACAGAGAAAGATGCCTGGCTTCATTCATAGCAAATTGAGTGTGTATTTAAACTACATTAAGGTACCGATTTCCACCTATAAGATTAGATGGAGAACAATCTAAAAAGTTATAGGAAATGACCCTCATCATACATTGCCAGAGACCATGTAAATTGAGTGGAGCCGACAGAGAGCGCTCAGTATTACCTATCGGAATTATGAAAACATACGTGCCCTTTGACCCCACAGCCTGGCGGTGAGTGCACAAATAATGTAAGGAGAAGGTGACCCATTTCAATATTGTTTGTAATAGCAATTGACTAGAAGGAATGAAAGTGTCATTAAACCAAATAAACATACTACATCTGCACTGTGGAACTACTAAAAATAACTTGAGAGTAGGGAGTGTTGGTGCATGCCTGTAATTCCAGCACTTGAGGTGGAGGTAGGGGGATTATGAGCTTGAGGCTAGTGTGGACTACATAGTAAGACTTGGTCTCAAAAAGTGAAGGGCTGGGGCTGTAGCTCAGTGGCAGAACACTTGCCTAGCATGTGCAAGGCCCTGGGTTCGATTTCTGGCACCATAAAAAGGTAATAATTTGAGACCATTTGTTTAGAATCTAAAACTTATGACTATTGGAGTCCACAAAGGGTACACAGTATACAATTAGTGTGCCACCTTATCTGAGTTGTTAACATTAGCAGCAAGAACTGTAAACAGTTTCATATTCCAGCTACAGCATGAGGTCAGCTATGATACGCTGAACCTGACTAGTCAGGCCTCTAGATCTAGCTTCTGGTTCAACATGGTAACAAACACCCTAGAATCAATTGTTGAAAGTCACCATATGGAACTTTCTAAAACACAGCTGTCTGGGACTCTTTAAAAGTCAATAGTACAGCCAAGCATGGTGGTGCACGCCTTTAGTCTCAGCACTTGGGAGGCAGAGGCAGGCAGATCTCTTGTGAGTTCAAGGCCAGCCTGGTCTACATAGTGAGTTCCAGGCCAGCTGGTGCTATAGGGAGACTCTGTCTCAAAAAAAGACCCCCCCCCAAAAAAAAAGTCAGTAGTACAGGGAGCTGGGTGATGCAGGCCTTTAATCCCAGCACTTAAGAAGCAGAGGCAGGCAGATCTCTGTGAGTTTGAGTCCAATCTGGTTACATAGCAAGTTCTGGGCCAGCTGGGCTACAGGGAGACCCTGTCTCAAAAAGACCAAAAAGAAAAAAAAAAAGTCAATAGTACAGGGGCTAGGGAAATGGCTCAGTGGTTAAGAGCACTGGCTGTTCTTGCAGAGGACCCAGGTTTTTGTTCCCAACACCCACATCATAGCAGCTAACAACTGTCTGTAACTCCAGTTCCAGGGGATCCATTGCCCTCTTCTGGCCTCTGTGGGCATTGCACAACATAGGTACACATGCAGGCAAAACACTCATACACATAAAATAAAAATAAACCATTTTTAAAAAGTTAGTACGGGGCTGGAGAGGTCGTTCAGTGGTTAAGACACTGACTGCTCTTTCGGAGGACCCGGGTCAATTCCCAGCACCCACATGGTGGCTATGAACTGTCCTTAACTCCAGTTCCAGGGGAATCTGAAGCCCTCGTCTGACTTCTGTGGCATTGCACAACATGGGTGCACTCACATACATGCAGGCAACGCACTCATACATATTAAATAAAAATAACATAAAATATTTTAAAAGTTAGTAGTACGGGAAGAAATGAGAATGAATGGAAAATTGTTTTAGGCTAAGCTCAAGACTTAACAACTGTTGTGATGTATAACCCTAGATTCAATCCCATTTCTATTTGTTAAATTTTATTTTTGATTGTATGTGTGTGCACATGTATGTGAATGAAGTTGCCCTTGGAGGCCAGAAGAGGCTATTGGATTCCCTGGAGCTCAAGTTGCAGGAGGTTGTGAGCGTCCCTGTATGGGTCCTCAGAACTGAACTCAGATCCTTTGCAAAAAAAGTACATGCTAGCACCACTGAGCCATTGCTCCGGCCTCTCCCCCACCCCATTTCTATTTTTTAAGCTATAAGAGATATCTTTTGAATATCAGGAAAGATTTTTGAAAATTTTAATTTATTTTTTTATTTTATGTGTATGAGTGTATTGCCTGCATGTGTGTAAAGTGCACCTGTGTTGTGCAATGCCTATGGAGGTCAGAAGAAGGTGTCAGATTCCCCCAGAACTGGAGCTGCCATGTGGGTGCTGGGACTCAGTTGTTAGCTGCCATGTGTGTGCTGGGAATCAAACCCAGGTCCTCTGCAAGAGCAGTCAGTGCTCTTAACCACTGAACCATCTCTCCAGCCCCATATCTGGAGAGATTTTAAGGTGTGGTGGCTATTAGATGTTATGGAATTATTAACTTTCCTAGGTATGCTAATGGTATTATGAGATGTAAGAGGCTGTCCTTGTCATTGAGAACAGCTTGGCAAAATTTTGCATGCACACACATTTATGAATGTGAAGGAGAGAAGAGGAGAGAAAAAGGAAAAGAGGAGGAAGAAAATAGAAAGGAAAGGGAAGAAGGGAGAAGGGAGAGGGAGAGGGAGGAGGAAAGCAAGAGAGATCTTGCGTGGGAGGAAGTTGTTCTATGATTATTCCTGCTATAACAGCAGCAAGTCTGTGCCTGAGCAGTAACATGCACAGACAGACAGACAGACAAACAGACAGACACACTTGGGCATTTGAGCACTCGCCACCCCACTCCACTGTATGGCTTTGCCAGTAAGAAGGCCAGGATCAGCCAGGTTTGGGACAACATACCTGTATTCAGCACTTGGAGGCTGAGACTGGAGCAGAATTTAATACCCAGCCTACATATTGAGACAGTCTCAAAAGAGATGAGGAGGAGGAGGAGGAGAAGGAGGGGGAGGGGGAGGGGGAGGGAGAGGAGGAGGAGGGCCATTATTAGATGTGGCTCCTCTACTCTGAACCTTCACAATTGTGAGTCAGAGGAAAACTTCTTTTGTTCAAACTCAAAAACAACACTGCCATCACAACAGCAGCGAGGACTTGTCTTTGAGCAGATGCAATGCACCAGTACTTCTCACCCCTTAGTTCATTTCAGCCTCATTTTTCTGCTCAGGAAGCAGAGGCTAGACCTCAGAGGGGGTTTCTAGAAGATAGCTGGGCTGGCCTCCCTCACCCTTGCATCTGCTGTGTGTGCCCAGACTTTCCTTCCAATATTTCCATCCTTGAACAGGCACTCCTGCTCCAAAGGCTCCCGGGGACCCCCCCCCCCCCCGCCCGCAAGTTGCTGCTGGGGGAGTGGCCTGACCTTTTTGGCAGTAGGTGGAAGACTGGGAGTGCTCATCTGAGAGACAGCCCTTGACCGTGTCCATGTCCATGCGCCGCAGAGTGGGCAGGAACGGGTGGTACAGCTGGTGCTTCACGCCGGCCAGTGGATTGCGCACACGCTCTAGCGGGATCAGGATGGCCGGGGAAGTATAAACATGGGTGGAGCCATCGTCCCAGGGCACTAAGTCGATGATGCGGGCCATAGCTGGGGAGCAGAGGGTCTGAGTCAGATGCCCTGCTCTGTTGGCACACTACTTATCGAGCATTTATTGAGCCCCTTCTGTGTGCCAGGTCATTTTTTCAGGAACTGCACACAGGGCAGCTGGGACACACAAACAGACACATATGCACACCTGCAGGCACACACATCTAGAGCTGTGAGGGAGGTCAGCACAGAATATGTGGGTCTGGGAGGCTGGAATTGGGCTATTCCAGGAGTGGCCTAAGAGAGGTGGTACTTATTAAATATTGAATAGGAAAAGGTTAGAGCTAATAAGCTCAGAACATAGCTTAGAATGCTATGAGACTCTAGGTAGCCAATTCCAGATTTACCTTGGCTAAGGTATATGACCACAGACAGACTAGACTGTTTTAAAGAAGGGGGAGAGACAGGATAGATCTGAATTGAAAAAAACAGATGGTTACTTTGTGCCTCTCTTTTAAAAAGCAGGTAGCCCCAGGAGACCCCTTCTAGTTATTTACAGTTGAGTGAGAATTGGTTGATTCTGCTTGCTTGCTTCCTGATCCCCAAGTTTGAGGTGAGAGGTGGAAGTAGGAAGTAGGTAGGCAGGAGGAAAGAGAACCTGGACCATGAGGATGCTGGAGGGACATGGGTCTTGAGGAAGGGTAGGGAGGTAGAGCAGCACAGAGAGCAAGGAAGAGAGAGAGCTCCCTGCCATCATCCACTCACAGAAGCTACCTCATCTGTAGCGCCCAGGTCCAGGCACACTGGCAGGTACGTTCTTTCTGCTCTTCAGCTGCTCAGTGGGCAGAGGAAAGGAGGTAGGCAGGCTCTGTGGGCAGCAACAGGATAAGGAGCCAGCAGAGACAATGCCCTCTGCAGCCTGATTGTGAGGACATGGCTCCCAGGCAACCCTGATAACCTAGGCTGCTAGGGTCCCTCCTGGGTACCCAGTCCCAGAAGTCTCTGTGGCCTCTGCACAAGCCAGGCATTTTGGGAAATGTCATAGCTGGAGCTCTATGGATGACCCACTTCAGACTGTGTGACCCTGGTCTAGTTACTCCCTCTCTCTGGTCCTCAAGAGTCCTGTCTGTGTTAGGCAAGGGCCCTGGGCTCTGCAATAGGGCTGTTTGTGAGCTTTAAGGGCCTCTGCAAATCTCAGGGAAGAATATACCTCGTCTGCTAGTCCTTAGTCTCTGAGTGTGGAGATTAGCCCAGAATCCAGGGTTAGGGCGGGGATCAGGCAGAGTGGTGGCCTTAGCAGGCCAGGGATTAACAGATCCACCCCACCCCAACCCCACCACCGGGGAGGGGGCCTGCAGCCCTCCTCCCTTCCAGGAAAGCCAGTCTGTGGGTGCACGAGTGCAGCACCCTGAAGCCTTGGGATTAGAGAGACGAAGTCCAAGGTTGGGAAGCCTGGGGCAACCAGCTCTTTTTGTATACATTGGCATATGATTTACATCTACTTTTGAGGGTGCTGAGCCTGAAAGAGCTGGGATTCCCTTTTGTTAGACTCCTGCAAGATCTGGTTCCTGGCTGCTCCTCCCCTGGTCCCCTGGTCCTCCATGGGGTCCTCTATAGGGACCCAGGGGCCTGAAACAGAACCCCCAAGTTCTTCCCCTACAGAAATGTACCCAGAGCTGACTCTATTCACCAACACCCAATCTAAGCTTTAACTCTTAAACCTGGAAAATATAGAAAGCACATAAATGAACAATTTAGTAATTTATAAATTGAGACTGCTACTCAGGTCAAGGTATGGGGTACTAACTTTGTAAAACGGTTTAGTCGTTTCTTAAAAAGTGGAGCATGAGTCAAGCAGGCTAGCATCTGGTTCTAATCCCAGTACTCTGGAAGCTGAGGTTGGAGGATCTTGAGATCAGTGCCAGCCTAGGTTACATAGTGAGAGACCCTGTCTCCAAAAACCCCTAAATTAACAACAGGAAGCAAATTTACAATATGATTGAGTCAAACAGAAGATTTACCCCTAGAAACTATCCTAAAGTGCCCACTCAGGACTGACATGCAGATACTCAGAGCTACATGGCTTCTAAGCAGGAGGTGGAACAAGCCAGGTGTCCATTGGCCAGTGAGTTGAGAAACGAACTATGGTGTGTCTATATCACAGTACTGACAGGCAACAGCAAGGACACGTTGTACTGATACACTCATTGTCCAAGGTGGGTGAGCCTTTGCCACATGCTACATGAAAGAAACCAGACTCCAGCCCCTCCTCCCCCCCTTAGATTATGTGATCTGTCTACATAAAATGTCCAGACAAGACTGAGATGTAACTCAGCTGGAAGACTTCTGCTCTCCAATACACAAAGCCCTGGCTTCCTCTCCCAGCACTGCTTCAACTGGGTATGGTGGGACACATCTATAATTTCAGCACGCAGGAAGTAGAGGCAGGAAGATCTGAAGTTCAAGGTCACCGTCAGCTATGTAGTGAATTTGAGGCTAACCCGGGCTACACGAGACCATGTCTCAGAAAAAAAAAGAACTCCAGACAAGGTAAATCTCTAGACAGAAGTCCAGATTATTGGTTGACACACATAGGGGAAGGATGGAAAGGGACTGTCGTCCAGCAAGAAGACTGCTTCTCACACATCTTCACAAACTCAAAAGGCCGTGGTTTCACTTCAGAACTTTCCCTCCCAGCTTCCAGCCCCAGGATTTTTGGCAAATGTGTCACCTGTTCCCACTGCCCAAGCTGAAGATGCTCAACACTTCCTTTTGTCCTCTCCTATCTAGCCCAAGCTGGTCACCTCTCTCCGTCAAGCCAGCAGCATAGTGACCATCCCTGATGACACAGGCCAATATTCAATGTCCCAAGAAGAGCAGAAGAGAGCCCCCCATTCCCCTGGGGGCCTGGATGGAGGTGCTGGGAGAAGGCACCGTTGTCCTTGTAGCTTAGTATCTTTACAGAGAAGGGACAGGGGCCGCTTGGAACTTGTCATTGGCCTTCACCTTGGGGTTTGCATATCAGATGCTTTTATTTAAAAATTTTAAGTTACATTTATTTATTCATTGTGTGTGTGTTGTGTGTTTGTACATTGGATATGCAAGTGTCATGGTACATGTGTGGAAGTCGGAGGATAACTTGCAGAAGTTAGTTTTCTCCTGCTACCATGTGGGTCCTGGGGAATTGGGGAATAAACTCAAGTTGTCAGGCTTGGTGGCAAGTATCTTTATGCACCCCCCACCCCAGTCATCTTGCTGGCTCCACATCAGATGTCTTTAAGCCCACTAGAGGGAGTGCCCAGGCCCTGCCCTTAAATGTTAGTTTCCTGGGGAGACACACAGAAATGCCTAGATAGGGCCTCAGACAGGACATGATCATATGAAAGAATGATTCTACCCAAGCCCAACATGGTGAGCCAATGAATTTATTGGAGGTGTTTCCAAGAGCATGGTTGAGCAAAATCAGCTGCATCAGTGACAAGCCCATTCTAGCTTGAGTGACAACTCGCAAAAGGCACAGCACTGGGGTCCCAACATCCATCCTACTATAACTCTTAAGACCATGTGCAGCTGGAGTAGGGTTAAATACAGTCATGGGGGTAGGAAGCCATGATTGGAATCTCAGGTGAGTGGCTGATGACCTTTCACCCCAAGGATGAAATGGTAACTGCCCCACCTTGTTGTGGTCTGGTGAGTACGGCTATTCCAATTTCAAGGTGACAACGGCTGTTTCATGCCCAGTCACAAAGTAACTCTCCTCTCTGCAAGACTGTCCCTCATCATCAGTTTCTGTTAACATACCCTCCAGCCCCAGTTCAAAACCATCTCAGGTGTGTCAGTCTAGATAAATGTGTCACAGAATGAACGCAAGTCTCCAGTGTAGTATTATGGAGTGGGTCTTTGGAAGATGACTGGGAAGATGCCCAGAGGAGCAAATAGAATTCATCACTTATGAGCAACGAGCACTTACCACAGACACCACATCTCTCACTGTCTAGATCTTCAGCCTCTGGAACTGTGAATAGTACATTTCTGTTGCTCAGAATTAGTCAGCTAAGGTGTTTTGTTACAGTAACGCAGATGCATTAGGACAATGGATTTCTACTTTCCATAAGGTAAATCCCTTACTGTAGTGGAGTGAGTGCCCTGTGGGACCTGACACTACCCATTTCTCCAGGCTTTCCTTCCTGTTCTCTTTGTAGCCTCATTCATTCACTCTCCCAGTGTCCTTTACCAGGAGCACCTTTGCCTGGATCTTCTGGCTTTTCATGCTTCTGCTCAAGTTCATGTGTATATGATCAGCCAAGCTGCCTGGAAGAGGCTCAGACCAACTAGGCTGCCCAGAAGAGATGCTCTCCAACCTGTCAAGCTGCCTGCAGGTTGTACTGTGAGCTCCAGGTTACCTGCTTTTGGGAGCTGTCACCCATGGTGGGTAGGCTTTGATGATGTAGCTGTCTGTGAGTCATTTCTGCTCCTGTAAGTAATCCCTCACCCATACTCCCTAAGCAACCCCCAACAAAACTCACTGGTTCATCAAGTTGGGGTGCAATCCTTATTTGGTCTGTTGGTTCCCTATGTGGGGTGAGTAGACATTTATTTCTGTGTCCCCAGGGATAGTGTCAACCAACCCTTCACAAAATGCGTGTTCTGCACATTTGGTCTCTCTTGAGGCTCTTTGTGCACTGTGTGGCATGACTTGATTTCCCATTCATCATCTCCCTGTCTGTCTCCACCACTAGAATGAAAGCTCCCATCAAGGTGGATCCCAAGCCTGTTTTGTTCCACATGCCAAGGGCTGGCCCTCAGCTGAGCACACAATAAGCACTCCAAAAATGTTCTAGATGATCTGGTCCCTGCCCTTTACTGCACATCCTGTGACCCCAGACCCCACTCCAGTGCTGCCACCTCACAGAGTCTCTCCTCCCTGGGCCTCTCCTCCTTATGCCCATTCCACCTAAATCTGTGTCTCCCCTGAGAATCCAGTCTCAGTTTACCAATGCAGTCAGTTACCTGCCAGGTCTTGGGGTCTGTGATGGTTAATTTTTGGTGTCAAGTTGATTATATTAGGGATGCCTAGAGAATTGGTGAAGCCTGACTTCTGGGTGTGCCTGGGAGAGTAGTTCCAGACAAGCCTGGTGTGTAAGTCAGCCAACTGAGTGGGCATTATCATTGTGAGTGGGCACTATCCAGCTGTCTGAGGACTTGGTGGGGGGCATTAAAGTGGAAAGGGGAAAATTCTGTCTTGGCTCTTTCTGCTTGACTGGATGTGGTTCCTCCTCTGCTGCCTTGCTCCTTTGGCCACTTGGATTCTGCGTCTTGCACCAGTCACCCTTCAGGGACCCTCAAGCCTGAGACCTGGTCCTGGGACTGCATCCTAGGTCCTTGGTCTGGGACTTCATTTTCTCTTGGTTTTATTTCTCTGAGGAATTCAGGTTAATAGAGTTGCACTAAAGGCCTCATCTCGGGCTCGTGACTATTGTGTTAGAGCTAAAGCTATTGTAGACTCTTGGCCACACAGAGTCCACTGAGTCCCAGCATTGGGGCTGGAGAGCTTCCTGCCCCACTGACTGAGCTTCTGAGACTTTACCACTCTGCAGAGTCTCCTAGTACCACACAGGCCTCTAGTCCTTTGGTCTCCCAGTAGCTCTGTGGCCTGGTCAGCATGTGTGAGGAGCCAGACACTGGCACTAGGCAGGTTCTCTAGCAACCCATCTGGCCCCAAACCTGGGTTCTAGGATCCTGCTGGACACACACAAGGGTTGCTTCTGACTTGCTGGGCATCAGTCTTTCTTTGCTGCCCCTTTTCAGCCCCTGCTAATCCTTTGCACCCAGCCCATCTAGCACTAATTAATCCTCCTCTGTGTCTGAGAGGCCAGCTGTGGGGGCAGCAGAAGGCAATTCCTGGCTAGAGGTTGGCATCTGAGCAGGTAACTCAAAATGAGGTGGGGGCTCAATTGGGCTCCTGTGGGGATCCCCAGGCTCAGCTTCTAGCAAGGCACTTAGGTGATTGACTAGACCATACAGGAGACCTGTGGCTCCTCTTCCCATATTCCATCCTGTGACTCAGACTTTGAAGACTTTGAAATCTTCAGGGCAGCCTCAGAAGGTTTGGGGGAACCTAGAAACCTGTATTTTCTCCAGTTCCCTGGAAGATTCTTTTTAAAAAAATATTTTATTATTTTTATTTTGTGTATGTGTGTTTTGCTTGCATGTAGGTAAGTACACCCATGTTGCGCAATGCCTGTGGAGGACAGAAGAGGCTGTCGGATCCCCTGGAACTGGAGTTATAGACAGTTGTTAGCTGCCATATGGGTGCTGGGATTTGAACCCGGGTCTTCTGCAAGAACAGTCAGTATTCTTAACCGCTGTGCTATCTCTCCAGCCCCACCTGGAAGATCCTTAAAATGCTGGTGGACCAATGCCACAGTTCCCTGGGCAGCCACCCTTAGGTCCTCTTCCAGCCTCAGTCACCCTCTTTAAAGTGGGGTCAGTAGGGACATGGAAGCAAGATGAGACAGGGCATCAGAATTCCCATCCAGGGAAAACCAGGCTAGTAGGCAGCCTTCTCTAATCATTTCTGGAAGGTTCAGAAATGCAAGACAGGATTATCACTCACTAGGAAGGGCCAGCCTGCAGCAGAGGCCAAGAAGGGGAAGTGTCAAGACCCAAGAACAGATGTGGGACAGCTGGAATTGGGCAGATCTGAGAGTAAACTTGGCTTGTCCAGGGTCACTTTGGGCAGGCTGGTTGACCTGTCTATGCTGAGAATGGATGCTTCTCTTACTGGGGGTGGGGCAAGAAGGGCAGAAGGATCAGTGTGGTCAAAAGGGATTTGGGGGTGGGGTCGGTGGGCATGCTTAGCTCAGTTCTGGCTCTCAGGCCTGTGGTGACTGGCTGGGGTCTGTATAATCTCTCATCAATAGCTCTCAAATATATGGCCTTAGGAAGTCACTGTGTCTACACCCCAAGTCAGCAGGAAATGGGAAGAACGAGGCTCTCCTCGAGCTGGTTCCTTGGAGGCTGCACCTTGAATTCTGCCCCCAGTACATCCTGCCTTGGGGGAAAGTTGGGCTGCTGAGCTCTAGCAGAGTCAGAGGTCAGGGTTGTGAGTTGGTCCAGCAGTGTGGCCAGGGCCTCTGGGAAGCTAGCACTAGAATGGGGATCCCAGGCCCTGGGCCTGCTCTTTTCAGCCTGGAGTCCAGGCAGAGATGGGCAGAGATACATGGCCTGGGTGGGCCTGTGTCCAGAGTGGCCTTGGAGCCTGCCCACTAGTCAGCCTGGACAGGGCTGCTGAGTCAGGCCATCCTGCAAGGATTGGTCTCATGGAGCCTAGTTCTCCATTTGCTGAAGATCAATGAACCAGAAACTGACCAAAATGTCACTGTCACGAGGACAAAGAAGTCTAACTGGCAGTTTATCTTCAAAGTCAAAAAATGATAGGTACGGGTCAGTGTATCAAAACCATACAGACTTTCTCCTTATACACCATTGGTATTTCTTCTCTGCCATAAGATTCTGCAGTGTATGATATTCCATAGTCAGTGTTTGCACTCAGCACCTCATCTGGTAGTCATGACCAGTTTTTAGCAAGCCCTCAAAATGGGCCAATCCCTGGTCTGAGAATACTGCCTCTTTTTTTGGGGGGGGGTCTTTTTGAGACAGGGTCTCCCTGTAGCCCCAGCTGACCTGGAACTCACTATGTAGTCCAGGCTGGCTTCAAACTCACAGAGATCTGCCTGCCTCTGCCTCCTGAGTACTGGGATGAAAAGCTTGCGCCACTATGCCCGCTGTCCTGGAACTCTTAATCCTCCTGCCTCCACCTCCTGAGTGCTGCAGTATAAGTGATGTCACCATGCCTGGTTTTAATATCCTCATTAAATGGGCAAGCAGAGATGCAGGGAGTCTATCATCTGTTCACAACTTAACTCTAGAGCATGTACGTCTCCTGTTAGTTCAAAGAAATTTGCTTCTTCCTTTTTCAATGGGCCCATATAGTCCATGATTGGCTGAATAGCAATTGACTCAATACATATCTCTCCACTGAGGAGCGTTTACGCTCTTTCCAATAGCTGGTCTCCTCCCACTGAATACTGTTTGATGTTTTTCATCTTTTGCTCTAAAACTACTGTAAACAACTTTTTTATGTACATAAGATAAATACTTGGGGATAAGTTTGCAGAAATATTTCTTTTTTGTTTATGGGTGCTTTATTTGAAATCTCCCCCAAACCATTCACTCAACTTGGAAATGGATAAGCAAATTATGAAAAATCCATACCAGAATGCTACTCCATAGCATAAATGAGTGAACTTGTGCTAAAAGAGCCCACATGGAGGTGTCTCAACTGCATGTACCAAGTGAAAGAAGTCACACTCAAAGGGCAGGCAGGAACTGAACTTGGGCCCTCTGGAAGAGCAGCAAGCACTCTTAACCACTGAGCCATCTCTCCAATCCTATTACAGAAATATTTTTAAAGATGAAGAGCCAGAAGGAGACGTGTAACCCAGAAAGTGGTCACAAATCACCTCTGTGCCCTCTGGGGTACCTAAAGACTCTGTTCTTTACAGGTGTTAAGATGTTGAGCTGGGTCCAGAAGGTGCTGCCTCAGCCCCCAGGAACCCCTCAGAAGACCAAGGAAGAGGAAAAGGAGGATGGAGAAGAACTACACCCAGAATCAGAGCTGGAGCCAAAGGCAAAACCAGAGCCAGAGCCAGAGCCAGAGCCGGAACCTGAGCCTGACACAATCCCAGAGGAGGCCGTGCTAGAAGATGAGCCCCTGGTGAGAGATTGGGGTGAGGAGGCCAAGCTGGCCTTACTGCTCAGGGACTTGTCAGCTTGGCCCACCTGTTCCCCATGGACCTTTCTCAAGAGAGAAAGTGAGAGCCAAAGGGAAACGTGGTGGTCACTTGCCCAACACACATATGAATTAGGCCACTCAGGCCCAGAGAGTGGACAGGCTTGCTCAACACTGTTTCTCTAAAAGGCGAGACAGGAACTACTTCAGGCATTGTGGACCATGCCTTGTCTGTGAGTAGTTCTGCTGTTTATAGCATGAACACAGTTATACATAATGCTAACAAGTGAACATGGCTATGGTTCACTTTATTTATGGGGCTGAGGAGATGGCTCAGTGGGTGAAATCATTTGATCTCTACACAAGTACCATGGCACGTGTATGCCTACAGTCACATACAAATAGGCACACACAAAGCCCCAAAACTTTATGAAAACAAGCAACAGGCTGGATGTGGCCTGGGGCCATGTGTTTCAATCTCAGGAGTCTAGAGCAGAGCTACACTTGATACCAGTTCATGATGAGATTTGGAAATTGCTCCAGAATAGAAGTCTGTGTAACTAAGTACACTGCTTCGTTCAGTTGGTATTTGTTTTGTATGAAGTCTTTTTCATGGAGGAAATAAGATATAAACAATATTTAAAAGAGCATTTATATTTTAAGTAACTTTTAGGATTAATGTTCCATGGAGTACATATGCTTTGGAACATGACACAGAATTTTTAAATTATTTATTTATTTATTTATTTATTATTTTATTTAGTACATGTGCATGCACATACCATGGTACTTGTGTGGACGTCAGAGGACAACTTTCAGGAGGCAGTTTTCTCCTTCTAGCATGTGGGACCTGGGGTTGGAAGATGGGTCCTTAGATTTGACAGCAAGCACCTTTACCCACTGAGCCATCACATTGCCCCTTAATACACGTTTTGATACAAACTGTTCAATCACCATAGACCAGTAGCAGTTTACTGGCATTGGTCCATGTGCTACACATTGAGGAACATTTTTCTAGACTGTTTCTTCAAGCATACCAAAACTTGCCAGTTCTTCATCTCATCCCTTCAGGGGCCTGATGACAACTAATTTAGCAGCTCAATTAAACAAATTTCATTTAGCTTCTAATTGATGCTGGATCCTGTGCTCAGTGCAAAAGGCATAAAGATGAATCAATTAGGCATTGCCCCTGGGGGTCAGTACCAGTTGGTTCCTTCTGCCAGGACACAGAACAAGTGAACATGAGCCCTGGTATTGCCTCAGCAGGACCCTTCCAGAAGGGTCAAATAAATAAATGTGTCAGACTGAGGACCGTTGGCACTCACAAGAAATGGTCATGTAACTTTGGAAGTTGGAAGCAAGTGGAGTGTACTCCCTAGACACCGAGGCTGGCAGAGTTTTCTGTAAGGGAATTGCAGAAACAAGATGTTCCTGGCAGAGGGACGGTTGTAACTGGGGCAGTACAAAGCATGTTTAGGAAATAGGCATAGGGGGTGCACATGTGTACGCATGTATGTGCATTATGCATGTGGTATACTCATGATATTATACTGTGAACACACACAGGTGTTTTGAATTTGGGTATGTGTTGGTATTTGCAGTATATGTTTATTATGGGCACATGATTCCATGTGCATGTGTTACACGCTGTGTGCACATTTCTGAGTATATGAGTTTATGTGCTGTGTATGCACATACTTGTCTGTCCATGTATGAACATATTTGCACAACTCTGTGCATACATTTATGTGTGTGCATGTATAGTTATATATATATATATACATATATATATATATATATATTTTTTTTTTCTGAGGCAAGGTCTCCCTGTAGCCCCAGCTGGCCTGGAACTCGGTACATAGGCCAGGCTGGCCTCAATCCCATGGAGATCTGCCTGTCTCTGCCTCCTCAGTGCTGAAATTAAAGGTCTGTGCTACCATGCCTGGCATGTTTACATATATTTTCAGATGCATGTTTGTGTATACACCATGTTTGTGAATTTGTACAAATTCATGTTTATGTATATACATATGTATATTTTTGTCTATATACACATGCAAATATATCTGCATGTACACATCTGTGTGTTGTATATTGGCATGTCTATGCACATGTGTATGCATGCATGTATGTTTGTATGTATATGGTTGTATTGCTAACATGTGTATGTGCAAGTGCATTCAAGCATATGTGTGTGAATGGACTTGTTTTGTATGCATGCACATACATGTATGTGTTTGTGTGTCATTGTTACATGCATATATACATGTTCACGTCTTTGTATGCATATACTTATATGACTTAGGTAAAGGAAAAATGGGGTTCTTGGGGGACCCAGATCCAAAGTATGGGCACCCTTTTCCAGAAACTCAGGAAACTGCCCCTGGACTAGGTATACACCTGAGGGTGTTTGGATGGATGCCAGTGTGTGATTCTCTATACCTGCACACAGGTGTGTAAAGGAATAGTGGCGACTACAGGGGCAGGGGAGAGGAATCAGGAGGAAGAGGCCTGGCTGGGGATCTCCCCAGTCCTGCTTCCCAGAGCCTGTACCAAAGTTCCTCCCCCTTCACAGGCCATGGACTGGATATGAGGCTTGGGAAACTGGGAGACCATCTTGGGATGTGAGGCCCCAGCCTGGGTGCCAGGCCCATATGGAGGGAGAAATGGAGGCCCAGGGTAGAGGATGAGGCCAGTAGGAGATGACTCTCAGAAGAGAATTGTTCAGCTTCCGGGGCTATGGGTCCCTTGGATGGATCAGGGGCTGTCTGTTTGAACCAGAGGCTTACAGGTTCTGTTTGAACTCTCTAGCCACCCAAGGAGCCAATGAAAGGAGAGGAAGTAGCTGAGGCTGACCCAAACCTTCAAGGTGAGTGCTAGGACCCAGGCTGACTGGGCAGGGAGTTGAGTTCTCCTCTCTGAGCCTTGCAGCAGCTCATTTCTAGATGAGGTAACTGAAGTTTGGGGAAGCTTGGGGTGGGCTCCTAGGGGCTAAGCTGAACTGAGCTCATCTTCCAACCCCCTGGCATCCTGCTTCTACCCTGCGACTGACTTGACCTTCCCAGCAAGGGAGAAATGGGCCGCCCTGGGGCCCACATCTGAAATACAGGGGATTCTTTTTCTAGAGGTCCAGGAGCCTGCCCCTCCTCACTCTACCACCCTCCAGGACCAGGTTGCCATAGCTGCCAAGATGAACAGGTACCATATCGCCTTCTTCTCTCTCTGGACCCCAACTCCCTTGCCCTAGCCAGGGAGCCACTGGGACAGAGGGACAGTCTGTGACAAATCTGCAGTCACTTGGAGCACAGGCCCAGAGCATCCTGGGAATGGCTGTGGGAGTTTCAACGGAGGTCAGGGGCCAGAGAGGAGTTGTCTGGGCATCATGGGCATCGTGGCCAGGAGATAAAGGTTGGGGGTGCAATACTGAGCACCTTAGGGGCAGGGAGCCAAAACTGTATCAGTATTGAGGTGACTTCAGACCCAAAGGTGGAGCTGCTCGTTTCTCCAGTGAAGCCAGGAGTCCAGACTCATGCATGAACTCTCAGATGTTTGTCCAGTCAAGCACAGCCCAGGGTGGTGCCAAAGGGTGGGGACCCAGGACCCTCATATCAGTTAATCAGTCTCAGTCCAGAGTCACCCTCAGGAGGCTTCTGGAGTGGGAATGTGGGATGGGGAGGGCAGACTGATGGGTGTGGGTACAGAGAGAGGCTGACTGTGCTGTATGGAGCATCTAAAGGGCAGGTTCCAAATGCAATGGGTACTCATGGCCTCCTGAGAGACTGGATGGTACCCCGTATTTTCCAGAGAGGGACCCAAGGCCCAGGAGAGAGGTGGTGTTTCTAGAGCCTCATCATGGGCAGATAATGGCTTGATTCAGGCCAAGTCCTTTGGGATGCTTATGGACTGCCACTCGGATGGGGTGGCAGTGGACTGATGTCCCTGTCCCTTGGCAGTCCCAGCACCTGGGTGCTGACCTGGTTCTGGAAGGGCATGGAGAAGGTGGTGCCACAGCCTACCTGCAGCAAAGGGGACCAGAATCCAGCTTCTGGAATGGAAGACCCAGCTCAGGTACTGGGGCAAGGGGAAAGGGTCAGTGGGGGATGGAAGGGGGAGGTCGCTCCTTGGACGCCCTGTCATGTCTGTCTATCTGTCTTGACAGGTCGGGGGACAGATCTCAGGGCCCTGTGGCACTTGGGACACAGGTAAGACTGAAAGGCAGGATGGTGTTCCAGGGATAGGAGCCCTGAAATGGGCCCTGAAATGGAGAGAGCTCACACTATTACATGGCCACATGGCCACATGGCTAGAGCAGCCCATACACTAGCCCTGGGCAGCCAAGTGTGAGTGCTTTCCAGGCTGACAATGGCCAAGGGCTCCAGGTGGGTGGGGTGTCTTCTACTTGATCCCCCACTCCCTTCCCTTCCCTCCCTTCCCTTCCCCTCCCCCTTCCCTTCCCCTTCCTTCCTTCCTCCTTCCTTCTTCCCTTCCTTTCTCCAGTGATTTTATGGTTTTATTTGCAATTTGTTAATTTATTTTAAAACAGAATTATTTTTTTAACTGATACATAAAACACAGCATTGTGCATCTTAACAGGGACTAGTGACCCTGTTAAATGCACATACTTGTCATCAGGTTAGACTTACCTGTCTCCTCAGAGTTACCATTTCTTCCTGGTGAGGATATCTGGTCCTTTCTTTAGCTTTTTTATTTTTTATTTTTTGTCTTTTTGAGACAGAGTCTCCCTGTACCCCAGCTGCCCTGGAACTCGCTATGTAGACCAGGCTGGTCACAGAGATCCACCTGCCTCTGCCTCCTGAGTGCCTGGATTAAAGGCGTATGCCACCCTGCCCGGCCTTTCTTTAGCTTTTGAGATGTGTGGTACTCAGTTGCTGTCTGTACCCACCATACTGTACAGGTAGGACTTAAGAGCTCTCTAATTGCAGCTTGTACCCACTGAGTATCCACTCCCCATCCCTGCTTCTCTCCTTTACAGATGGCTCTAATGAGGTTCCTAGGGTCCAAGACACTAGGTAAGTTCCTATTAGTGTCACTGTTGCCTGTAGTGTGTGTGTGGGGGGGGCAGTATGCACAGAGCTGAGCCCTGGGTTTAGGGGCAGGGTTTACTTCCACCTGTGTGACTTGAAGCAGCATGCCTGTTTCCTCTTTTCCACCTCACTTTTCTCATCTGTATAATGGGGACAGTGTTCCTGTGCTTTGTGTTGCTTGCTAGAGATCCTGGGTGGGGCCACCTCTAACAGAAAGAAGCAAGGATAAGGTCCCCACAGATAGGCTCCATGGCTATGTAGCATCTGGAAGCAGGGCTTAGACCACCTGAGGGACACAGAGGTAGCCCAGTTGTTTCAGCCTCTCAGTATATAATATCTCAGGAACAACTAACTTTTCAGTGGGAATGTCAGGTCAGATGGGAATGGCATACAGAGGAGCCTAAACCCTGCTCGGGGAAGGGCCCTGCCCAGTTACAGCCACCTGTACCTGGTGGAACTGCAGCCCAGTGTGGACAGAGCCTCCCATGATTTAAGAAAAGTGGGAAATCAGTCTGGATAGGATGCCACACACCTAGAACCCTACAACTGGGGAGACTGAGGCCAGGGGCTGATGGATGGAACCCAGTCAGGGCTACTTAGCTAGACCCTGCCTCAAAAACAAACACCAAGTCAAACCCCAAAGCTGGAGACCTAGGATTTTATCTAAAGTCCTTAATTAGTAGCTATTGCTAATTATTAATAATTGAGAAGTTTTCAGATTGCTGTGCTCCCATCAGCCTGGAGAACCACTCTGTGATTTCTTCTGTCCCAGCTACTGTTCATTCTTTCACTCATTCATTCCTTAGATTGTACGTTTCTTCTCCCGGGTATGGAAGGCTGGCCAGGCCTAGACCCCCAGTGGACAGTCAGGGTACCTCAGATGACTCTGATTTGTTGACCACTGGCTTTTTGCAGGCCCAGCCTGTGGCTGCTCAGGTGGCTGGAGGAGAATCTGGAGAAGGTGCTACCTCAGCCCCCCAAACCCTCTGAGGTGAGTGGAGAGGAGGGGCTAGGCAGCTCACTACCTGGGAGAGTGGAGGCTCAAGACACTGCCCCTCAACAGGCTGTGGTCAACTGGCCACACCCACTGAGATATGGATCTTCTCCTTGGAGTCTCTCTTTGGGAGTGTCCTTCACTTAGGAGCAACTGACCCGGGCTGGGGACAAGATAAGCCACTGTGTTCATTATTTTTCTTGTCAATGAGACAAAATTCCTGACAAATGCTGCTTAAGAAAGTTTATTTTAACTCATGGTTTGAAGTGGGGGTAATCCATCATGCAGGGGCGGCATGGCAGCAGGTCACTGTGTCTATAGTCAGGAAGCAGAGAGAAATTAAGCTGGTCCTCTCTCTTGCTCACCTTTATGCACGGTCTGGGATCCCAGCCCATGGGATGGTACCATACACATTCAGGGTGGGTCTTCTCTCCTCAGTTAAACCTCTCTGTAAACTCTTTCAAGAGACCCAGAAGTGTGACTCCTTGATGATTCTGAATCTAAGCAGGTTGACAATGAAGATTAAGAATCAAATCCTACTACCACCATCATCACATGCACATAAGCACCCCCCTCCAACACACATACATACACATGCAGAGAAGCCTGGAGCCAGGGCACAGGTGACCAGGGTAGGGTATATTAAAGTCTGTCTTTGATGCTGACCTATCTCTCTATTTGTCATCCAGGCCTGGAGAACTGAGCCTGTTAATGCTGTCTTGGACCCAGGTACAGAGAGGGAACTGGGAGAGCCTTTCTAGGTGGCCATAGGCTGGGCTGGGGGGAAACTTGGACTTTGGGGGCTTCAGAGGAGTCTTATCTCTCAGTCAGACAACGGAGAAGTTCAGGTCTTGCTAAAGCACTAGAACCCCCACCCTCGTCCAAGCTGAGACTCCAGAGGCTTGGGTTGGCTAGATCTCACAGTCTTAGACATGTCCCTTTCCCTTCCCGGACTGTTTGATGATAGGGTTGTTTAGAGTGGCCCTAAAGGTGCTCCCTATCCAGTCATGTCAGTGTTCCGAATCTGGCCTCCTATATCCAAGAGAGTTGGATGACGCCCTGCTGTGGGGTCTTTAGTGTTCATTTTCCCACCACTCAGAGCCTCCAGGACCTCCTGTGGAGACAGAGCCCACAGAGAATTCCACCCTGTCCAGTCCTGGCACCTTGGAGCCAGAGGAAGAACCAGTTGCCAAGCCCCAGCCTGGCTTCCAAGCCTCTTCCTTGCCACCACCAGGAGACCCTGGCAGGTAAGCCTCCTAAATGCCATACCTCCTACGAGTAGGCATAGTGCTTTGCTCTAGCCCAGTACCCAGCCTTTACAAAACTAGTTTGTTAAATTAGAAGGTTAACACATATTCCCAGAAGAAAACTCAAACTCTCCAGTCATACCCCATTAGCAGCATCTTACTCTTCTGGTTTTCCCCATCAGCCAGGCCGGAGAGTGTGCTTTTTCTTTAAACACACACCCAGTATGACCAGGTGTGATGGTGCATGCCTTTAATCCCAGCATTTGGGAGGCATAGGCGGGCAGATCTCTGTGAGACTGAAGCCAACCTGGTCTATATAATGAGACCCTATTTCAAAAAACAAACAAATAAACAAACTGACAAACCAAAAAACCCAACCAAAAAAAAAAACCAACCAAAAACCAAACCAAACCAAAACAACAACAACAAAAAAACACACACCCAGTGCCCACCTGTAATCTTAGAATTCTAGAGGCTGGGGCAGGAGGATCAGAAATTTAGGGCTAGCCTGGCCTATATAGCCAGATCTTGTCCCAAAACAGAAACAAGAAGTGAAAATAAATAAATAAACACACACACACACACACACACACACACACACACACACACACACACACGGCCAAGAATGTAGCTCAGAGGTAGAACACTTGCCTAAAAAAGAAAACTACAAGTATTCTTTTGCATTTTGCTTTTGTTGTTTAAAAAAGTCCCTCAGAGGCTGGAGAGATGGCTCAGTGGCTGAGAGTGCTTGCTATGCAAGCTTGCTCCACAAACATGAGGACCAGAGTTCAGACCCCAGCATCCATGAAAAAACTGGGCATGGTCCTGTGCAGGCCTCTAACCCCAGCATGTAACCCCAGCATTGAGGGAGTCAAAGACAGAGACATGAGGATTGCTGGGGCTTGCTGGCTGCCACTTCAGTTGAAAAACTTGAGTTCCAGGTTTAGGGAGAGACTCTGCCTCCAAGGAACAAGGCAGACAGTGATGGGGAAGACACCTGCCACCTCCTCTGACTTCTGCATGTTGGCACAGACACACCAGTGTGTGCATAAACCAAGCACACACACAATTTTTTTAAAAAATTTCCTCAGAGATGGTTTTGTTTTTTATTTTATTTATTATTTTTATTTTATATGTATGAGTGTATTGCTTGCATGTATGTAAGTGCACCTGTGTCATGCAATGCCCACAGAGGTGAGTAGAAGGCATTGGATTTCCCTGGAAGTGGAATTATGTTACGGATGATTGTTAGCTTCCATGTGGGTATTGGGGATCTAACCCTGGTCCTCTGCAAAAGCAATCAGTGCTCCTAACCGCTGAGGCATCTTTCCAACCCCCAGAGATGGTCTTATACATGCAATTCCACTTCATTTCTTTAAAAAAGATTTTACTTTTATTTTATGTGTATAAGTATTTCACCTGCATGTGTGTATGTGCATCACGTGCATGGTTGGTGCCTGCAGAGGACAAAAAAGGGCATCAGATTCCCTGGAACTATAAGGGCCACCATATAGGTGTTGGGAACTGAACCTGGATCCTCTGCAAGAGCAGCCAGTGCTTTTAACCACTTAGCCATCTCTTCAAGCCCCTTTGCTTCATTCTTTCAATCACTGCATAGAGCTGTATAGTACTCCTTTCCATGGATATATCGACTTTTATTCAACCACGGGGAGGGGCATTTAGATTTGTTTTCACACTTTTCCTGCAGTCAAAAATCTTCCAAGTAAGTGTGGGGGATAAACTGATACAAGTACAGTTGCCCAGCTAAAGGCCACATGTGTTTCAGGCAGTACCAGGGCAGGTACTGCCCAATGCTTTCTCTCCTAGGTATGTGAGAAGCTGGAAATGCACATCTGGGGTGAGGTGCAGGTGGCAGCTGAGCTGAACTACTTCAGTGCTCAGTCAGGCGAGGGGAGAGTCTCAGATGTTGGGAAGGAGGGGAAGAGAGGGAGGGGCCTTTGGGGCTAGAGACCTGGGGTTGGCTTCCAGCATGCTTTGCATCCCAGCAGGCTTGCTCTCTGACTGTTCCCCACCCCGAGTCTTCCCAGCTGGACTCACCTCATGTCTCCACTACAGGCTGATAGCGTGGCTCCTGCGCAGGCTGGAGATGGCCCTGCCACAGCCGGTGCTCCATGAAAAAGTCAGGGAGCAGGTGCGTGGGACCTGGGCCTTGGGGGCCCTGGGTGGTGGGAAGGGCCTCGGGAGCTCAGATAAAGGTGGAGTGGTTGGTCTGGGTCCCTGGTAGAGACATAGCAAGAAGGGAGCCATCAATGGAAACAGCCTTGAAGCCTGCCTATATGCATACACACTAGCTCAGAGGATGGCCTACCTGCCAGGAGCTCATGTACTGGAACTGGAGGTGATGGAGGTGATGATACTGGTAATGGGGCTCGGGAGTGGAGCCTCCTGGGAGCATCCAGGAAGGCTTCCTAGTGGAAGAGACCACCAAGCATGTACAAAGATAGATGGAGAGAGAGAAAGAGAGAGGCAGAGAGAGACAGAGAGACAGACAGACAGAGAGAGGGAGAAGGAATGTGGAATGTTCTAGGGGAAAGCAAAGTCTACAGAAAGTCCTCCGCCCTTATGGCTGCTTGGAGTCCCAGCATGGTTAGTAGGGGAGCAGAGCCTTGGTCACCCCCTTCTTTTCTTCCTCAAGATCCTGAAGTTTGACTCCCCTTTCTTGGGGACAATTGCACATCTCCATAGAAAAAGCACTTAGAACTAGGAGATGGGAGGTATAATCACAGTCTTGGCTGTGTGACCTTGGTCCTGGTTCTATGCAAACCTCAGTTGTCCTCTGAACAATGGATTAACAACTCCTTGTTACCACCCAGCATTGTGGAAAAAGCAGGAAAGAATGCTGTAAAAAAGGTGTCTAAGCCTTGGAGAGAGGACAGCCTGGATTTGTCCAGGGCCTCTAGGTGCCTCAAGGTCCTGGCCCAGTCCATCTGGGCAGATACCCTTGCTATGGCTGTTTAAGGGTACCCCCCACCTTGCCTCACAAAGCCAAAGCCCCCCTTCCCTCACTGGCTCTGGGTACAGAAGGGCCCTCTTCTCTATTCCATGGGAGGTAAGCCATGGTCCCACAGGTGCAGTCTGAAGTCAGATGTCCTGAGTCCACACCCAGTCCCATCCACCTACCCCCTTCTGGTTGGCTCCTGTGCTCACAGAAGGTTCTGGAAGCCAGGCTTGTGTTCTAATATCTGCCCCCATCGTCCTGTCTCCCACAGGTGTAGAGGGTGCTGGCTTCAGAGATTTCCAAGGCTTAAAAAGGGGTGGGTGGTGAAAGCCATCAGCTGATGGAGGTGCCCCAGGGACCCTGGAGACTAGGGCAGCAGGGGAAGTAAGTAGGTACCGTAAAGAGAGGCCTTTTAGGTGCTGGGAGGGAGAGGATGACCATCTCATAGAGGGAGCTGGAGAGGTCATTCCAGGAGAGGGCATTCCATTCCAGACTGGTGCCCAGCCTGAGCAAAACTGCTGAGACAGGACCAGGCCCTTGTCCCGGAGGGACAGGGATGGGAGCAGCAGGTGGCCTTGTGGGCAGGCAGGGGCAGCAAGTGGAGGTGATGGGTCTTTGCAGGCTCTAGTGGGAAGAGGACAGGCATATGCTGGTGGCAGGAAAGAAACAGGTGAGGCAGCCATGGCAAGTCTACCCTTTTCTTCTCATGCAGGGGCCTGGCAGCTCTGAGACGTGTGATGTGCAGACCAGTAAGTACCACACTTGTGGGTCCTTGTGTGTGTCCTTAGGTCTGAGTTTGAGGCACAATTGGGATCTCCTAACCTGGAGTTGAGAGAAACCCACCCCTGCTCAGCCTTTCCTGGTAGCTGAACCAGCCAGTGGCTGGAGCCCCTCCTCCCAGGTTTCCATCCTCTGTCAGGAAAAGAGTTTTGAAGCCAAGTTCACACCCCTTCCTGTTGGCTATAATCCAGACCTGGGGACTGGGCCCTGGCAGCTGGGCATGTAGATTTGGCTAAGCAGAGTCTTGGCTTCTAGCAACTGTCCTGTCTGTTCTGTCTCCTGCCAGCCTTTTCTCTTGTGCCGTCTCCTCTGCTCATTCTCCCTTTTGAAAAGTCATCTATTGCTGGGTAGAAGGCCTACCCTAAATCCAGGAGACTCTTGCTTTGAGATCTTTAGGCCAATCATGTCCCCAAAGACCCTATTTGCAAATAAGGTCACATTCACAGAGAACAGCGTGGGACTTGAACATATAACATGGAGTGACTGAGGGTCTGGAAGATGCATGTTGCTCTCCTTCCCCTACTCTGTTCCCTGGCCTCCCCATCCACCAATCTTTCCATCCATCCATCCATCCATCCATCCATCCACCCACCCATCCACCCATCTTTCCATCCATCCATCCGTCCGTCCATCCACCCATCTTTCCATCCATCCATCCATCCATCCATCCATCCACCCATCTTTCCATCCATCCATCCATCCATCCATCCACCCACCCATCCATCCACCCATCTTTCCATCCATCCATCCATCCATCCATCCATCTCTTTCCATCCATCCATCCATCCATCCATCCATCCACCCATCTTTCCATCCATCCATCCATCCATCCATCCACCCACCCATCCATCCACCCATCTTTCCATCCATCCATCCATCCATCCATCCATCTTTCCATCCATCCATCCATCCATCCATCTTTCCCTCCATCCATCCTTTGCCTGTCCACCCAGATGCCCATTGTTCTGTTTCCTCCTTTGTTTCAGGGGTGGCAGCAGCTGGAGGCCTCTGAAACAAGGGAGAGAAGGGGATTTGGGGAGCACGGATAGACAAACACATGGATGGATGAAGGACAGAAGGATGCCCTGAAAAGAAGACCTTTGGGTGGGGGATAGCTGCCAATCCCCACGCTCCTTGGACTGAACTCCTGCCCCTCTGCATTCCCAGGCAGGAGAGAGGGAAGTCAGTCACCAAGCCCCAGAGCTTCTTTTCAAGGCGCCTAGCCAGGGGATAGCACCCAGACCACAGCAAAGGCAAGGTCGGCCATGGGCAACCTGGACATAGTCTAGGCAGCAGGAGGACTTCCTGTGGGGAGGCTGTGAAGAGCCCCCACCAAGGCCTTGATGTTGAATGTCTGAAGGTCCTCATGCAGCGCTCATGGGGTACCTGGCACAATCATGCTGCTGCAGGACCTAGTTTTCCCCAAAATGATTCTCCCAAGGCCTGGTTGTGTTATCTCCCTGCATGAGCCAGGGACATCAGTGACAGCGATGTTATAATTGACATTAAAAAGCATGACTTTGCACCTCAAACCTGTGGCTGCATGATATGCTTAAGATAGATCTGAAAGAAATTTTTAGGTTTTATTTATTTATTTTTATTTTATATATAAAAATGTTTTGCCTGCATGTAGGTAAGTACACCCATGTGTGTAATATCCATGGAGGCTAGAAGAGGGCATCAGATCCCGTGGAAATGGAGTTACAGAGGGTGTTGGCCATCATGCATATGCTGGGAATCAAACCTGGGTTCTCTACAAGAGGACAGTTCTCTTAACTGCTGAGGCATCTCTCCAGCCCTGGTTTTAGTTATTTATTTAGACAAGTTCTTGCTCTACAGCCCAGGCTGGCCTCCAACTTTCTATCCTCCTGCCTCAGCCTTCTGTCTGCTGGAATTGCAGGTGTACGCCATTACCTGCAGTGCTTAGGTTCTAAAGGGAGGTGGGCTGAACAGGTGTGGCCTGTGGTTGTGGGCCTGTAGGTCAGAGTAATTGTCCGGGTATCCTGAGGTCCCGGCTGCCTCCTAGAGGTCTTTCTTTAGGTCGGGGACTGATTTTAAAACAGAATTAGTTGACAACATTTAAGAATCAGATGGCTTTACACAGAAAGGCCTGAGTTCCCTCAAATACAGGGCCAGTCTGATTGTGATGGATATTTGTGAGGACAGTGGAAAAGCAGCTGCTATCTGCAGGCAATTGGCACCTGTCCCTTTGTTCATATCTGCTATTTGAGTTTGAGTTTGAGACCCTTGAGGTCTCAGGCTGGCAGTGTGGAAGGGAGATTCCTGCAGAAAGAATAAAGTGGGAAATTCCTGGAGGTGAGGACATGGGGCTGCAGAACCCTGGGTACTTGAGCTAACTGGATCCCAAGCCCTTGGTGATGAAGACAGAACTGGGCATGTTGGCACCTGACCTGCAGGGACTAGGATCTAGGAATGGGGAGCCACTGTAGGTGGTTGAGCTGGAGACCGGCTTCACAAAGATTACCCCAAGGCTGAACAAGCTCTGGAGACAGGGAAAGTAAACAAAGCAGGGCCCCATCCAAAATGACTGGGGTCAGTTATGAAGTATGCCCCACCTCTAGACCTCATGATTGGGGTGTGGGCAGCCTGGGATCTGCCTTTCCAAGAGGCACCTGCCTACCTCAAATGATTCTGGGGATGGAAGTGTTTGAGACCACCCTTTCAGAAATGTGTAGTGAGGGAGGATTCATGCTTCAGGGCAGAGCAGGTGGGAGGAGAGGTCATCTGAACTAAGAGGAAGAGGTGTCATGAGCCAGGCCTGCCGGGGAGGATACCTTGGATCCAGGGCCGTGGCTTTCCTGTGACCTGAGGTCTGGCGTGGCTGAGAGCACATGTGCCCCTGATGGTTGGTTCTGGAAGTAGGAACACCTGTGTCACTGGCCGCTGGCTGCCACTGACTGGGGTCAGAACCTCATTCAGTGGCCCTGCAGACAGAGAGGTTGTTGGTCACAAGGCAGCATGTCCATGAAGGACCCCAGGCCTTCCAGGCCTTCCAGCCCTCCCCTAGCTATATGCCAGGGACACCCCATCCCTGACCTTCCTTGCTGGAGGCCTAACCCAGCGCTGTGGCATCTTTGGCCAGTCTTGCAGACCTCCTACAGAGATGAAGAGAAGACATACTTATGAATTGCTCACAACCCCTGCCCCTGCCCAGAGCTCCTGAAAAGAAACTATTCACGAGCAAGGAAGCAAGGACTGCAGCACTGTTGGGGACAGCACCCAGTGGGGCACCCAGCACCAAGGGAAGTGCTCACAGGGTACATTTATCACTGGAGTCAGGACACCTGGCTTTGCTGCCAACTCCTTGTGTGGCCTTGGACATGTAGCTCAGCCTCTCTGAGCTGGCTCTTTGTTCTGTAAAATATTGTTCTCATCCTTTGGGGTTCTGTGGAAGTGTATATGGTCTCAGGCTGGAGATAGTCCGTCTCCTGAACGTCCCCTGTTAGATCCAGGCAGGACTTTGTGGCTGACAATAGAATGACAGATACACTTTTGCACTTGGAGTCATAGCTGGGGGACGATGCTGGGTAGTCAAACCCCAGGGATGTTCACAGGGCTAGAGAAACCAGGACCAACTACAAAAATGCACAGTTCAGCATGGGGGTGGGGAGGAGCTTCCCAGTACAGAGGGAAAGCTTGGGGCCTGGTCCTCCAGAAGCATCCATAAAAGTGATAATCTATGCAGTTTGTCCATCTGTAGATTAGGGAATAAAATATAAAATCTGAGAATTGAAATGGGGAGAATGGCTCCTCCCATCTCAGAAGGCTGCATCTGTGGCCCAGCTGCATCCCTGCATCTGTGGTATAGCTCGTGGGAATGAGGTACAGGAACAGAACTGTGTTACTGGTATTGCAGGGTCCCAGGACAAGATCTGAGGCCAACACCCATTTAAGTCACAGCTGGGGACGAAGAGATGGCTAAGAGTATTTGCTGCTTGTGCTGGATAGCTTTAATGTCAACTTGACATACCTGGGTTGAGGGAGCCTCAACTGGGGAATTGCTTCCATTGGACTGGCCTGTGGCCATGTCTGTGGGGCATTTTCTTGACTGTTGAGTGATGTGAGAGGGCCCAGCCCACTGTGGGTGGTGCCACCCCTGGGTAGGTGGGCCTTTGTTGGATAAGAGAGCAAGCTGAGCAGGGGCCAGGGAAGCAAGTCAGTAAGCAGCGTTCCTCCATGGCCTGTGCTCTAGCTCCTGCTTCCAGGTTTTTGCCCTGAGTTATTATCTTGGGCTCCCTAATGAACTGTAACCCAGGAGATATAAGCTGAATAAACCTTTTCCTCCCCAAATTGGTAGTGGTCAGAGTGTTTTGTCACAGCAATGAAGACACAAACTAAGACACTGCTCTTACAGAAGACTGGAGTTAAGTTCCCAGCACCCACATCTGGTGACTCACAACTGCCTGTAACTCCAGTTCCAAGGGACCTGTTGCCCTCTTCTGGCCTCCATGGGCACTTGCATGCACATACATACATGCACACACACACAAGTAAAAAAATCTTTTGCTGGGCGTGGTGGCTCATGCCTTTAATCCCAGCACTCAGGAGGCAGAGGCAGGTGGATCTCTGTGAGTTCAAGGCCAGTCTGGTCTACATAGTAAGTTCCAGGACAGCTGGGGCTACAGGGAGACCCTGTCTCAAAAAAAAGACCAAAAAAATATTTTAAATTATCTGCAATTATCAGCACATGTCTGTAATTCCAGCACTCCAGAGGTGGGGAATCGGAAGTATGAGGGCAGCCTGGGCTTCACAGCAAGACCCTGTGTCTCAAAACCAAATAGGTTAACAGCTGCCATTACTAATTCTTGTTCAACATAAAGACCACCAAGACCCTGGGAACTTTTGGGGAACACCTGGTATGTAGGAAGTGTCCCTTTCCTTCCCTGATACTTGCTCAGAGTAGGCTTGGGTTCTCTGTGAGATGCCCTGACCCCACTTCTTGGTTTTTTGAGGCAGGGTCTCCCTTTGTAGCCCAGACTAGGCTGGAGCTCACTACACCTCAAGCCTCCTGATTGCTATCCTTCTGCCTCTGCCTCTGAGTGCTGGGATTACAGGAGCGCACCATCACACTCAGTGGCCCAAACCATCTTTGGTGAAGAGTATATATGCCAGGGCCCTTTTCAGTCAGGGATCAGGAGACATGGAGAAATGCTGGACATTACAGACATCTTTAATTAGCTCCCACGTCCCCATGAGAAAGTCTAACTCCATTTGAGAGTGGAGAGTCTGGGTCCACTAGAGAAATAGGCTTCCAGAAGCAAGTGCTAAGTTCACAGGTATGCTGTCACCAAGGGACAGCACCTAGGAAGTAGGCAGGGAGCAGGCTTTCTCTTACCATGGGGACAGTCCAGATCACAGTGCTCGTGAGGTGGTGAGGGATCTACTGCCTGAGTCCTTTGGCATCAGCCTGGATGCTGTAGTTAGAATATTCTTTCTGCTCTTGGTTGAAGTGTTAAGAAGAAAGCCCTGATTTTAAAAAAATCAAGCTCCAGCAGCTGTAGTCAGAGCTCCGCCTCAATGGGAAAAGGCAGGGAGTCTTGGAAGGAAGCTGGCTGAGCGGCTGTGGTTTCAGGCTGTCTTCTGGACACTGATCTGGTTGCTTATGGTCCTGCTGACTGAGATACTGCTGGGGAAGGACCTTCAAGGTACACACCCAAGACTCTCTTCATCTCACAAATGGCTCCTCTCTGTCCCCCGCAGTCAACATTCTTCCCATGGAGCAAGTGGAGCCTGACCTGGTCCTTGAGGAGGTGGACCCCAACTGGGAGGATGCCCAGCAAGACGGCAGCACCAACCCACAGAGGACAGAGGCTGCTCCATTGGAGGAAGAAGAAGAGAGTGAAACCATAGTGGGGATGCCCAGGTGGGAAGCCAGAGAAGTCCCAGAAAGTGAGATGTTGCTTGAGAAAGTCCCAGGCATGTAGTACAGAATCCTAAAGGCATACAAGGGCCCAGTGCAGGAATAAACCTGCCTTTTCACCCCCCAGAGCCTTCCCTCTCCACACAGATACCTGGGCTCTTATGCCCTATTCCAGAGAGTCTGGAATAAACTGCATAAACGTGTAAATCCTCTCTCTTCTTTTTCCATAGAAGATGGCATATCACATGCATCTTTTTGCCCCTTGTTGAGTTTGGTCAGTAATATACCTTGAAGTCTTATTCAGTAGCTAGAGATCATCCTCATTGTTTTCACAGTTGTATAGTATTCCATTGTATGGATATACCATCATTTATTTAACATGTCAACCACTGATGACATTTAGGTTGTATGTTAGTCAGATTTTTGATATCCAGGATCACTACCTTGAAAAGAGAGAAAGTTGATTTGAGCTCATGGTTTCAGAGGTTTCAATATGTTGCTTTTGAGCCTGTGGTGAGGGACAGGTGTGGAAGAACAAAAGAATTCACTCCATAGCAGGGAAGCTTACACTAAAGAAAGGGACTGGCTCTCCCTGTCTCCTGCAAGGGTTTGTCCCCAGGGACCTCCCACTAGGCTCTGTTCCTAAAGACTCCACCACCTTCCAATTGCAACATTCTGGAGACCTCATCTGTAATACACAGGCCTTTGAGGGATGTTCTGGATGCGGATTAGTTCCAAAATGTTATGATAAACAAGTCAAGCTCTTGGCCTGCATTGCTAAGAAAAACAAAAGCAGAAACTGAGGCCCACTGAGGCTCCAAGCTGGCCCAGGACAAGGACAGCATGGAGAGCGTGTGGCTAGAGAAAGCCAGGGTGGGGTTCTTAGGTCGAACTTTGCTGGGGAGCCTCAGGATGTATGTCAGAGATGGGATGAGAGGAGGATGTGGGCAGCAGTGGTGGCTCATCTCCTGCCTCTGGCCAACTCAGGGCGCTGCCCCAGACTGAAGAGGAAAGAGAAGGTGAGGAAGATGAGGAAGAGGAGCAGGAGGAGCCTGTGGGAGTCACTTGTCCTGGGCACCATGGTTCCAGAGAGGGATGGCAGGACCCCTGGGCTGGGCTGATCTCTGCTTTGCTTCTGTGCTGGCCACTGCTTGGTACTGACCAGAGGACTGAGAAAGCTGGGGTCCTCTCCCATGCTCAGAATGAACTGGGGACCAAATTAGCCACTGCTCAACAACCCCCTTCCAGTTCACACAGATGCACCTCTGTGAGAGTTAGGATTTACGCCTATTGTTTGTACTATCATACTCCAGAGTTGAGAACAATGCCTGGTACACAGTAGGCACTAAATAAATGTTCCCTGAATGCATGTATAGATGCATACATTAGGCTTACAATGCTGTCATCTTTTTATTTTTATTTTTCATGTATGAATGTTTTGCCTGAATATATGTAAGTGCACCATGTGCATTCAGTGCCCATGAAGGCCAGAAGAGGGTGTTGGATCCCCTGGAACTAGAGTTACAGATGGTTGTTAGTCACCCTGTAGATGCTGAGAACTGAACCCAGGTCCTCTACAAGAGCAGTCAGTGCCCTTAATTGCTGAACCATCTCTCCAGACCTGAGTGCTCCTCTCTTAATAAACAAATCTGTGTCTCCTACACATGCAAGACATGTGGGCATACACACACACATGTACACATGCATACATGTGCACACATACAGGCACACACATAGGCACACACACATACATATACATATGCATACATAGGCACACACAAGCACACACAGGCCACACATATGTGTACACACACAGAGGCACACACACAGAGGCACATATAGGCATACACATGTACACACTCACACATACCAATGATTTCGCAGTGGCCTTTGTGTCTGTCGCTGCCCTGGATTCTGCTCAGTTGTCCAGAAACGCTTGATTCTGGTGTCGACAGAATCTGGTGATTCTGGTGTTGGCAGCATACAGCTCAGTTCAAATGAATGTTGAAGGATGGAAGGCGGACCCCTGAGCCTATTTAGGTGCTAGAAACATGCGGTAAGAGCCAACATGGCTGAGAGTTGTGGGCAGGAGAGAAGGCAGGGAATAAGAGAGGAGAGGACAGGTCCAATGACCAGTTCAAATGCGATGAGGACCCTGGAGGACTCCTCCAGTCAGTGAAGGGACAGAGTGCTCAGCCAGTGCTCCAGGAGAGATGCCCCTGAAGTGGGTTCTGACAGCTGTGTAGGAGAGAGGTGTAGGCAGGGAAAACAGGGCATCTGCTGTGGACAGGGTCGAGAGCTGTCTGTCCCCTGCCCTAGTCCCTTGCCTTAGTCCTTATCTTTGCCATGTCACCCACTGTAGCAACCCCTGGCCCAGACCTATTTTTCCTGAGCTGTCCCTCTGGCCATAGCCTGAGATGGGGAAATTCCTCAGGAGACAAGTGTCAAGAGAGCAGCTTTGCACCAGAAATGGCCCTGCACATCTGTGAGCAGAGTCACCTGGCAAGTGACTTCCCTCTTGAGTGCCTGCCTACACAGCTGTAGGGGGCTGACAGCAGCCCCTGCAGAAGCACCACAGGGACCATAGTGGATGGACACAGTGAGGCCTGCCTGGAATAGGGAGCCATCAATCAGTAAAGTTCTTGTCCCCGCCAAGGGCCACTTTAGACCCAGTCGGGAAACCATTAACCAGCATAGGATCTGAGGTACAATCCTGTGGGATATCAGGGGCTCTCAGAGCACCACTTCACATTTTATTTTCCCAACCTTTGAGGGAAGTCACATACTTTATTCTTACTGCCAATGATGGGGGCTTACCACCTCTCAAAAGCTATCCGTCCAGGGGCTGGGGAGATGACTCAGTGGCTAAAATGCTTGTTAAGCAAGTGTGAGGACCAGGGTTCAGATCCACAGAACCCACATAAATACCAGTGGGCATAGCTGCCTGCCTATAATCCATACTTGGAAGGTGGAGATGAGATTCCCAGAGTGAGCTGGCTAGCCAGACTAGTCGTATTGGAAAGTTCTACTAGGTTCATTTGAGAGACCCTGCCTCAATAATAAGGTGGAAAGTGATTGATGAAGACACTCAATAGCAACCTTGGGCCACACACAGGTGCACACGATACACACATGTGTACACACACATACAAACATGTACACATATGTACACACCACATACATGAACATACAAAAAAGTAAAAAGATGTCCACACCATCCGTAGGCACCTCTGACCTGTGAAAGTATTTCTACAGGAAATGAAGCTTGTGTTCCCAGGTCTGCCCTCTGGGTCTCCCCCTGACACCCTGAGCTGGATGGAAGCGCCAGATGTTGTGTTCCCAGGTCTGCCCTCTGGGTCTCCCCCTGACACCCTGAGCTGGATGGAAGCGCCAGATGTTGTGTTCCCAGGTCTGCCCTCTGGGTCTCCCCCTGACACCCTGAGCTGGATGGAAGCGCCAGATGTTGTGTTCCCAGGTCTGCCCTCTGGGTCTCCTCCTGACACCTCGAGCTGGATGGAAGCGCCAGATGTTGCTTCACTTCCTTAGCACACCCTGGTTCACATTCTGCTTTCTACCCATCTCTGTGCAGAGCACTGAGCTCTGAGCTGCTCCCCCACTAACCTGTGCGCCAGGCCTGAAAATCCTGCTGTGTGCCCCTGCTCTCAAGCCGGAGCACCCCTGAAGGCCACCTGGACCCACACAAATGCACACAACTACATACATGTCCTCAGACACAGTGTGCACAGGCACACACACACATATGACACACACTAGCTATGCACATTCATATGCATCTACACACATCCCACAGGCTCACATGTGTGAAGAAAAGTATCCCTATGCATGCTTACATGGCTCACAGATATCACAGGCACACACATGATCGCCTGCAGTTTTAAACTCAGAGAACCTTTGGGCCCTAGGCATGGGGAGGAACACGAGCCCTGCGCTGACAGAGCCAGTGAGGTCCCAGGAACATGCACAGATGAAACTGGGGACAAGCAGGTTGGGCTGTCACTGTCTAGGGGAAGGATGCCCTTGGCCATCTTTGCAGAGACGCAGGTTACTGATGACGCGAGGGCCCTGGAAACACAGAGGATTGCCTAGCAACCCTGTCTCTGCAGGCAGCAGCTTGGCTTTTCCTAGCAACTGTCCCTACCTGCTCTCCCTGGGGTGTTTCTGCAGTTCCCCTGCCCAGCCCCTCAGAGTTGGCTAGAGGCAGGAAGGACCGGTGGTGGCTTGCTGCTGTACCAATCACAGCGGCTTGGGAGCTGCTGTGCTGGCTGGCCCGGCAGGGCTCGCCACATCTCCACTCACATGCTCCAGGCTTGGGGTGACAGTCACAGCTCCCAGCTGACCTCCTGTATCATGGGCACCCCTGCCAGCAGAGCCCAGGAGACCCAAGTAGGTGACCACTTCTGCCTCTGAGCTCTCTTCCTCCTCTCTTCCTTCTGGGCTGGTATTTCAGGGGAGGAGCCTGCTGAAGGTGATCCGTGGACCTGAACTTGGGATCATGGCTTGCATGGATGTGGGGAGGAGAAGTAGACTGCTGAATTTTGAAGCTGGCTGTGGCTACAGAGCCCTAGTCCTTAATCTAGAAGACAGGGCGTCTGCTGGGCACCCACCTCAGCCAGTCTCTGCTCCTCTGCTTAGAGATCCCTGGGACTTGGAAACTTTCTGGAAGCTGAGGGGCTGTTGCTTCTGGTCTGGGCCAGAGGGAGCCCTGGGAGGCACCCGGCCCACAGTTGAGTAGGAGCAACATGGTTTTGGTACATGGACTCCTCAGCAGATGATGATACTGACAGAGCCACCTCTGGCTAGTGAGCCTTGCTAGCTGAGGTTGTTTGTCAAAATACTCCCTGATCCATGCAGCTGTCTTCTAACCTACTGCCTAGGCCACCTCCTTTGGGATTAGCAGTAAGAACAGTAAAAACAAGACCTGCCAGACTCTGTGCGGGGACAGTGGGCATAGCCAGCCTGCTATTGGCCCCATCTTATGGACAGGAACATTGCAGTTCAGAACTCTGCTCAAAGATGCCCTGCCGAGAAACACTGACTGAGTTGGGCTCCTCCAGTGGGTCAGCGGACATAGAGACAGCTAGGGCCAGGTCTCCATATCAGGTTCCAGGGCCACATCCACACTGTCAGAGACAAGGAACTACAGGACAAGCCACAGCTCTAATTGGAAGGAAGCCTTCCCTGAGGAGGCAATCTGTGCACTGGGCCTCAAGAACAAAGATTCCAGAAGAGGAGCAGGTAAAGGAGGGGGTCCAGAAAAGGGGATGCCATGAGGGGCATTAGGAGGAGGACCTCTGGGGTGAAGACCAAAGGGCACTATGCGCTGCTCAGAATCGATGTGCAGGGTTTCCCAGATAGTCTGCAGGAAACCTGGAGAGCTGCAGGCA
>NW_008340047.1:359798-410832 GCF_000622305.1 Nannospalax galili
CTCTGGAGCTGATAGGTTTTCAGTTGTGTGACTTGGTGACATTTTGTTTGCTTTTTGTTTTGAGACAGGGTCTCACTATATAGCCCTGGCTGGCCTGGAATTCACTATGTAGATTAGGCTGGTCTGGATCTCACAGAGATCCACCTGTCTCTGTCTCCTGAGTGCTGGGACTGAAGGTGTGCACCACCATGCTTGGGGACAGGAGTGATGCTTCAGCCATGGGCAGGGCAGCTGCTGATGCAGGCAGGCACCAGGATGTTATGCATTGTGCTCTTGAGGAGTCATGCCTGCACCACTCCCACAACTCAGCTCCCAATTATAGTCTCCAGGGTCACGCCTCTGCCTGCCACCTTCTGGACCCAGCATGATGGCTAAACCAGGCCGGGACTTGGAGCTGAGTCACCTGGTCCAGGACCAGCCACCTGGCCAGGCAGTCCCCAGGCCTGGCCCTCCAAACCTGGCTGAGCACCTCCCCAATGTACCCAGCTACCGCCCTGCCATCACTCGCATCCCAGTCCTTGTTTCCCGGAGGACGACTCTGTCCAACTCCAGCTTCGCCAAGGAGACCAGGAGCTCCATCCGTCGCCTGGGTAGTGTGATCCCGACCCAGCAGGCACAGGCTGTGGTGTGGTGGGGTTTCTGCATGGTGGGGGCTGTCTCTTGCATGGGTGCCATGCCATGGCTGCGGTATGGGGACATGCTTTGTGCTCATGGAATTCCCTTCCTCTGCTGATAAAACCTTCCTCCTGCTTTGTAGTGACTTAAGGGGTTTTAGTCCTCTTCTATCTGTGCCTAAAATTCCACAGTTGGAAATTCAGTTCTTTGAATTACACATTGCTTTCTGTAGGTCATTGTTTTTATGCAGGAAGTCATTCACACTCTAGTTTAAATAGTCATTCAGGTCTCTAGACCATGAAGCTTGGAGAGCTAGTAGAAGGGGCAGAAATTGTGAAAGGAGGGAAATAGGATGGGAGAGTAACGTGGGGCCCATTGCAGATAGAATCATCCGAACACGAGTCTGCTGTGAGCGTGGTTTTCTGAGGACCTTTGATATCTGTTCAGTAAACTCCATTTCAGGAAGTGGATGCAGGCAGGTACAGGCAGGTCAGGAGAAAGGGCTCTTGGGGCTCAGGGCAGAGCAAGGGACTGTCTGAACTAGCTTTGGGCTGCCAGTGCTCCCTGGCCATTGACAGCGTGCCTGAGGACCACAGATGTTTCTAGGGTAACCCGTTACTTTCTGCCTTGATTTAAACTAAGCTGCCCCACTCCCTTTTGATTCAACTGGTAGTTGGGGCAACATTAGGCCAGGCTGCCTGAAATCAGAGCAGGTTGGAGGAGCAGGAATGTCCTTGAGACGAGATCCCAGCTGGTCTTCTCCTCTTCCTGACTCCCAATAAGCACAAGATGGGGAGAGATAGCATTCCAATCCCTCCTACAATGAGGTGAGATGCCGGGTGCCATCTGCTTGTGGGTGAGCCTTAGATCTACTGTTCTTCAGAGCCCTGGCTTCCAGCCCTAAGCACTGTCATGTGCTGGACCAACTCTAGCCTGCTTACTAGGACTCTTTCCTGGATCCTCTTTCCTTTTCAATCTAATTTTACTTAAACAGGAAACTCTTAATGACTACTCAAATGGAAAACCAGCAACGCTTGCCATAAATAGAAGGCATCAGGCCAGGCGTCCTCCTTTGAGGCTCTGTTGCTGTGATAAACACTGACCAAAAGCAAAGTGGGGGAGGAAAGGGTTGATTTCAGCTTATTCTTCCCGGTAGGAGTCCATCACTGAGGGGAGTCAGTGAGGAAGCTGGAGCAGAAACCAGTAAGGAACCCTATCTACTAGCTCATTCCACTTAGCTTGATCAGCTAGCTTTCTTGTATAGGTCAGGCCTATCTCCTAGGCCCTGCCCGCAGGGGGCAGGGCCCTTCTTCACCAATTAGCAAGTAAGCCTCACAGACAGACCCACCTGCCAGTCTGATGGAGGCAGTCCTCAATGGCGACTCTCTCAGACAGTTCTGGGCTATGTCAAGTTGACAGCTGAAAATAACTAGGAGACCAGTCAGAGCCCATCCCAGTAGTCAGGAGGCTGAAGTGGGAGGATCTCAAGTTTGAGGTTAGCTGGGGCTGCATAGCGAGACCCTGTCTCAGAACAAAACACAATATTATTTGTATGTCAGTCGTGCCTCTTGGCACCTTCTAGACAGGTGTGAATCTTACTCTGTAGTAGGTTTCTGAACTTCCCTGCACCTCAGTTTCCATGTCTATAAAATGGGAGCAGAGTAACAACTACCCCTTAGAGCAACTGGCTAAGTTAGAGTTAATACACCCTGGTGTGCTGGGGAGGCCCTGTGGTCCTGGATACCTGGAAGCTGAGGCAAGAGGATGGAACCTAGAATACAGAGCCAGCACAGCAAGACTCCATTTCAGAGGAAGGAGGGGGGTAAAAATACTTAAAGTTTAAAAAAAATTCCCCGGGGGCTGGAGAGATGGCTCAGTGGTTAAGAGCACTGGCTGCTCTTGCAGAGGACCCAGGTTCAGTTCCCAGAAGCCACATAGAGGCTAACAACCATGTATAACTCCAGTTCCAGGAGAATCCAACACCCTCTTCTGAACTCTGTGGGCATTGTATGACACAGGTGCACTTACATACATGTAGGCAATGCACTCATTCACAAGAAAAATTAAAATCATTAAAAAAATTAAAGTTCAAATGAAAAAACAAGTGCTGGTCAGCTGTGGTGGTACATACCTATAACCCCAGCACTCTAGAGAGAGGCAGGAAGGGTGGGAATTCAAGGCCAAATTGGCTACATAGTAAGACCCAGTCTAAAAAAATGAAAGAAAAAAAAAAAGGAAAGGAACGGAGGGCCAGCAAGATGGCCCAGTGGGTAAAGGTACTTGCTGCCACGCCCAACAACCTGTTTGATCCCCAGAATCTATATCGTAGAAGAGAATCAACTCCCACAAGCTGTCCTGTGACCTCCAGATACACACCATTGTACACTCCCCCACTCCTCGCACAATAAATAAATAAATGTGATTTTTAAGAACTTGAGGGGGGGAGAGGAAGGGAAGAAAGGACAGAAGGGAGGGAGGGAGAGGAGGGAGTGCTAACCTGAGCGCACCCTGGTAAGTGCTTCGCAGGAAACAGTCTCCTAGCTATTTAGTTTTTTTGTTTATTTGTTTTGCTTTGTTTTATCTTGTTTTTTTTTTTGATACAGGGTCTTCCTAGCCCCCGCTGGCCTGGAACTTTCTTTATGGAACTTGCTTTATAGACCAGGCTGGCCTCCATCTCACAGAGATCCTCCTGCCTCTGCCTGTCCAGTGCTAAGATTAAAGGTGTGCACCACCGTGACGAGTTCTCTATTTTGATAATGTTATATTAGTCTTTCTATTTCTGGTATTATTAGCCTAGAAATCAGTACAGCATAAACCAGTGCCATTTGAGCTTGTCCTCTTCCAGCTGGTTGTTTCCCCTCTCAGCCAGGGATTTGGCAGTGGTTGAGGGCTGCCCAGGGCAAGGCAGGGGTGGAGCAGCATCCCCCAAGTAAGTCTTGTTGTGGATGGAGTGCCTCTGCTGCCTTGACCTGAGCTGAGCTGTGCTAAGGTCAGGCTAGAACCGTGATGCTGCATTTGGGATCCCTTCTCTTCCCCATACATTTCAGGGACTGCTGGGCAGTAGGTGAGGCCTCTACTCTTCCCCAGAGCCTGGGGGATCTGTCAGTCTAGCAAAGGGTCTGCTTCAGTTTTTAAACCTTTTGCCATTCCTGCTGGTCCTCTTCTAGGAGGGTTTAGGGTTTAGTGGAACAAAGGCCCAGAGTCTGAGGCCTCCTTTGTTCCCATTGTCTAACTATAAAATCTTTACTGGCTTTCCCGGGGTGGCTAGGAGCAGCCTCCCTGCCTCTGGGTACTTCATTTTACTAGGTGTAGAGGGCAACAAACCACCTCCCAGCATCCTCTGAGTCCCTGAGATGGAGCCATACCCACATGGCCTCCCTAGGGAGGACATGGTTCCTGGGAGGGGACGCAGGCTTCTTAGCAGTCCAGTGGGCAGCAGGTGACTTATGGGGACTCCTGGCATGGATGCAAATATGCTCTAAAGCAGCCTCCCTGGGTGGGAGAAACACCACCCAAACAGCGGTTACTTTGAAATTGGTCCGAGACCTTTCAAAAACCTGAGGCCTCAGCCCTCTGCCCTTCACTATGGGCTTGGAAGGCAGTGTCACTTCTACATGGGGAAACTGAGACTCAGAGAGGAGGAACAGCTAAGCCAGTCTGTATGAGGTCCCAGACCCCCAGATCACTGCTGTTTTTCATTCCGGGGAGCTGGGAGAGAGTTCTGGAGTGCCCAGGGTGAATTTCCTGCCCCAGGGCTGGGAGCTGGGGAGGTGGTTGTGCTGAGGACTATGGGTTGCATGGAGCTTGGCTGGGGACCCCAGGGGGAGGTAATGCCACCACTGCCCCTCCAAACATGGCCCTAAGACTTCTCACTCTGACTTTCCCCTCCTTCTTCTCCCTAGTGCCAGCCACAAAAGAACACCCAGAGGTGCAGGTGGAAGACACGGATGCTGACAGCCATCCCCTTATCCCAGAGGAGAAGTCCCTTTCACCCGAGCGGTCACCACCTTCACCTGCCAAATCTGACACCCTCACCGTCCCTGGTTCAGCCGCTGAGGCCCACAGGTCACCCTTGATGCTTTCCTTGGGCTTGCCAGCATTGTACCCCTAGCCCATTTGGCAGATGGGTAGACTGAGATCAGAGAAGGAAGCAGCAGGCCCAAAGTCACACAGCCGTAGGTATCAGGACTGGGCTAGACCCCTCTTCCGGTCTTCCTAATTCCCGGATGAGTTATCTTTAGAGAGGATCTCAGAGGAGGCCTGTCCCAAATGCTCTGAGCTGTGGGGCAGAAGGGCACTCTTGCAGTAAGTAATATAGAAGTGCACACTAAATGTGACAGCTTACTTCTGCCCCCTCTTTTATTTTGTTTTGTTTTACTTTTTGTCAGGATGTTTCTTACTAAAATGTACATATTATAAATTTCCAGGTTACCAGGTATTGCTTATTTTTACCCTCTTACTTTTTCCAGCACAAGTGCTGGCCAGAGCTCACATCCCTAGAGTCTCTTAGCAAATTTTAAATATATATGTATACATATATAATTTTTTAAATTACATTATTTATTTTGTGTGTGTGCTCATGTGGAGATCAGAGGACAACTTGCAAGAGTCTGTTCTCCCCTACCATGTGGGTTCCAGGGATTAAATCTGGGTCTTCAGGCTTATGGAAAATGCTTTGACCCACTGAGCCACCTCACAGGTCCTTAAATATATTTTTATTGCCTCTATTTGTGTGTGTGCACATGTGCATGTGTGTGCATGCAGGTGTGTGCTATGGCACACAGGTGTAGGTCAGAGGACCTTTCTGTAGTTTCTGGGGACTGAACTCAGATTGCACTGTAAGCACCTTTATCCACGGAACTACCTCATGCCCTACGCCCCAAAGTCTCCTTTTTGAACTCAGCTACTCCATTGTGTTTTCAGTCATGATTAAAGACCACAGCCAGGCCATCCTGTGTGCCCCAAGGTGATCATGAGATTGAGTTCAGAATACCTCACCTCAATCCTCGCAGCAGGGCAAAATCTGTAACCATGTTCTGTCTTAACACTCTTCTTTTTTCTTTTCTTCCCTTCCTTTTCCTTTATCCCCTTTCCTTGCTTCCTTTTCTTTTTTTAAGATAATATCTCACCATGTCACCCAGGCTGACTTTGATCTCATAGTCCTCCTGGCTCTGCCTCCTAAGTGCTAGGATTACACAGGTCATACCATCCTGGCCTTGACCTGTGGATCTTCAGACCTAATCACCACGGGCCAAGACACCACCGGCTCCAGATACAGCAGCCTGTGGCAGATGTGGCCTTACTGAGTGACAAAGGACCCCTTGGATAACTTAGGCTTTGTTCTTTAGATAGGGGCTCAAGAGTTTAGGAGGGAGGGGACTTGCCTAATGTTACACTGTGAACTGGATACTAGACTTCGTGGCCTGGTCTCATGGTTGAAGGTCTCGTGGTATAAGAGGATGGAGGGGAGACTTCAGACTGGAAATGCGAGGCAGAAGGACACATAGGTGGAGACCTAAGGAACGAGTACCTCCTTATTTTGCTGAGTAGATTAGAGTAGGAAGTGGAGGTGGCTTAGAGTTTAAGGACTGTGTCAGAGTTTAACTCAGGGCCAAACCCCAAGTTTTCTTGGTACTAAGTCAATGTTGTTCACTTTGTAGAACATTGAGAGATGTACAGACTGAGGTCTTCCAGAGTGGGCTCTCTCATTTCCTTTCAGCCTCCCTCCAGGCAAAGGGAGCTCCGGCACCCACCCACTCCCATTCACTGCCTCCTCCACCCAGGACCAGCTCTGGATGGTCTGCAGTCAGCCATCTGCTTCCCTCAGCCTGTGCTCTCTGAATGTCCCTTCATGTCTGGGTCTCTGCAGGAAGAAGCTGCCTTCTCAAGATGATGAGGCTGAAGAACTCAAGGCACTGTCCCCAGTGGAGTCCCTGGTGGTTGCCTGGTCAGACCCCACCACCCCACAGGAGGCTGAGTGAGTGGGGTCGCTCCTGGGCTCTCAGAGACCTCAGGGCTGGTTTGGGATGGGCAGATAAGGGGAGGAGTAGGGCTGCTTTTAGAACTCCACACAAGGTGGGCTTTGCCCAGAGCTTCAGCACAGTAGGCCAATCCTCCTGCCTAGGCCCCTCCTGGCTGGCCCAGGAGTCCTACAGACTTAGTCAGATGGGCTTGTTTGAGGCCAGCTGTGTCCAAGGCTCAGAGAGGGAGGCATATCCAGGCAGAGGTCCTCCTGCAAAGGATCCTAGCACTGAACCCCCAAAAAATCAATGTGTAGAAGAGGACCATGGGATCTGGAGTGGGTCCCCACCTAGGAGCCTACTGAAATGCAGAGTTCCAGGCTTTGTCCAGCTCTACTGGATCAAAGCTTCAGACAGTGGTCCTGGGAACGTGCATTTCAACAGCTCTCTGATAGTTCTGATGGCTGGTGTGTAAACGTGGCTGGATGCCATGGTGGTGGTGTTGGAACCTGAGTCTGTGGCATCTGTCCCCAGGACTGGATCACCATGAGGTGTTCTTCTGTAGGTTTTAGTAACCCTGGTTCATGATAAATGCCCAGGACACTGCCGTGTCACTGGCCTAGATGCCCCAACATGCTGTCCAATCATGCATGACCCCTGCATTGATTACTCTAGGGCAGGTCTGCCTTCTTCCTTCTAGTCTTTTCTACCCATAATTTTATTTTTATTTATTATTTATTATTGTACATGTATATGATGTGGGGGGCCATGCATGTGCCATTGGGTACCTGTGGAAGTCAGAGGACAAATTTGTGGAGTCAGTTCTCTCCTTCCACCCTTACGTGGGGTTCGGGATGAACTTAGGTCATCAGACTTGTGCTGCAAACACAGGCAGGCACCCACAGAGCCATCTTGACAGCCCTCTATCCAAAATTTTTTATGCTTGTACTTAACAGGACTGTAGAAAATTCAGAAAGATAAAGACTCAGAAATCCCCAAACCTCACATACCCTGTAGGTCCTTTTAGCACAGTAGAATTCCATTTTATGTAGCAGGGTAAGGATAATGTTAGGGTTTAATGTAAGAAAATATGGCAGGAATCAGGTACAGTAGTAAAAACTATCCTTGAGGGGCTGGAGAGATGGCTCAGCGGTTAAGAACACTGGTTATTCTTGCAGAAGACCCAGGTTGGAATCCCAGTACCCACATGGCAGCTAACAACTGTCTGTAACTCCAGTCCCAGGGGATCCGACAGCCTCTTCTGACCTCTGTGGGCTTTGCATGACACGGGTGTAGTTACCTACATGTAAGCAATACACAGATACACATAAAATAAAAATAATAAATAAAAATTTTTTAAAAACTACCCTTGGGATTATATAAGGAAGTCAACATGGAGACCCACATATTAGTTAGGTAGGCTAAGCTGCTGTAACAAGTAGACCCCAGTAATTCAATGGCTGAAGGGGCAAGATATCTCATATGCTATAGTCACAGCACTAGCTAGTTAGATGTTTCGGGTCAGCGGAAGGGTCTCCTCTATGCAGTCATTTGGGGACCCATGTGACAGTATCTCTACCACTTTCACATAGCTTCTAAGATCCTATGGTCATCACTAGAAAGAGAATTCCAGTCAGGTGGGGTGGCACAGGTCTATAATCCCAGTTACCCCAGATGACTCATGAGTTTGAGGTCAGCCTGGGCTTGAACTGTCTCTAAAAGCAATTACAAGTAGGCTGAAAAACTTTTCGCAACTTCCCACCTGAATCAGACAGCACAGGCCACTTCCTGAGAGCCTGCCGTCTGGCCTTATTCTAAAACGAGTTTTTATCCTAGAGTGGAGTGGGTCCAACACTGTCAGAAGGAAACTGGCTGAACTGACCACTGACCTCCCTCGGGCTCTGCTAGAAGGGGAGGCGTAGATGTTGCTCAGCTTGGGCCTGGGGTCCTGGGGCCCTTACCCACTCATTGCTCAGCTTTGGGCTGTATTCCCACAGTGGCCAGGACCGTGCAGCCTCCACAGCCAGTCAGAACAGTGCCATCATCAATGACCGGCTCCAGGAGCTGGTGAAGCTGTTCAAGGAGAGGACAGAGAAGGTGAAGGAAAAGCTCATTGACCCGGATGTCACCTCCGATGAGGAGAGTCCCAAGCCCTGTGAGTGGAGCTGGAAGTGGCCTCAGGCCAGGGTCGGGTGCACAAGGACATAGCAGGAGTCGGAGGGTGGCCCAAGCAAATGGTTGGGGTGCAAAGTTCAGACCCTCACACTCTGGATTTGAGGCCTGGGAAGGGAAGAAGGTCAAAGGTGAGCTTGGCCCTCCTCAGGCCCGTGGCTCATGGACTCTTCTGCCTTCTCCCATGGGTTGTGGGTAGTTTTACACTCAGGGATTCCACAGCCGTTCTGGAAGCAGATGGTGCCACCTAAATAGCTCTTTTCCATTAAAAAAAATGCATGTGTGTATTGAGACAGGGTCTCACACTATAGCCTAGGCTAGTCTAGAACTTACCAAGTAGCCCCTAGTTGGCCTGGGACTCACGGTAATTCCTCCCAAGTGCTGGACTTACAGTTGTGAACCACCATACCTAGCTAAGGAGTCAGCTGGACAAGGTAAAAAATGTTTGTGATCTACAGATTTGGGGAGGTGAGGTGGAAGGATCACAAGTTTGAGACCAGTCTGAACTATATGGTGAGGTCCTGTCAGAGAAAGAGAGAACATGTCCTCTTGTCAGGAAGATTTTCTAGGTCTTTCTGACGAGGGTCATGCATTGTAATTTGTGTGTCCATGATAGGTTTAGCAGAGCCTGATTTCACACTCCTAAACTAGAAGCAGCCACGTTGGGCCCATAAGAACAAAGGCCTTAGTCACTACACACAACAGCACAGACCCCTGGGGAGGCTGGGATCCTAGCCATTGACCTTAATAGAGATGGCTGGACTAAGAGTCCTCTGAGAAGTCTAAGGCAACATAACTCAGAGTCGGCTGGGTCCTTTAGCATTCTGAAGCAGGGGGTGGAAGCATGGGACACAAAATGCCCCTGTCTGTCAGAGGAGCAAGGAGTACACACACACACACACACACACACACACACACCAGTATGGGCACGGGCACAGGCATGAACACAGGGTTACTGAGCTGAAACGTGCTCCTAAGAAGCACCTCCATGCTGGAGGCTAAGAACACCTGTTCGGACTCCAGACTGCTGTTGAAGAGGGGCCACGGGGTTCACTCCAGGGGAGAGCATTAGCTTCTGTACCTAGAGTTCCTGGCAAGTTGTATGCTGAAGGGGTCCTTCAGTTCCAGTTCTGCAGGTGGGGCCGATTTCCCTACATCCTCTACCTGAGCTTCAGGGCTGGATCAGAGGGTCACTAATGTCATCCCACAGCACCAGCCAAGAAGGCCCCAGAGCCAGCTGCAGCCCAGAAGTCCACAGAGGCAGAGCCTGCAGAGGAGGAGCACTACTGTGACATGCTTTGCTGCAAGTTCAAGCGCAGGCCCTGGAGGATGTACCGGTTTCCCCAGAGCATTGACCCGCTGACCAGTGAGTCCCTTTGGGGAACCAGTCCCCCTCTCTCTGCTCCCTGTGCAATATGAGAGTGAGGTGGGGTATGATACCATGGGTGTCCACGGTGCATGACTCCTCCCACTTTGAAAGATGGTGTCACACTTCCTCACCTGCTTCTTCAACAATACAAGTCCTAAGGAAGGGAACATAGGCCACACCCATATTACTGATGAAGAAGCTGAGATACAGAGGCATGAACAAGCCTGGAGACACAGCCAGTTAGACTCCTGGCCTTGACCTTGGCCAAGTCTTCTTTCCACTTTGGCCATGTGGGTGCCTCCCTGAGCCCCTGCTCTGAATAGGGACAGGGAGGAGTTTATCATTGTCTAAAGTGAATTGCCTTCACTTTCCTTTAAGCCCAACCGGTAGTCAAGAGGAGCACCCTTCACAGGTGCACTGCACTTCACAGTGCACAGGGAAGTGCCTTGCCCTCTTAGTTGGCAATTTCCTGTGACTTCCAGAAAACAGTAGGGCCATACGGGGACTTCCTCAAAGTTAAACAGAAAGTCACTCAGGGGAGGCAGGACCCTAACCGTGGCGTCCACTGGGTTTCTAAGACACCAGGTGACCTACAGTCTGTCCATGTATCTGCCCATCTACCTGTCTGTCCATCCACCTGCCCATCCCCCACTCATCATTCATTTCCTGCTCTGGATTTCCTAAGGCAGGAAGTCATTGTTAGAAAATTTCAAAAAGAAGTAAAGTTGGGGCTGAAGAGATGGCTCAGTGGTTAAGAGCACTGGCTGCTCTTGTAGAGGACCTCGGTTGGTTGGGTTCCCAGCACCCACACGGCTGCTAACAACTGTCTGTAACTCCAATTCCAGGGGATCCAATGCCCTTTTCTGGCCTCTGAGGACATTGCATACACAATACATGCAAACAGAACACTCATGCACATAAAATAAAAATAATTTAAAAAATTTTTAAGGGGGCTGGAGAGATAGTGCAGCGGTTAAGGACACTTTTCTTGCAGAAGACTGGGGTTCGAATCCCAGCACCCACATGGCAACAACTGTCCATAACTCCAGTTCCAGGGGATCCGACAGTCTCTTCTGTCCTCCGCAGGCATTGCATGACAGGGGTGCACTTACCTACCCGCAGGCAATACATGCATACACATAAAATAAAAAAATAACAAATAAAATATTTAAAAAAATTTTTTAAAAAGAAAGCACAAAGTTTTTTTTCAGTTTGCTGCTATCTAATGTCATCATGTCCCATCCTCAGAGAGCTCTAATCTATAAGGGCCTATCAGTGACCTCCATGTCTATCCATCCATTCATTCATCCACCACCTGCTTGTCCATCTTCCACATAACAAAAGTCACAGCCAGTTGCACAGGAAAAGAACCCTATTCCCCATGGACCTTCTGTTCCATTCCTGTCCCTCCCCTCAGACCTCATGTACATTCTGTGGCTCTTCTTCGTGGTTCTGGCCTGGAACTGGAACTGCTGGCTGATTCCCGTGCGCTGGGCCTTCCCCTACCAGAGACCAGACAACATCTACTTCTGGCTGCTGATGGATTACCTGTGTGACTTCATCTACCTCCTGGACATCACTGTGTTCCAGATGCGCCTGCAGTTTGTCAAAGGCGGGGACATCATTGTGAGTCACAAGCAGGTGGAGGGGGTGACTGGGGCAAACCCCACAGCCAGGGGCCTTCAGGGGACTGCCCCTTGATGCTGTGACAGGTGACAAAATGACTGAACAAGGAAATGTAGGAGCATCTGTCCACATGTTTTGCACACCTTGGGTGTGTTCAAATTATTCAATCAGATATTGTTCATAGGTGAACTGGTTCCTGGACCATCGGAGAGAGTTAAAGATGGAGAAATAGTCCAGAGAACGGCCTCTGGGGCAGGTGAATCTGCTTCAAACTCTAGCTAACTCGCCTGTCTGAGCTTTAGTGTCCTCAGTAAATGGCTGGTAGCAGCTCCCCATTCAACAGCCGCTGCTGTGAGGACTCTTGATAGGATGTCTGCAGCCTGCTCAGCTCAGGGAACTGCTAGCAGCCAACATATCCTGGGGCCCCTGCAAAGGGCATGCTGATACCCCTCTATTCAGAACAGTCTGAGACCCTGTGTTCTGAGCCAGCCCCTTATCAAGGAGAAAACCAAGGCCTTGGCAAATGGCCCCAGTGTGGTGGTTCAGGCCTGTAATCCCAGCACTCAGGCAGAGGGTTCTGAATTTGAAACTAGACTAGGCTGGAGAGATGGCTCTGTGGTTAAGAGCACTGGCTGCTCTTCCAAAAACCCTGGGTGTAGTTCCTAGCATCCACATGGCAACTAACAACCATCTTTAACTCCAGTTCCAGGGGATCCAACACCCTTTTCCTGCCTCCGTGGGCATTGCATAGCACTGGCGCACTACATACATGCAGGCAAAATACTCATAAAATAAAAATGCACCAATCAAAACGGACAAGGAAGGAAAAGGTAGGCGGAAGAGAAGCAGGCACCCCAGTTTCCACTGCTGTGTGTAAGTCACTTTCTGAAATTCCACACCAAGGCTGGCTCAGTGAGTGCAGTGCTTGCCCAGCATGTGTGAAGCCCTGGGTTCCATCTTCACTACAAAGTAAAACAAAACAAACACTACTGTTAAGGTAGAAGTTTTCCTTTGAAATAACTTCTTAGTCTTTATTTTTCTTTTGAATTAGAGGTGGTTTGACAGGTAACACCAACTTGCTGTTCATATTAATGGAGGAAGTCAGGTCATTAATATTAAGAAAGTGCTGATAATAGAGTGGAAAATATTAGTGAAAAGTTCCAGCTATTTTCATTATACTGATGAAGAATCAAGAGAGAGCTGGAGAAATGGTTCAGTGGTTAAGGGTGCTTACTGCTCTTGTAGAGGACTGGAATTCAGTTCCCAGCATGCTGGGTAGCTCACAACCATCTATCTCCAGTTCCAGGGGATCTGGTGCCCTCTTCTGACCTCCTCAGGCATTGCATGACACGGGTACACCTACCTGCATGAAGGCAATACACTCATACACATAAAATAAAAATAATAAAATACTAAAAATAAATCTCTCTATTTTAAACATTTGCTTACAAGTCTTGAGAATTTGGATGGTATAAGTTCTAATTTTTAAAAAATTTTATTTATTATTTTTATTTTATGTATACGAGTATATTGACTGCATGTATGTGAGTGCACCTGTGTCATGCAATGCTGTGGAGGTCAAAAGAGGGCTTCAGATTCCCCTGGAACTGGAGTTAAGGACGGTTTGTAGCCGCCATGTGGGTGCTGGGAATCAAACCCGGGTCCTCTGCAAGAGCAGTCAGTGCTCTTAACCGCCGAGCCATCTCTCCAGCCCCTAAAAATAAATCTCTTAAAAAGAAGAATCAATTGTGTTATAAGGATAAATTATTAAGCTGTGGGAGGTAGAATTAATTCAGATGGTTGAGGTTTTTGAGTGCCAGGTTAGTAAAATAGTAGGTAAGATCATTTGAACACCGTAGAAGTTAGGATTTGGGGCATTGTACCACATGGGCTAGATAACATAACAAGTAATATTAGACCAATACTAGCTGTCTCACAAGCTGAAACACTAGAATAATTACAGGACTAGGAATAAGTATAAATGTGTGCTTAAGATGCTTAAGGGTCCTGTGATAACCCTAGACAGCATTATGTCCACCAGACATATAAGTTCTGATAGCAGGTAAGAAGTCTCCAGATTCCAGCTACTTAGCAAATAAAATGGCTCCTGGTCCAGGAAAGAGTCTCACACTCTGAAAATAGGTTCTAAGCCCTCACTTTCCATCCATCAGAGCCTGGCTGGTGACCCCAGCAAGGCTGTTCCCATGGCCAACCTATAACCATCCTATAACCACGAGGCTGTCCCTGAAGTGTGCACATACCTGTGGGCAGCTACTCCAATGGAAAGCAGGATCTTCCAGGATGCTGCCTGCCCCATAAGGTCTGGGCTCTAACACTGTTCCTCTGTCAATGTTCCTTTTTCTTCCAGACCAACAAAAAGGAGATGCGCAATAACTACCTAAAGTCTCGCCGGTTCAAGGTGTGCACAGGGGAATGAGGGATTGCCACCTCATTGCCACTTGGTCTCAGAGTGCCTGGGTACTTTGGGGGCTGGTGCCTTGTGGTTTCTGCCACATAAAGGGAGATTGGTCCCATCTCCCATGGGAGTGTCTTCCAGGCCACAAACCTCCTGAGACAGCATAGGCTGGGTGGCCCTCAGAGGCCACCTGTCCGTCTTTATGTATTCTCAGTTTCTGCTAGGTGGCAGCTTATGCTGGTAACAAAACTGCCCTGGCAGTGGGCGCCATGGGCTTTAAAGCCGTGTTGGAGTGTGTTGGTGAGAAGCCTTGTGCCCTCTCACCTGAGGCTGCCTGAGCATTCGGACCCCTCTCCCTGGCGTGTAGAGATCTGCTCCTAGCCCTTGCCTCAGGTTCTGTATCTTATACCCTCCCTGTGCTGCCCACTGGAATTTCAGATGGATCTGCTTTGCCTCATGCCCTTGGACTTTCTCTACCTGAAACTCGGTGTGAATCCCCTCCTTCGCCTGCCCCGCTGTTTGAAGGTAAGACTGGCAGGTCCCCCAAGGCCTTCGGCATCCCCAGGCTTGGCATGAGCACTGGCACCTTAGGAAGGGGGTGTCCCCAAGATGAGGCTTTGGGGAAAAGTATACTTTTCATGCATATCTTTTAAGAAGCTTGTAACAATTGCTGGTAATCTGAGGACACTGCCTGTTAGTTCTTGATCCAGGGGCTTAACTAATGCTGGTTCCTCAACCCCATGACATGAATGCTGTTCCTACCATCTTACAGATGAGGAAAGGGGCACAGTGAGGCTAAGGTCACAAAGCTATATGTAGTCTGGATTTGAACACAGACAATCTATCTCCTCCATCCATGTAGTAATTACAGAGCATTTCAAGGGAGGGAGGGGCCTCCATCCAAAAGGGAAATTGGCCCTGAGAGTAGCTGGGTAACTTGCCTACCCAAGGTCACAGGGGTGAGAGTGTGCCAAGGGCAGGTTTGAATGCATAGCCTATCACCAATTTCATCATTGCTCGGTGCTCAGTGTCATTCCAGTTTGTTCTGCCACTCACTGGGCAGAGCCAGGGTCCTAGGAGGGTCTGTCTGATGCAGGGTGGAGACCTGATAGATGCCCTTGAATGTGATGGGGTAGACAGATGCTCAGAGTTCTTAGAATCCCCTGAATGAATTCTGGCCAATCAATTAAATTTACTCCCCTTTGACAGGGAGAGCCTGTCTCAAAAACCTCAAAAAATTAAAATTAAAAAAATTAAATTTATTCCCTCCTACATGAATGATGGCCTTTTCCAAAAACATTAAATTGGGGAAAATTACTAAAAATAGGGAGGGGGTAAACATGATAATATTAGTAAACAGAAGAAAGAGGACAGAGAAGACTAGGAGGACACGTACCCAGTGAAAAGAAAGCAAACCCACCTGGAATTGAGCACAAAAGCTGTCCTGAGCTTCCTGGATGCCAAGAGAAAAGGGAAATTGTGAGTGGCACTGTCTTCTCTGACCCAGTCTCCTGAGGGTTGCACGGGTTGCTTTAGAGCCAAACAACAGCATGAGTTGTCCACAGGCCACAATTTATTCTGAATTCGGAAGTGAGATCCATACTTTGGTTCACACTGTGGCCTTGAGGAGTGTACGGAATCTATGGGCCTGATTTTTAGCAGGACTCAGAGGGAGCATCTCTTTGACTTTAAGATGATGGATACAAAGACTTGCTCTTTTGTATCCAACCTAAACTCAAAATGGAAATTGGAACAAACAGCTGACTGCCGCACATCCCTTAACGACCTTACACAGGTTTTATTTTGAAGTATTGGAAACTTAATGGAGAAAAAGATCTAGAGGGGTGCAGATAAAAGAGGAGCTGGCAGCTTAGGGTCTGGTCTGGGTTCAAATGTCAGCTCTATGCTTTCCAGCATGGGTTTTGGACAAACTGCTGGACTTCCCTTAGTGTCACTCTCCTGTCAGAGGAGAGTGACAGAGCTGGGGGCAGGGGAGGGTATAGTAGTAGAGAACTTGCCTAGCATGCACAGGCTGGGGCATGCTCTGAAGCCCCCCACAAAGAGTGATGTTAATGCACACTTCCTATAAGGTACCAGCCACAGAATAGGAACTAGCAAGGAAGAGCAGTTATAGCCAGGCTTGGTGATACACACCTATAGTCCTAACACTCTGGAAGTGGAGGCAGGAAGATCGCAAGTTTGAGGTCAGCCAGTCTCTGCAAAGCAAGAACTTATCTCAAACAAATAAGAGTAGTTACTATTAGACTTTTATTACTATAGTTAAGCCTTTGAAAGGTCCAAGGGAGGGTTAGGAATGTGGTTTCTTTATGAAATTGTTGTCTATCTAAGGAAACATTCACAAGGGGCCCCCTAGCCCAGATGCATGCACCCCTATGAGCTGCGTGGTAACATTCAGAAAGTCTGCAAGTCACCAGATGTTCTGTGCAAACTGAAATATCCAGAGGAAGATGGGTCAGGGCTGTCATCAGATTCCCAAATGGAGTTCCTGAACCTCCTGTGCTACAGAGTGCTGTTCTCTCCTCAGGGGGAAAGGCCTCGGGTCTGGTACCCATCAGGTAGGGTGGGAGGCAAAGGCATTGCGCCATGTCCTTGGTAGACAGAGGGTCGCCCCTGATACCTTCCTCTCTCTCTCTCCCAGTACATGGCCTTCTTTGAGTTTAACAACCGCCTGGAAGCTATCCTTAGCAAAGCCTATGTTTACAGGTGAGAGTCACCATACCTACACATGTATGCATAATACATGGGTGCACACACACACACACCTCTTTCCAGCTCCCCCACCCCCAGACTCCATGGCCACGGGAAGCCAAGCCTCTTCCTGGCCCAAACTCTTCTCTGAAAGGATGTTTGTTTTTCAGAGAACAGGAATGTCTTATTTCCCCCCATTGTGACAAGGGCACTCATAGGTTGACACAAGTAACAAGCCAGCATTTTGATGTCAGCATGCAGAGCTGAAGTCCCCACTGTCGCTCTAATTCAAGGGGACCATTTGCAAAAACACAGTGGGTGCCTCCCAGACACCCAAGGTGGGGCACAGGACTGATCAGGCTGGTTTGGGGAACAAGTCTCCTTGTACTTAGCTCATGGGGCACACAGCTCACTGCCACTTCTCTGCATGCACCTGCCCCCTTCCTGTTCCTCAGGCCCCTTGACTTCCTCAGCATCCATTTGCATAGGTCATTCTGCCAGTGCTGGGCCCATTCCTGCCCTGAGTCTTGGAAAGGCTCCAATCAAGTGCCCTGGGTTCATTTCCCAACACCTTAAGGAAAAAAAAAAAAAAAGCTGCGTTGATTCAATGGTGTGTCATGCAATTAACTGAATTAATTGCGCCTTAGAATCAAAGAACTATAGCAGAGGACAGTGTGACTGATCATTCACTGCTTGGGTGGCTGGGCAGGGCCATGTGGCTCCTGCAGGCGAACCTGTGAGGAGGGCTTGGGGGAGCTAAAGTCTAGCAGCCTTGTCTCTGGGGCGAGGCATCACCCCCATGGTGGTCACACTCCCCTCCCTCTGCAGAGTCATCAGGACCACTGCCTACCTGCTGTATAGCTTGCACCTAAACTCCTGTCTTTACTACTGGGCATCGGCCTTCCAGGGCATCGGCTCCACTCACTGGGTTTATGACGGCGTGGGGAACAGGTGAGCCTGGCTTCCTCCTGGGCACTGCCTGGGTGGTATTCTTGCTTTGTATAATTCACAGGAAAAAGAGCTCCTGGAAAGGTGTCTTTTGATGGCCATGTTGCCAAGGCAACCTTGTTCCTAAGGAGTGACTGACATCCAAAGTTCTAGGGCCAAGCTCTCCTTCCCTGTCTCCGTAAACGAAGGTTTCCTGAGTTTTGCTGCATGCCAGGCAGAGGGTCCAGGCATGATGAGACCTGCTAGGAAGAGCTTCTCAACATCCCCAAGTCTAGAAGGGCTGGCAAACTCACCACAGAACTTATCGTAAGGAAACAAGTATTCAGGGCAGAGGACAAGGACTCAAAGATGTTCCCTATGATATCATGAGTCACATAGGAAAGCTGGAAATGCCCTTCAGGATCAGTGGAAAGAAGATGGTTGTCAGAAACAGCACTGCTGCAGACACCTGTTCAACACTGTGTTGTCTTACTTATAAATAGGATGACCTATTTTTTCAGATCTTAGCATTTCTAAATTTGAGATGTATCTTATAATCCTTGTGTATTTGATGTAACATTTATTTTGTAGAAAAAGCTGAACCAGGGCTGGGGATGTAGCTCAGTGGTAGAGCACCTGCCTAGCATTCACAAGGTCATGCGTTCAATCCCTAGCACCTCAAACAAAACAAAACAAAAGCTGAATTGACTCACTGACGTGCCAAGCAATTAGCTGCTTTTTAGAATCAAATAACAGGGGAAAGGATGTTCCTGAGCTTTCTTCTATAGTCAGCAAAAATTACACATGACATTATGCACACACACACACACACACACACACACACACACACACACAAGAATAGCAAAAAGCAATCCTCAGTTGCATTCCCATTGCCTAAAGCAAAGTTACCCAATAACAATATGATGTGACTTGTATACACAACTCAAATTTTTCTAAGAGCCACATTTTTAAATATAAAGAGAGACAGATGAAGGGTTGGAAAGATGGCTCAGTGGTTAAGAGCACTGACTGCTCTTGCAGAGGACAGAGTCAGTTCCCAGCACCCACATGGTGACTAACAACCATCCATAACTCTAGTTCTAAGGGGTCTGATGCCCTCTTCTAGTCTCTGTGGGCATTGCATGACATGGATGCACTTACATACATGTTTGCAAAACACATAAACACACACACACTCTTAGCTAATCAATTTTAAAAAGAGCAAGAAGCTGGGCATGGTGGCACATACCTTTAGTTCTAGCACTCAGGCAGGCAGATGTCTGTGAGATCGAGGTTAGCCTGCTCTACATAGTGAGTTCCAAGCGAGAGAGAGAGAGAGAGAGAGAGAGAGAGAGAGAGAGAGAGAATTACAGTTAATTTCAGTAATATATTTGGTTAACCCCAAATACCAAAAATATCACTTCTACCTGTAGTCACTGTGATAAACACGAGTAATGAGTAATAGTTAAAAATAGGCAATGGGGGGTTGGAGAGATGGCTCAGTGGTTAAGAGCACTGGCTTAGCTCTTGCAGAGGACCAAAGTTTGGTTCCCAGCAGCCCCATGGTGCCTAACAACTGTCTTGACTCCAGTTCAAGGGATCTAACACCCTCTTCTGGTCTCTGTGGGTATTGCATAACATGGGTGCACTTAAACATGCAAGCAAAACACACACATAAAATAAAAATAAAAGAGTTGGGCGTTGTGGTACACACCTTTAATCCCAGCACTTGGGAGGCAGGGGCAGGTAGATCTCTGTAACTTTGAGGACAGCCTGGTCTACATAGCCAATTCTAGGCCAGCTGGGGCTACAGGTAGACCCTATCTCAAAAAGACAAAGTAGGGCTGGAGAGATGGCTCAGTGGTTAAGAGCATTGACTGCTCTCGCAGAGGACCGGGGTTTGATTCCCAGCACCCACATGGTGGCTAGGAACCGTCCTTAACTCCAGTTCCAGGGGAATCTGAAGCCCTCTTCTGACCTCCGTGGCATTGCACAACATGGGTGCGCCTACATACATGCAGGCAATACACTTGTACACATAAAATAAAAATAATAAAAAATTTTAAAAAAGACAAAGTAATAAAAGTAAAAAAATGAAAAATAAAGAATAGACGATGGCGTGCTTCCTTGTCTTCTAAATCTTGTGTGCATTTCACACCCACATCGTTTTACATGAATCTCCGTCCTCTGTCCTGATTGCATCCTTATAATAAATTTTTAATTTTTTCAGTACCAAGGGCTTCCTGCATGCTAAGGCAAATGCTCTACCACTGAGCTATATCTTCATCCCTTTACAAAAAGGCAACTCTTCTTTGAGAAGCTACGAGCATGCTTGTGAGTGTATCTTGTCTTTCTCATGAGGCCCCTTTTTCTTGTAACCCTCATGCTTGAGGTTTATATTAAAATATTTTATTGGGGCTGGAGAGATGGCTCAGTGGTTAAGAACACTGGTTGTTCTTGCAGAAGACCTGGGTTCAGATCCCAGCACCCACATGGCCGCTAACAACTGTCCGTAACTCCAGTTCCAGGGATCTGACAGCTTCTTCTGTCCTCCACGGGCATTGACGACACAGGTGCACTTACCAACATGCAGGCAATACACGTATACACAGAAAAAAATAAATAAAATATTTTTAAAAATAATAAAATAAAATAGAATATTTTATTAGGGTGGGCAAGATGACTCATTGGATAAAGGTGCTTGCTGCCAAGGCATGTGAACCTTAGTTCAATCTCTGAGACCTACATGATCGAGAGAGACTTTACTCTCACAAGTTGTCCCTTCTCACACATGTGCCCACATACATACACACAGTAAGTCTAATTCTAAAAATTAAAAAACCTTAATAAACCCTAACTCCACTTAAAAAAATAAGTGAAATAAAAGTTGTAAAGACAGGTCTCCGTGAGTTACTCAGGCTGTGGCCTTGAACTCAGTCTGTAGCCCAAGTAGGCCTGAAACTTTCCATCTACCTCAGCCTCCTGAGTGCTAGGATACTATTCAGGACTCTTGTGAGGAATGAAAATCAGTGAATATGAGGTGTCCAGCCAATGCCTGGATGCTGGGCCAATGCTGGCCTCCAGCTGTGAAACCCCGCATGCTGGGAAAGGAGTTCATAACCCGAGTGCCAGAGATCTTAATATTCCTAGGCCTGGAAATGGAAGTTAAATTTTGAAACTATGTCGGTTGTTAGAAGTAATTTCTGCCTTTCCTTCAATTCTCAAAGGAGTCTGTGCCCGTGATCTAAGAAACTCCTTGCCTGTGGCAGCTGGGGCTGGCAGCCATGGAAGGGAGGTGCAGGAAGGGGGCAGGGCAGCTCTCTGGGACCTTCTTGGGGACCCAGGGCACTCTAGCTGTCCGTTATAGGAAGGGCACCCTTTCTTTTCTGATATATGAAGGAAGTACAACAGAGTGAAAAAAATTCCTTCAGAAGTCCAATAGCACAAACAATAACTTAAAAAATAACTGCCAGTCCCTGGGGGTATGCTGTGTGCTCTGGGTTTGGGGAAACCAGTTCCTGCCTATGGCTGTCCACTGTGCTCTGCCAGCATGCAGCACCAAAGGAGGGACCCGCTCTCGGGGGTCCTAAAGATTCCTCCAACTAGAAGCACTTAGAGGAAAGCCAGGGTTTGGGGGACACCGCTTCTATGCTTTCTTGCTGTTCACTCGAGCTCATGCCACAGACAGGTGGGCTGGAGCCTGGGCTGTGGGGTGGGGTCCTGCTCAGTTCTGCTGAAACTCTGTGCCCTCTGGTGGCCAGGATATGATGAGAATTGGCAGGGCAGGCTGGTTGTCTGTTGTCCTGAGACTTCCAGGAAACAGGTGACAAAGAGCCCTGCCCAAAACCTTGAAGCTAGTCTGAAGCGGAAACCCCCACCCCAGTCAGCAGCCTCTGCTTTCAGCAGCACTTGGCCCATGTAATGTGCCTGTCCTCACTAGAAAGAAAGTGTCTGGAAGACACAGGCCAGTCTCCTCTGTTCCCCACTCCAGGCACAGGCAGTGTGAAGTGTGAGAAGGTCTTGACCACTGACTTAGACAGGGCCTGGAAGCTCTCATTTCATCCTCATAGTCTCCTGTAAAGGAAGGTCCCCTGCCATGCCCATTTTATGGAGGAAGAGACTGAAGTTTAGAGAGAGTGAGAATGGGTCCAAGCTAGAAAGTAGTGTGGACCCCAGACAGTTTGGCTCCAGGCCTGTGTTCTGTTATCATACTACATAAACAGCTGGTCAATGGAGGCATGAAGGCCCAGGAAAGCTGGCCAGAGTGCTAGGTTCTGTTGGACTCTCCTTTGCTGATGCCCAGGAAGTCTTAGCCTGGAGCTGTGGCCAGGTGTACCAGGCCTGGTGCTTTGTGACAAGTAGACAATGGCAGGGCACTTCCTGTGCCTTTTCCCATACAGCTGGACCCCACCACCTGTACCTTCTGTTGCAGGGACCATGAGTGTGTCAGGGCTGCCCCATAGAGCAAGACAGCTCAGAGGAGCAGCCCACACCCTGGGCTCTCATCTCAGCTCTGGAATGTGCCAGCGGGACACATGAGTCCTTCTTTACCCTTTTGTGAACTTCAGTTTCCTAAAGTATTTTGAAAAGGGTGGAAAAGGGAAGCGTCAGAAAGGGTAGAGTTGTACTATCGCTAGAATATTATAATGCCTCATGCAGCACAGGCGTAGGGATATACTCACTGCACTGCTAATTTGGGGAATAATAACAAGAAAAAATCTTATATATTTAGTACAGACACACTTATTTTTAAACACGTGTGTGTGTGTGTGTGTGTGTGTGTGTGTGTGTGTGTTTTAGAGGAGATTGAACCCAGCTAGACAGATTTTTCCTCCAAATGTTTGGAAATTGAGGGAGCCCAGTTATCAGGGTCAGTTTGTCTTCCTGAGAATCCCTCCTTGCTGTCTCCTGGAACCTCAGTTTCCACATTTATGCCTGGAGATGACATTACATCCTCACAAGGCTGGGGCAGAGCCACGACCATGCCAGATAGCATTTGAGACCCAGCTCTGCAGACTGTGGTACTGGGGGTGGGGGAAATTTTCTTTCATCTATGGCTTTAAGGGAGTCCCTATGCATTCCTGAATCGGGACCCCAAGGTTCAGCTGGGCGGTTTCTGGGGTGACCAAAGTCACTTTTCTTGCCTTTTACTAGTTACATTCGATGCTACTACTGGGCCGTGAAGACCCTCATCACCATCGGAGGCCTGCCTGACCCCCAGACACTTTTTGAAATTGTCTTCCAGCTGTTGAACTACTTTACAGGTGTCTTCGCTTTCTCAGTGATGATTGGACAGGTAGCTGGGATCACCCACCCACCTACCTGTAACCCCCTCCATTCCGAACTAGAAACAGTCCTGCATGCTGTGACTTTAGGACCTCCCCATGAGCCTAGGAAAGACTCAGGTTAAGCCAGGAGCCCACAGTGCTTGTGAAGAGACGATGTCTGAATCTCATGACTGTCTGAGGTCTTCCTGTTAGAATGTCAGTCTGTTTGGAGAGCAAGGGGGCCAGGAGGCAAGGCTTTCTTGAAGGCTTGGGAACTTGGGCTGTGCCCTGTGAGAGAAGCTTTGGAGTCTCTGATGCAATGGGAAGCTTATGTTCTGGTCAGGGCATGAGGAGGGAGGTGGTACTCTCAAAGCAAGCTTGGAAGGGCCTCAGCCTGAGGAACAGTAAGCTAAGATCAGAGTTTCTCCTTTGGTAGAGTGGCTGTATACAGAATCAGCCTAGTTCAATGAGGCATCCCACTGCATGGTCCCAGGGATCTGAGACCACCAGAGAGGCTAGCAGCCTCCTCCGCCAGTTGAACCTCCTCTGTCTGTGGCTGTCTGTTCTCCTCTCTTGGATCTTTCCATGAGTACAAGTCCCTGGTCTGTGTAAGGTGATCTATCACAAACCTTTATCCTATGGCCTCAGGCCCAGCGCTTCCTTGACCTCCCCTCACTATCATCTTGCTCCAGATGAGAGATGTGGTGGGGGCCGCCACAGCGGGGCAAACTTACTACCGCAGCTGCATGGACAGCACTGTGAAGTACATGAACTTCTACAAGATCCCCAGGTCTGTGCAGAACCGTGTCAAGACCTGGTACGAGTATACCTGGCATTCGCAAGGCATGTTGGGTAAGACTGGCCAAGCCCAGCAGCCTCTAGCTTCCCCCAGCCAACCTTCACCTCATTCCCAGATTTTCCAGCTTTTCCCTTGTCCTTTATGTCTCTGAGGGGGTCTCTCTTGGCTATGACTCCAGCATCAGTGTGAGAGGAACCTCTCAAGGTGAGGGGCCTGTCCTCTGGGCAGTTACCTTGCCTCCCTTAACTTGAGATGCAGCCCCATCCAAGATGGAATCATAATTTAAGCCAAGGAAAAGGCCAGGCATGGCATCTCAAGCCTGGGATTCCAGTGCTAGAAAGGACTACTTCAAGTTGGAGGCCAGGTTGGCTACATAGCCAGACCTAGCCTCAAAACAAGCAAACAAAAAACAAAGATGGGGGATGCGAGTGCTCAACATAAGGAAAACTAGTACAGAAGCCAGGTAGAGACATTCGAGACAGGCTTCCTGGAGTAAGTGACATTAGAGTTTTGACGGATGAGTAGGAGTTTGGAAAGAGCAGGAGGGGAGTGTGTTCCTGTCAGAGGGATCAGTGTTGGCAAAGTCCAGAGGGACAGCAACTGCTGTCAGGATCTGGAGGGGCCTCCCTGTGGCAAAGGAGGCTAAGTTGGCCGAGCCAGTGCAGAGCCTCACATGATGCTCATGGGTGTGTGAGGGGGAGACCTAACCTGGCTCTGATCCCCCCGCTGCTGGGTCTCCTTCACAGATGAGTCAGAGCTGATGGTGCAGCTTCCAGACAAGATGCGGCTGGACCTGGCCATCGATGTGAACTATGACATTGTCAGCAAAGTGGCGCTCTTCCAGGTACCCTGCAGGTGCACGGGGGTGGGGTCTGGGCCCCAAGTCCCTGCCTTCCCTTAAGCAGGTTTCTCCCCCTTGTCCTGCAGGGCTGTGATCGGCAAATGATCTTTGACATGCTCAAGCGGCTTCGTTCAGTCGTTTACCTGCCCAACGACTACGTGTGCAAGAAGGTGAGCTGCATGGAGAAGGAGAAGGAAGCCTGGGGGTCCTGTGAGGGTGTCTGCCACCCTGGGAGCAGCAGTCCTGCTGGGGAGAAAGGGTAGGGAACGACTGCAGTGCAAGGCTGCCTGACCCAAAGCACCTACTGCAGATGTGGCTCAGAGAGGCACTTCCACGGCTGTCTCTATCCAGAAGAGCCATACAGAAAAGGGATCAAGGGACCCTGAGCCACAGAACACAATCTCAGTCTTCCCATCAGGAAAGTGAGTGAAGGAATAGGCCAGGACAATGACCTCACCTGGTGACCCATGGATATTTTGCAAACCTGAGTTGTTTAATGAAGTTATTTTTAAGTTGAATTAATGCCTAATCTTTAAAGCTTGGAAGATTTCATGTCAAAATCAAAATGTCTGACTGAAAACAGAACATTGGTTAGCACTGGGCCACACTTTCTCCAATGGGAAGAGCCAATGTCAGGGGATTTAGGGACTGTCCCTAAAGGGATGTCCTGATACCACAGACCCACCCACACCAGGTTCCCTTTACTGCTTTGCATCACCCAGGAAATGTGCACAACTGAACCTGGGCCTATACAGGCCTAGAGAGCCCTTTCTGCTCCGTATCTCGGGGGACCAAGGTGACACCAACATCAACCAGGGAAGGGAGGGGATGGGCAGGTTTCTGTTTTTTTGTACAGAACTATAATTCTAGATGTGTGTATCGGGTGAAGATGTTGTAAGACTTAGGAGCCCTTAGCCCCTGTCAAGTGTGTCCAACCTTTTGACATTCTAATATAACATTGTTATCAACAAAGTTCACAAAATAATCTCATAATGTTTCAAGTAAATTTATGATTTTCTAAAAACATTTATCACATGTGTGGGTATGTACTCCATGGCCTTTTTGTGGAGGTAGAAGACAACTTGCAGGAGTCAGTTCTGTCTGTCCACCATGTGGGTTCTGGGAATCAAACTCAGGTTGTCAGACTTGGTGGCAAATGCCTTTACCCACTGCACCATCTCACTAGTCCACTGACAGTTGTGTTGGCCCATATTCATAGCTATTGTCAGCCGAATGTGGCCTGTGGGCCACAGATAGGACAAGACACACCTACGAGGCAGTATGCTGTGCAGTAGTGAAATTTCTAGAAACAGAAAGCCGAAAGTGGGCGTGGGGGAGGTGGAGAATGAAATAATACAGAAGGCTGAGACTTTAAAGGTTCTGCCTCATGGGGGCAGGAGAAGTTTGGGAACAGTGGAGTGCCTCGTGCTAGCAGTAGAGTTTGGGAACAGTGCTGGCAATGCAGCCTTGGGCAGGCGGCTTGTCTCTCTGAGCTCTATTCTTCTCATGGATAAAGTGTGGAGTGGCCGTGAGGATTGAATAAGCTGTGGTGAGTCAGCTGCAACTGTTGTCACTGTTTTCTGTGTGATGAAGCAGTTTGCTTCAGATGAGAGGAGGTACCTCCGGTATTAGTGAGCACGTGTGAGCAGCACCCTCTGCTGTCTGTTCTACTGTGGCATTCTCTGAGACACTGGGACCTTGACTCACTTTGACCCCGTGTCAGACTAACATCGAGAAGGAAACACCAGATCACACATTCGTGGGCTAAGCCAAATGTGTGAGTAAGATTATTGCCGCCTGTCCCTTTTAATCAGGACAGGTGTGCCCGACAGTAGCTGACCAAGGCAGGGCCTGTTGAAGTCATGAGGATTGGAGGGTGTGTGTCAGACTGCTCCTGATTGCACTCTGAATCAAGCCATTCATTCATCCGTTTCCTCATTCACTCATCCCACATTCATTCATTCATTCATCCCCTCACTTATTCACTTGGTTTAGCTTGGGACTAGGGCTGGCAGACCAACTGAATGGCCCCTTTCCTCAGCTAGCAAGACATTTGTCTCCTCTGGGTCTCCCACATCTATGCCTGTTTCTGTGTCCAACTTCACCCCTTGTAAGAATGTAAAATTGGATTAGGGCCAACTTACTCAAGTAGGGCCTTATCTTAATTGAATTATATTTGCAATGACCCTATTGCCAAATAAGGTCATGTCGGGAGGTCCTGGGGATTAGGATTTGAGCAGATGAACCTGAGTTCAAAGACAAAATTTAACCATAGCAACTATGCACTGGAGTCAGGTTGTCCTGATTCAAATGCCAGCCATGTTTCGCCCTTGCATTGTGGCTTTGGGCAGAGAGTGATTCCACCACAGCAGGTATAGTGCCAGCCTGGAAGATGCCCAGGGGCCTGTGGGCCTCATGACACTTGCTGTCATTCCTTTCTCAGCAAACGCTGGCAAACTCCTGAAGCCCTGGATTAGGCACTCCTTTAGGTGTGGACCATCTTAGTATAACCGGGATCTGCAGAATAGCACCATCCTTAGCATTCAGAGGAGAAGGAGGTACAGAGGGGAGTGACTGACTCATACCACGTACCACATGCTGGAGCAGGGCTGGGGCAGCCCTAGTGGTCATGGAGCATGGGCAGAGGGACTCAGCCCTCTTCTCTTTCAGGGGGAGATCGGCCGAGAGATGTATATTATCCAGGCTGGGCAGGTGCGGGTGCTGGGTGGCCCCGATGGGAAGACTGTGCTGGTGACTCTCAAAGCTGGATCGGTGTTTGGAGAGATAAGGTCAGTGTGGATGGGGTTAAATGCCCTCTAGGCAAAGGCTGGGGGTAGGGGATCAAGGGAAAGCATAGTGGGTGCAGCACTGACACCTGTCAGCATGTTCAGGGTTGGTGCCACCATTGTGTTCCGGGAGGAGGGTAAGGGACGTAGAGTCATCAAAACCAAAGTGGCAGGGGTGAGTTAAGAGTACTGGCTGCTCTTGCAGAGGACTTGGGTTTGGTTCCCAGCACCCACATGGCAGCTAACAGCCATCTGTAATTCCCAGGAATTCGATGCCCTTTTCTTGTCTCTGAGGGCATTACATGTGGTATGTTTACATGCATGCAGGTTAAACACTCGTGCACATGAAATAAAAATAGATTTAAAAATTTTTAAAAACCAACAAAGTTGCTGGGCGTGGTGGCATATGCCTTTCATCCCACCATTTGCGAGGCAGAGGCAGGTGAATCTCTGTGAGTTCAAGGCCAGCCTGGTCTACATAGTGAGTTCCAGGACAGCTGGGGCTACAAGGAGACCCTGTCTCAAAAAAGACAAAAAAACAAACAAACAAACGAACAAAAAACAACAAAGTGACAGAGCACAGTAACACATGCCTAGGGAGGCCATTGGAAAGTCAGCCTGAACAAAACAGTGATACACTATTTCAAGAAGCAAAACCTTGGTTAGGTGTGGTGGGGCGCACCTTTAATCCCAGCACTTGGGAGGCAGAGGCAGGTAGATCTCAGTGAGTTCAAGGCTAGCCTGGTCTACTTAGTGAGCTACACAGTGACCTTGTCTCAAAAAAAAAAAAAAAAAATGAGACCGAACAAAGAGAAACCCTAAAAACCGCAGCACCCAGAGGGTCTCATCTCACGCTCTCTTTTGCACTCCAGCTTGCTGGCTATCGGGGGCGGGAACCGGCGCACAGCCAACGTGGTGGCCCACGGCTTTACCAACCTCTTCATTCTGGACAAGAAGGATTTGAATGAAATTTTGGTGCATTATCCCGAATCTCAGAAGTTACTCCGGAAGAAGGCCAGGTCCATAATTCCTGTTGTTCTTTTCCTTTTCAACTTTTGAACAATGGCAGGGAGAAGGTTTTCTCTCATGTAACTGTAGTATCTTGTTCTAGTTTGTTTCTTCATTGCTGTGACAAAACACTCTGACCACTACCACCTTGGGGAGGAAAGGGTTTACTTACTTTACATATCCCAGGTCACAGTTCATCCAGAAGCCCAAGATAGGAACTCAGGGCAGGACCCTGGAGGCAGGAGCTGGAGCACAGGCCATGGAGGAATGCTGCTTACTGGCTTGCTCCCCTGACCCCTGATCAGCCTGCTTTCTTATGCAAGAGATGCCCACCTGCCCAGGGGTGGCACTACCCGCAGTGGGCTGGGCCCTCCCACACCCCTCCACAATCAAGAAGGCCCCACAGATATGACCACAGGCCAGTCCAATGAAGGCAGTTTCCCAATTGAGGCTCCCTCAACCCAGGTGTGTCAAGTTGACACTAAAGCTATCCAGCACATATCTTTACAAAAATCAAGGTGTTTGGTATGGAAACGATGCTATTTGATGATCTATAATCCATATACAGTTTTGTTGTCTGATAGCTTTGCTTTCCTTCTTTCACTTCCTGGATCAAGTTGAAGAGCCTGCCCTGCATTCTGTGCTCTGCCTCCTGTCTCCTCTGACCTGGGATAGTTACTCAGCAGTGTCTGTCTCTAATGGCTTCTACTTCTTCACAGTAGACAGGCCAGCTAGGTTGTGGGAATGCCCCTCAGTTGGGTTTGGCTGATGTTTTCTGGTAATTACCTTCTGGCTCTGCATTTGGAATAAGACCGATGTGTTGTGAGCTGGGGTGTATGGAGGTCTCATGACCCCCATTTCTACCACTATGGTGAGTTTACCTCAGTCACATGGATAAGGTTTCTGCACTATAAAGTTACTATTTCTGTCTTTGTAATAATAAGCCATGATTGAGGGCCTTTGGGGGATTATGTAGATGTCCCTGTTCCCAGTGGGCACCTGTCACTTGGTGAATACTGATCTGCCTGTGGCTTCTTCCTCAGAACGGCTGTGCTGACTGTAAGTGATCATCGTCCAACCCCATCTCTCCTCTCTGTAGCTCCAGTCCACCAGCCCCTCCTCTTTTGAGTGTTTATTCATTGACCTGTGTGAGCATGGATTACTTTATTTACAAACATCCTGTTACATTTGTTATTCTGAGGCTCAGTTGTTTGGTCAGTGGGCCCCTCTTCAAGCTAACTCTTGTCATCCTTTAGTGTCCCCATCCCAGTCTAGTATTTCCTAATGTCTGTTGGGGTTGGGGTTGGGGGAACCAGGCATAGCAAGGGACCTGGATAACCTTGGGCTTTCCCTGCTGCCTCCCTGAAAACACTAGTTTTTCCTTCTAGTGGAAAATGTTTGGGGGGAGCTTCTTGGGGGATAGGGTCTGACCCAGGGTTTTGCCCATGTTAGGCGCATGTTCTAACACTGAGCTACAGCCCCAGCCCACCAATGACTTAGAAACCAAGATCTAGGGGTTGGCAAGATGGCTTCATGGTTAGGACCACTGGCTGTTCTTGCAAAGGACCCAGGTTTGATTCTCAGCACCCACATGTCGGCTAACAACTGTCTGTAACCCCAGTTCTAGAGATCTGATGCCCTCTTCTGGACTCTGTGGGCATTGTATGCACATGGTGCTTACGTACATGCAAGCAAAACATTTGTACATATAAAATAAAAACAAATAGACTAGTTAAAAATTTTTAAAAAGAGCTGGAGAGATGGCCCAGAGGTTAAGAGCACTGGCTGCTCTTGCAGAGGACTTGGGTTCAGTTCTCAGCACCCACATGGTGGCTAATAATCATCCTTAACTCCAGTTCCAAAGGAGTTGATACCCTCTTCTGGACTCTGTAGGCATTTCATGACATGAGTGCACTTACACCCATGCAGACAAAATAGTCATACACATAAAATAAAAATAAATAAAAATTTAAAAAATGTAATGGAAATAAAGAAACCCAGATCTAGGCCTGGCATAGTGTTTATGCCTATAATTCCAGCACTTAGGAAGCAGAAGCAGGAGAATTTCCAAAAGTTCAAGACCAATCTGGTCTACATAGCAGATTCTAGGCCATCCAGAGTTATATAGTGCAATCCTGTCTCAAAAAACAATTTAAGTAGGGGCCAGAGAGATGGTTCAGCAGTTAAGAGCACTGAGGACCTGATTGCAATTCCCAATAACCATGTCAGGTAGTTCACAATCGCCTATAAATCTAGCTCCTGGGGGATCCAGTGCCTCTGGCCTCCATGGGTATACACACACACACACACACACACACACACACACACCACACAATTAAAAATAAAAATAAAATCTAGGTTGGGCACGTTGGTGCACACCTTTAATCCAAGCACTGGAGAGACAGAGGCAGGTGGAAATCTGTGAGACTGAGGCCAGCTTGGTCTATATGGTGAGTTCCAGGCTAGGTGGGGCTACAGGGAGACCCTGTCTCAAAAATACCAATCAATCAATCAATCAATCAATCAATCAATAGAAAACTGAAGCCGGGCGTGGTGGTGCACGCCTTTAATCCCAGCACTCAAGAGGCAGAGGCAGGCAGATCTCTGTGAGTTCGAGGCCAGCCTGGTCTCCATAGCAAATTCCAGGCCAGCTGGGGCCGCAGGGAGACCCTGTCTTAAAAGACAAAAAAACCCAAAAAACAAAAACAGAAGCAAGATGTGAACCTGAGGAGCACTTTTGCTGTGGGGTGCTATTAGGTTTCTTCACAGACAGAGCTAAGAAGCACCCCTACACCTGTGTACAAAAATACAAATATATAGCCACAGACATTAGTAACAAAGCTAATAATACAGTGATTAATTATTGATCCATCTATAAAACAATTTCAGAACAACCCTAGAATTTGTTCTAATCTTCCCTCTTTGATACTTCTAAATCCCTTTTCCCACGCTGAGAAATTTGGATGTCTTTATCTGCGTTTATTTATTCATTTGTTCAGTCCTATAACATAATGTTTTAATCTTTAAAAAGTTTATTTATTTTTATTTTAAATCTTTTATTTTATTTTATGTGTATGCGTGTATTGCCTGCATGTAGGTAAGTGCGCTCGTGTCATGCAATGCCCTCGGAGGTCAGAAGAGGCTGTCGGATCCCCTGGGACTGGAGTTACAGACAGTTGTTAGCTGCCATGTGGGTGCTGGGATTCCAACCTTGGTGTTCTGCAAGAACAACCAGTGTTCTTAACCGCTGAGCCATCTCTCCAGCCCCTTATTTTTATTTTATGTGTATGAGTGTTTTGCCTGTATGCATGTAAGTGCACCATGTACATGTGGTGCTTGTGAAGGACATAAGACAGAGTCAGATCCTTGGAACTGGTGTTGTAGTTAGTTATGACCTGGGTGCTGGGACCAAACTCAGATCCTGTGCAAGAGTAGCCAGTGCTCTTAATAGCTGAGCCATCTCCCCAGCTCTGGTGCTTCAGAATTTTTAACATACCACCACTAAAAAGCAACTGTAAGCAGAGTTCAATATCCAATGCAGTTCTTTCTGTCTTTAGTGTGAGTATGTATGATAGAAGTACTGTGTTCAAAGTTATGGGTCAAAAGGTGGGGTGCGGAGCCCTTGCCTTGGGTGGCTGGGGCCCTAGGTTCATCTCTGGAGTGGAAGTGGAGTAGGGTGTTTAGATTAGCTCTCTTAGGATGCTGTGCGTTCACCTGCTACTTGCATTCTGTTTTATGGCTCCATCCACCCTGATCTTAGTTGATTTTGTTGTTTTTGAACTGCTGAGCCATCTCTTCAGTCCCAGCCTTGACCCTTTGAATCTCCTATCTCAGCCTTCTGCATGCTGGGAGTACTGACATGCCTGGAAGATTTGTTATTGTTGAGACTATAAAACATTGGAGCTCAGTTTTCACATCTGTATGAAGGTAACCACCCCGTACTTTGCCTGTGTGAAGACGTAAAGTAGTCCACTAGAATGTTCCCAGTGGTGCCTTGGGCAGCTGAGACGCCCAATCTTATTAATAGTCCATGGAACTTTTTTCTGTTTTTTTTTTTTTTTTGAGATAGAATCTCATGTAGCCCAGGCTATTCTTGAACTTGTGATATAGCTGAGACTGGCCTTGAATTCCTGACCCTGCTACCTCTGCTACCACATCCAGCCCACATTCTGTGTTTGCAGATTCTCCTCTTGGGAATGTTTCTTTGAGATCAGTGTTCACAGGCTCCTGTGGTCACTCACAAACTTGCACAGAGTGGCCGAAAACTGAGTTGCCCAAAGTAAATATTCCAGCTAACAAACAACATAACACTCTGCCTTCTTGTTTCAAGATACCTAAGATGACCCAAAAGGAGGAAAGACCTATTTTGGCTCATGGCTGCCTGACCTGGTCATTTTAGACCTGTGGTGAGGAAGGACATCATGGTGGGGCGCACATGGTGGAGCAAAGTTGCTTACCTCATAAAGGAGAGAGAGAGAGAGAGAGAGAGAGAGAGAGAGAGAGAGAGACAGAGAGAGAGAGGAAAGAAACAGAGATAGAAAGACAGAGAAACATAGAGAGAGACTGGAGCTCCACTATCCTCTTCAAGGCCATACCTACCATTGACATTACTTCCTCCCACTAGGCCCCACCTCCTAAAGTTCCCACTACTTCCTATAATGCCACAGGCTGGAGACCAAACCTTTAATACACCAGTTTTTGGGAGACTATTAAAATTTAATCCAGGGCTGGGTGTGGTAGCACACACCTTTAGTCCCAGCACTTGGGAGGCAGAAGCAGGTGGATCTCTATGAATTCGAGGCCAGCCTGGTCTACATGGTGAGTTCCAGGCCAGCTGGGGCTATAGGGAGACTTTGTCTCTAGGAGACAAAAAAAAATTATCCATAATAAGTATTTTGTGTGGCTTATAAGGGTCATATTTTACACATTTTGTGCTTTTTGCTGATGTTTTTGCTATTTGCAGTCATTCCTGATCATAGTGACAAGTGCCATCTCAGCCCCCTAAGCCCAAGGAGGCTGCCTTCCAGAGAAAACACCTGTGCTGAGCTTTGTCAGGCTTGAGTGACACGCTGGTGACTGTGAATCCAGTATTACCAGAGCAGCTGTATGTTCAACGAGACATTTTAAAACACAAGTCCACATAAGCAAGGTTACAATGAGTCCTTTTTCTGCATTGCTGGAGACCAAACCGGGAGCCTTATAAATGCTGGGCAAGCCTCTACCACTGAGCCACAACCCCAGCCTGAGGGGAGCCCACATGCTGCATCTTGGTGGCAGAAGAACACTGTGATGAAAGGGTCCTGGTCTCTAGGCTTGTTTCCCCTGAAGCCTTATTTTTATGTTCGTGGGGACCTTGTAGGATATATGATTACTGTAAGTCAGAGAAGCTGACACTTTGCTCTTTGCTTCCTGCCCTCCCCAGCCCCCAACCACCAGCCAAAAGAAGAAGACACAGGGAAGCCATGCTTGTCATTGTCACCCCCTCTTTGGGGTGTTAGATAAAGGTAGACAAGTCCATTGGGGTCCTGCAGGGTGCCCCTGCACCTGCACCCTGGGCTACTGAAGGCCAAAAGCCTCAACAGACAGCCGAAGAAGGGGCAGGATGGTAGAGGCCCTCAACTCTGAGGGTTAGGGCTTGCCAAGCCCATCAGAGGGGCTGATCCAGGAGCAGGGCAGGGGTAAGAGAGGTGGAGATCACTGTGTGAGCAAGTCTGCCAGTCACAGGAAAGGCTTTCTGGGAACCAGGGGGCTCGAGTGTCTCAGCTGGTGGGGATCATCAAGGGATTCTGTCCAATCCCCACTTTACAGATGAGGACTGAGGCCCCTCAAAAAGGCAGTCGCTCAACCCTCAAACAAGGAGATGAGCCAATCAATGCATGCCTGTTACAGGCATGGGTCTGAGTCCCAGGGTTCCTGCCAGTGTCCCCAGGGTACCTGTTGAATTATCCAGGTGTCTCCTAACAAAGAATTAGACCAGGGACATTGAGTTAGAAATAAAACTAGAGACTATTCTCAAGAAAGAGAAAACACTTGTGAGAATGGAAGTGGGCCAGCTTGCTGAGGGTTAAATGCATGTGCTCAAAAGCCCTGCCACAAGGCAGGCTTTTGTAAGATTTTTTAGTTTTCATTTTATGTGTATGAATGCTTTGCCTGCATATAAGTGTACCCATGTTGTGCAATGCTTGGGGAGGCCAGAAGGGTGCAGTCAAAGCCCCCTGAAGCAGAATGGTTGTTAGGTGCCATGTGGGTGCTGGGAACCAAACCTGAGTCCTCTGCAAGAATGGCCAGTGCGCTTAACGGCTGAGCCATCTCTCTCTAGCCGTCTTTGTAGATATTTACATAGCATTCTCTCCCCCAAGCTTGTCTAGCATGGACTTTTCTCTCACATGCTCTATTCATTACAAGAAACCCAGGTGGGGAAGGGCTTCCAGTCTTTGCAAACTGGCCTGAGCAGGCTCCCTTTGTGGTATGAAGCTAGAGTGGGAAAGGGCTTCCAATCTTTGTCAACTGACCCCCGCCCCGCACCCACACACACACTTTTAATCTTGGTGCTGTGGTAGCCAGTTGCTACTTTTCTGCCACATATACCTTTTTCCAGAGCCAGTGGTTGGATCCGAATTACAGGACAGAGTGCCGCTTCTGAAAAGGGGAATTCCCTTCCTGTGGCTGTGTCCGGAAGCCGGCACTGATTCAAAGCAGAGCAGCCAGCAGCTGTCTCCGAGCTAGCTCTTTGTGTCATTGCAGCACCACGCTGAGCCTTCCTGCTGACTGTCACACCATGAATTACGGACTCACATGGCACAGGTGACAGAGCCTGGCTGGTGTGTCTGCATCTGAGGCCTCTGATGAATGATCGCACTTGTGTCTCCTGAGGGAGTCCAGGGAGAAATGCAAGTCTCAGGCGATTAATATCACCTCACATAATTTAAACCCATTGGCTCTGATTAGATAAGCAGCCGGCAGTGGCTCCGTTTTTAAACAAACAAGTTGCGCTGGCACCCTGATGAATGAATTTGCCAATTAGCAGTCTTGCCCACTAGATTGCAGGCGAAATGCATTTGTTCTTGAGCCAAGCTCCTCATCACAAATTCATAACATGAAGAATTCCCTGGGAAAGGCACAGGCTCTGTCTGGTGGAAAATTCTATTCTTATTTAGAGAAATAGGGTGCTGGGTCTGCATCTGACATTTCCTGACAACTTGGAGCATGTCACTCCTTGCCCCAACTCTGAGCCTCAGTTTCCCCAACTTCCAAGAGCACAATAATCCCAGTCTTTTCTGTTTCGTAGAACTTTGTGTTTTTCTGGGAGCGAGTATGTGTGCATGTTTGTGTGTGAATGGGTTCATGTGTGTGCCTGTGTGTGGAGGCCAGAAGACAACCTCAGGTGTAGCGCCTCCTCAGGTGCTGTTCAGCTTGCTGTTTTTGATTTTGTTGTTTTGTTTTGTTTTGTTTTGAGACAGGGTCTGATAGTAGCCTTGGTTGGCCTGGAACTCCGTATATAGACCAGGCTGACCTCGATCTCATAGAGATCCACTTGCCTCTGCCTCCTGAGTGCTGGGACTAAAGGCATGTGCCACTACACCCAGCCAATCTTGCTTTTTTGAGGCAGGGTCTGCCTGGGACCCGGGGCTCACAGTTCTATTAGGCTGACTGGCCAGCAAGCCTCAGGGATCCAACTATCATTGCCTCCCCAGCGCCTGATTACAAATGTATACCACCATGCACAGCTTTTCATGAGGGTCCTGGGGATCAAACTCGGGTCCTCATGCTTGTGTGGCAGACACTTTACTGAATACGACATCTCTGTAGTCCCACAACACGGTATTGTCAGCATTCAAAAAGGGGCACTGGGGCCACAGGTATGGGTTTGGAGTCCATCTCTGCAGCTTCCTAGCTGTAAGACCTTGGGAAACTCCTCACCCCCTGTGGATTTCCATGGCTTTGTTTGGAGATGAAAATGAATAAGTTCTTTTTGTGAGGATCCCATGAGTCTCAGATGAGCGTGTGTATATGTGTTATCGAATGCTGTGGGGTACTGCCACCACAAATTTTCTCCCACATACATTTGTTACCTCTGTTTCTGTGGATTAGAAGTCTGGGGCTGAGACAAAATCCCAGCATAGATATGGAGAAGTGGGTAAGAAACCCCCAACCGACCTGAGGAACTATTGACAACCAATGGCAGCTGGGAGGGGAAGATTCAGTCTTGTTTAAGGGTAAGACTCTTGGTAGGTTAACCAGGCTCCAGTGAATGAGCCCACAACAAAGGGCATTTGAGGAGACAAACTTCACTCTATAGGCCTTAATAGGTTTGTGTGCGTGTGTGTGTGTGTGTGTGTGTGTGTGTGTGTATGAAATTTGGTGGGGGTTAGTAAGGGGATGCAGATATAAGAGGGGAATCTAAATATGATCAAAATATATTGTATGAAATTTGCAAAAATTCAATAAAAAAGAAAAAAAAAGAAGTTTGGGGCTGGCTTAGCTGGACCCTGTAAGAGACTGGCACCAAGGTGATCATTAGAGTGGGATCTCTCTCAGGTCTTCATAAAGGAAGGACCCATTCCACAGATCCTATGGCTGCTGGCTGAATCCAGATCCTCCCAGCACCTCGGGTCCTAGCTGGCTAACTGCCAGCAGCTGCCCCTGGCTTTTCCAAGATGGCTGGTGGCTCTGTCAAAACCATCAAGGGAGAGTCTTGTCTTGAGACAGAGATTATGTCCCTAGGAGACATGTTCTTGGAGTTGTCCTATATCCTGTTGGTTAAGAACAAGCCAAGTGTCCTCTTCACCTTCAGGGGGATGGAAGCAAGGATCACCCAGAGACTTGGAGAATAGGAAAGGAGACTGAGGAGGGGGACCCAGAGTGCCTGTGAAGGACCCCACAATGCACAAGCCTGCCACATGTAGATATTCAGCAAGTGCTGATGTTGCGATGGTCATGATGGAAAATGACCAACTCAGAGGGGAAGGAAGTGCTACAGATCTGCTTTCACCTGGGAAGCCTGCCCCTGATTCCATCTGTTAACATGTCTGAATTGACCCATTTTCTGTCTCTGTAAGACATACCTAAGGCTGGGGGTCTGGTACTTCCTTAGCACGCATGAGGCCTTAGGTTCCATTCCCAGCGCTGCAAAATAAAACAAAGGGAAAGAAAGAACCCCCTAAAACTGGGTACTTCATAGAGAGAATAAGCATGCTCAGCTCATGGCGTGGGAGGGTCAGTGGCATTGCACTGGAGTTGGCTTGGCTCAGATGAGCACTTCATGGCAGATAGCACCGTAGTGGGGGTACATGCAAGAGGTAGAATGGAGGAGAGGGGAGGGGCCTCACTTAGCAAGACAAGAGGACAGAGAGTGGAGAGGGGCCAGGCTGACTTTTACAACAGCCCCTCCTGTGAGAACTAACTAGGATCCCAGAAGAATTGGACCATTCTTTTAACACCTTAATGACTTCCCAATAGGCCCATCCACCTCTTAAAGGTTCCACACCACCTCCTCCCCCAGTACCCATGAACCCTCGGGGGCACACACACAAACCATATTTGTGTTCTTCAGTCTGTTGAATTGTGTGGCCTCAGGCAAGTGACTCGAACTCTCTGAGCCTCAGTGCTTTTATCCTTAAGGCACAGACAAAACCCCACCTAACTATAAGTTTAATCATTCAATGAGATCTATACATAAAGTACTTAACACTGTATTTGCCCAGCAGAAGCATCACCACCACCACCACCACCACGACATAGCTCCATCACAAGGGCCCAGATAGGCACAGCTGAGATGTAAGTGAATGCTGCTCTCTTTCAGGCGCATGCTGAGAAATAACAACAAGCCCAAGGAAGAGAAGAGTGTGCTCATCCTGCCTCCTCGTGCAGGCACCCCCAAGCTCTTCAATGCCGCCCTTGCTGCAGCAGGAAAGTTGGGTGCCAGAGGCGGCAAAGGTGGCAAGCTTGCTCACCTCCGAGCTCGCCTCAGGGAACTGGCTGCACTGGAGGCAGCTGCAAGACAGCAGCAGTTGCTGGAACAGGTAACGTAATGGGTACCTGGCCAATTGCGTCCCCTCAGCAGGTCTGTGCCAGGGAGAAGGCCAGGGACCTCTGAGACGGACCACACATTCAGTGTTGGGGACTTTTTGACAGAGGCTGTGATAGAAGCAGATTCAAGTCAGGTTGAGAAACCTGGGCATGGTGGCTCAACGTCTGTAATCCCAGGAGGCTGAGGCAAAAGGATTGCTACAAGTTCTATACCAGCCTGGGCTACATAGTGAGTTCCAAGCCAGCCTGTGCTATGTTGTAAGACCCTGTCTCAAAAAAAAAGATATCCTCCAAATTAATGTAACAAATTAGGTTGAGAAGAATGGGAACATGGGAGGGACTTCTAACTGACAAGTTCAAGCAAGACTGGATTCCAAGTTCCAGGGGTCTGGAGACTTGGCTCAGTAATGGAACTTAGCCTGGTCAAAGCCCTGGCCTGGTTTTCCCAGCCACCATCTCTGCTTCCTTACTGATGGCTCCACCTCCAGGCAGATCCCCCAGATCATGTCCTCCCATGTGGCAACCCCAACAGAAGGTATATCTTCGCCAGAGATTCAAGCCCAATTCCCCAGGACTCATTGTCATTGGATAGAGCTGGACCACATACCAATTCCTGAGTCATTCAATGTGGCCAGGGTGGTGTGGTGCTCCCAAGGTCTGGGTCCCATATCTGCCCACTCCTGGACTGGAAGTTGGGTTAAGTGCTCCTTGAGGGAAGTGTTGGTGCTGGCACAGTCTCAGAATATCTCTCCCCAGATGACAGGGATATTCTCTTATTTAATACTATGTCTACAGCCATTAAAATGATTTGGGAGAAAAATTCCTACAGCCAGGAACAGTGTCAATCCCCCCACCACACCCCTCCTGTTCTATTAACCTAAAGGAAATAGTCAAATTAGTTTTGGGATTTTTTTTTCTGTGATGAAAGCCAAGATCAATTAGAATAATTGCACTAATTTCATCTGCTCGTAATGTACTTCAGGGAAGCTGCTGGGAATGGAGGCACTAGGGCACTCAGTTGGGGGCTCTTTGCAGAAGTGGACAGCAGTCTGTGTGGCAGAGTTCAGAGGCGCCCAGTGAAGTCAGTCTTAGTCCAGTGTTGTGGGGACCCATTCAGTGTTCATTTGACAGTAGCGGTCTGACAAGTGACATCAAAGACACCTGAGATTCCAGGACATTGCCCAGCAATGGCCCCAGACAGAGGAAAAATGTGATTGCTTGACTCATTAGTTGTGAGCCTATAGATTGGGGTCTTTTGTACAGCTGTTGTGTGGGGGCTGTGGTCATGAACCCCAGGGTGCTCTGAAAAGGTGAAAAGCTTCAGCTGATATGGGTTCATTGCTCCCATTAGCACGTCACTGAGATGTGGATTCAATTTGCATGAATGTTCTAATGAAAGCATTCCCCTGAAATGCAAGAAAAACCAGGGCAGAATGGCAGGGCAAGGAGCTCTTTACTGCTCAAGTCCAGAGACACAGGTCCAAGTCCCAGCTCAGTCACCTGTCAGCTCTGTGACCCTAGGGAGACTCCCCACACTCATTGAGACCCAGATAACTTGTGGTTGTCACCTGGGGCTGTAAAGGTGAAGCAATGATATCCTTTTATTTTTTTAATTTTATTTATTATTTTTATTTTATGTGTATGAACATATTGCCTGCATGTATGTGAGTGCACCCATGTCATGCAATGTTGCAGAGGTCAGAAGAGGGCTTCAGATTCCCCTAGAACTGACAGTTCGTAGCCATCACGTGGGTGCTGGGAATCAAACCCGGGTCCTCTGCAAGAGCAGTCAGTGCTCTTAATCACTGAGCCATCTCTCTAGCCCCCAATATCCTTTTATTTTATGTGTGTTTTGCTTGCAAGTATGTTAAGTGCACCATGTGTGTATAATGCCCTCAGAGGTCCGAACTGGAGTTAGAGATGACTATTAGCCACCATATGGGTGCTGGGAACTGACGACCTGTTCTCTGCAAGAGCAGCCAGTGCTCTTAACTGCTGACCCATCTCTCCAACGCCAGTGATGTCTTTTATGAAAAGCTTCTTACACATGGCAGAGCACTTGAGCCTTCCCATGATTCTCCTGGTTCCATTTAGGGCTTGGAGCCTCAGAAGTTGTATCTGAGCACCTTACCCTGGGAAGGTGTCTTGAAGGTTTAGGGTGTACAGGGGAGGGAAGAACGAGCACTTCAAAACACAGAAGTGTGGAACAGGAGGAGCAGTAGGTCCCCAGAACTGGCTTGGATTCTAGAAGTATCCTGACACTACCCCTACCCCTACCCCCACCCCCCATCCTTCAGGGGTCTCTGTTCCTCAGAAACACACAGACTGCTCTCCTTTGGGTCTTGGGCAGCTGAGGCCCCCTCGGCCTCATCTGGGAATGTCCTCTCTTCCATTTCTTTCCCTGCAGAGCTGGGATAAGGGAGAAGAGGTGGGGACCCGGGTAGTCATGAAAGGCTTGTTTTCCTCTAGTTCCTCACTGATGTGTGGATCCTGGCCAACACCCATGGAAGAAGCCTAAGCTAGGGGCTGCAGTTGCCCACCAAGTCCCCAAAACACAAGATCACCTCAGCCTAATGTCTGGAATCCCACAGCATTCTTCCTGTGAAGGCTTCAACCTTTGAAACCTTCCAGAAAGGTGGCCAGGCCACAGGTGCCCCTGCCCTCTTCACATTTACTGTATGTGCTTAGAGTTTTTCTCACTTGCTCCAGGACCATACAACAAGAGTGTCTGAGTTTTGTTGGGGATGGCTCAGCCTTTGAAGAGGACTTGGTGACCCTCCATCACAGCCATCCTCCTCCAATAGGTCAGGGATAGTCTGTGCTTAAACCTACAACTTAACATTAGCTTTCAGCACCTTACTAGAGTTTAAAATATCATAAGAGCTGGTTGTGGTAGCTCACACCTGTAATCTCAGCTTTCCTGAGACTGAGGCAGGAAGATCCTGAGTTCAAGGCCAACTTGGACTTCATATCAAATTCAAGGTCAGCCTGGGCTACACATGGAGACACTGTCCCAAAACAAAACACAATACATCAAACAAACAAACAAACAAAAATGGACTTTACATACTTAAACTTCAATATGCCCATAATATATTTGGTGTTGCTTACACAACCCTGATGCATCTCTCTGTGACCACTAGCTTTCACTCCTCTGCACCACTACCCTCTTGGTGGGGTCCCCAGGGTGGGGACAAGTTGGTGTGCAGGATCCCTGCATGATTCCTTGGGGTAGCATGCTTCACATGTGGCCCTGTCTGGATTTCAGGCCAAGAGCGCACAGGAAGCCAGGGGACAGGAGGTCTCAGCTGCTACAGACCCACCAGCACCCCAGGACCCCCCAGCTGCTCCTGGGAAGCCTGAGACAGGTGGAGAGGAAGTGGCTGGGCCCTCCCAGCCCTCTGTGCAAATCCACATGAGCCCAGGCCAGGATCCTGGGGAGCAGATGCTGACTGTGGAGATGCCAGAGGAGAAGGACGAGGCAGAGGAGAAGAAAGACAAGGCAGAGGAGAAGAAGGAAGAGGCGGAGTGAGGCATCACCAGTGCCCCTGCAGGACCAGGGGTGATGGCCTCCCTGGTTCATAGTTAACCAACTGGCCAAGCTTCCTGCCCCAAAGATACCTCCTCAAAGACTTGGTGTGGAAACCATCAAATTTCATCAAATGGTCGTACCTCTGAACTCTCGCCATCCCTGGACAACCCTACCTCCCAGTGCAGTTGCTATTTTTAAGAACAAAATCTCTAACCATTTCAAAGTTTTTAGGAGGAGAGACAAAGGGGCTCAGACACTAGGGAATTAGAAAACTCAAGGGTTGATGAATGGCAGGGTCCCCACCAAATCCACCATCCTGTTTAAGTGATAGGCAAGAATCTGGAGTGGTGGTGCACACCTATAAACCCAGCACTCAGGAGGCTGTGGCAAGAGGATGATGAGTTCAAGGCCAGCCAGGACTTCATAGAAAGAATCTGCCTCAAAACAAACCAACAGAGAAACAGCTTGGGGATTCCTAAGTTCATCTAAGCATCTTGGGATCTGAGAGTGGTGAACATACCAGTCTAGTTGATGGCAGGTCATGTGAGCTCAGTAATTCGTACACTGAATATAGTGATTGGCGTTATTTTACTCCTCCAAAGGTTTTGCTTATTTTAACAGGTACTGATATTAAAAGTCCGCCATTCTGCTCCTCCCTGACAGCTCTCTGGGCGGGAGAACCATTGTTTAAAAAAGAGTATGCTTGTAGCTGGGTGTGTACATTTAGAATCCCAGCACCAGGAGGTTCAGGCAGGAGGATCACAAGTTTGAGGTCAGCCTGGGCAACATCACAATACCCTGCTTCAAAAAGAAAATGGAAAACATGGTTTGTTCATGATGGCAGTGTGACCCCTTGTACAGACATGGTGACATTTTAGTGATAATAAATGATAATGCCCAGTGGTGAGCATTTGCATCCCTTCCAACCTCATACTGTTAAGAATAACACTGCAAGGCCTTCAGGATGGCTCAGTCGGAAAAGGTGCTTGCTACCCAATGATACAAGTTTTACAACCTGAGTTCAAGCCCCAGAACGCATGCAAAGGTGGAAGGAGAGAACTGACTCCACAAAATTGTCCTCTGACCTCCACACATACACTGTGGCACATGTGCCCCCCACCAATAATAAATAAATAATCTTTTACAGGATTGGGGCATGGCTCAGTAGTAGGACACTTGCCTAGCCTATGTGAGGCCCTGGGTTTGATCCTCAGCACTAGAAAAAAGAATCATATACAAACCTAATTTCACTGATATGCTTTTTTGTTTTTTAAGCAGGAAGAAAGTCTGGGAGTCCAATAAGACTTATTTTTGAACTTGAACCTCCACTTATCATTCCCATATTTCCCCCTAGATTCTAAAACCCAGGCATAAAGAATGCTCCTACCTGCAGCAAGCAAGTATTCCAGATGTTCCTAGAGGGTAAATACATTGCCCTTCCGCAGAAAACAAGCTACTTCCTCAGCACCTTCACTGTGAGATCCCATTTCGCAAGGAATCGTTTTATATAAACACACTCCCTCTTTTAGATGTCAACCCTTGAATATATACTGCTTATTATATAAAGCGAGAGGTTCTTGGGGTTCCCCAAGAATTGTCCTGGAAAGAAAATTGGTTTTGAAATGAGATGGGCAGTGTTTTAATTCACAGAGCATTCTCATTTGGGACAACACTTTCACAAAACCTGGATATTAGGTAAGCTGAGCTGGGGACTGGCTGCTGGCTGAGGTATGAATGACACAGCTCAGGAAGGGCTATATTCCTGAAGTCAAACAGAATATGCATTTATGCTGGACCTCTCCTCTTTCAAATGTCTCTGCATGTCTTGCATTTTGGTAGATAATGAATAACGCATCATTTTTAAACTATGCAAATATTTTAAATAGAATTAAAACCAAGAAGCTATTTAAAATTTCACTATCAAAATGTGCTCAGCTGCCAGAACTATTTTAAGCTGTTTTCTCAGTAAATGTGAATACTTATGTATACTCAAGCTTTCATAGTACAGTGCATTTTAATTAAAGTATTTAGACAAATGCTCCTGGGTTATAGATTTATTTTAAAAACTGGGTGTCAGAGCCATGTGATGGGGCACACCTATAATCCCAATATGTAGGAGGTAGAAACAGGAGGATCAGGAGTTCAAGGCTAGCCTAGGCTACATGGCACCATTGAGGCCAGTTTTGGCTACATAAAACTTTATCTGACTTTATCTAAAAAACAAAACAAAACTACCAGTCAGGGGCTGGAGAGATGGCTCAGTGATTAAGAGCACTGGTGGCTGCTCTTGCAGAGGACCTGGGTTCCACTCCTACACCTACCCACATGGTGGCTCACACCTAGCTGTAGCTACAGTTCTAGGGGATCTGATGTCCTCTTTTCTCCATGGGCACCAGACCTGCATATGGTGCCCATTTGTGCATGCGTGCAAACACTCATTCCCATAAAGTAAAAATAGATGTTTTAAAAACACCAAATGAAAAACTGGAAGTCAGGTTTGGAAGTACATACCTGTACTCCCAAGCACTGGGGCAAGGGCTGAGGCTGGAGGACTGAGAGTTCAAGGTCATCTTGGACTACATAGGGAGACCTTATCAAAGACAAACCAACCCGTCTACCATAAAGGGTGCCAGTGAAAAGGGGCAAGCCACAAAAGGATACACACTGCTCCCTGGTGGTAGAGGGGAAACAGAAGCCTTTTCTAAAAGGGGAGCCAGATGGCCATGCTAAAAATTGACTGACAAGGTTGGAGAGATGGCTCAGTGGTTAAGAGCACTGACTGCTCTTGCAGAGGACCTGGGTTCAGTTCTCAACACCCACATGGTAGCTAACAACCATCGGTAACTCCTGTTCTAGGGGATCCAATGTCCCCTCTGACCTCCATGGGTACTGCACAACATGGGTGCAAAACACCAACTCCTCCTTAAGGAAGGGTCAGCAGTGGAGACCAGGTCTATTTTACCATTTCCACGTCTCAGAGGACTGTGGCTGAGCACCATTTTGAGGGAGAACCTATTGTTTAAGACCGACATACCCCAAGGGCCTGATCTTAAAGTATAACCACAAGCCAGGGAGCTTGTAATCAACCTGGCACAGCCATGGGAGGCAGTCATGGACAGGGGCCACTGACAGGTTGGACAGTTCAAGTGGCAGAAGGCTCAGCTCAACTGTGAAGGGTACAGTGAACACACACTTGGTGGCTAAGAGCTAAGCCCATGATCTGAGCTTAACTGTAGAGTGTGATAGCCATGAGCCTGAGGTCCCAGGGTAGGTCAGCCTCTGGCCCAGGCCTTCTTGAGGTCCATGGTCTCAGGGAATGAGCATTCTGCATCCACAGCTGTGCCCCTCCAGTGGAGGGTGGGGGTGGGGGTTAATGCTGAATGGGTTTTGAAAGTACAGAGACTGGTTCTCCTATACAGATCTCAGCCATGTTTGCTTTCCCAACTACCAATGTATCTCACTTGGGAGACACTCCCTGCTCAGCACATTGGCCATCCCACAGGAAACAAACTGGGGAGTCTCCAGAGTGAGAGAACCTGCCCATCCCACAGGCTGTAAAACTAAGCATGGCCAACAGAGGCTCCCAGTCCTCCAAGAAGGGAAGCTACTAAAGTTGTGGACAGCTGTGCTGAACATCTGTCACCTGCCCATCCCAGGTTCAGCACCAGCCCAAAATGATAGAAGGATAAGAATCTCCAGGTTCAGGCTGATGGAGAACAGGATGAAGAAGAGAAGGATGATGGTGACGCTAAAGAGATTTGCACTCCTACCCACTGGTCTAAGCTTGATCCAGAGTCCATGAAGGTAACTGATCTCCGAAAAGAATTAGAAAGTCGTGCTCTTAGTTCCAAAGGATTAAAATCCCAGCTAATAGCGCGATTGATGAAACAGCTTAAAGCAGAAAAATAAAAAGAGGAACAGAAGGAATCAGAGAAGTCTGAAAAGGAGGAGGAAGATGAGGATGACGGGAAATCTGAAGATGATATAGAGGAGGAAGAAAGGAAAGGCCAAGAGGAAATGGATCGCCAGCCTCGGGAAAGAAGATACATTTTGCCCAATGAACCAGCCATAATTGTGCATCCAAACTGGCTGTGAAAAGTGGCAAGTTTGATAGCAGCATAATGTCTTTGAGTGTCCTTTTGGATTACAGATTAGAGGATAACGAAGAACATTCATTTGAGGTTTCATTGTTTGCAGAACTTTTCAACGAAATGCTTCAAAGAGATTTTGGGGTCAGAATATACAAATCATTACAGAAGAGCAAAAAAAGATGAGAGAAAAGATAAAAAATAAAAGAAGAAAGAGATAATATCAATGAACCAAAACCCAAATGGAGAAAATCAGGCGACGATAAAGATAAAAAAGAAGATGGAGATGGGAGGAAGGAAGAAGATAAAAGAAAAGATGATTCTAGAGCTGATGAGGAACCTGGAGAAGATAATAATCCAGATGAATATGACCCAATGGAAGCAGAGGAAGCAGGGGGTGAAGGAGATGATCGGGATGAGGAAGCGATGAACAAATGCTTCGAGATGAAAAAAGAGATGTTAACAGACACTGCAAGGAACTCTCTAAAGATAAGGGAAAGGAAAAGACTCAGACGATCACAGTTAACAGGGATCTGTCAATGGCCTTTGTTTATTTTGGTCAAAGCCATTGTGGTTACCTTCTTGGAAAGGATTGGGAAGAAATACTACACAATCTTGGACTGCATCTTTCTCAGGCTCAGGTAAAGAAATTTCTTAATAAATAGTACTCTGAGAATCCTGCTTTTATCAGAAATTAACAGACACCTCAAAAGATGATGAAAATCATAAAGAATCAGAATCACTGCAGGAAGATATGCTAGGAAATAGATTATTACTTCCAACACCAACAGTGAAACAGGGATCAAAGGACGTAGAAGAAAATGTGGGACTTATTGTATACAATGGTGCAATGGTTGATGTTGGAAGTCTCTTACAAAAATTGGAAAGGAGAGAGAAAGTGAGAGCTGAGGTAGAGCAGAAGCTTCAGTTCCTAGAAGAAAAAACAGTTGAAAATGGAAAAACCATATTGAATTTGGAGAGTACCAACGAAAGCCTCGCTGATGAACTCAGAGAAGTGAAAAAGGACCTTGTCTAGTAATAATCAGACACAGACAGATTAGAGATGCATGCACCAACATCTAAGTGTTATTAGCAAAAACAATGAGTATTTCTGTAAGAATATTAAAAATAACAACAAATAAAATTTAAAAAGCTGTTTTCTTAGTAAATAAATATTTTCCAAGCACTCAGCCTTCCATATTCCAATGCATTTTTCTTTTTACTATAATCACTTTTCTTTTTTACTATAATTTTAACATTTTGAATTTACTTTATTTACTTTATTTTTTAAAAGCTTTTAGCCAAGCATGATGGTGCATGCTTTTAGTCCAAGCACTCGGGAGGCAGAGGCAGGCAAATCTTTGTGAGTTCAAGGCCAGCCTGGTCTACAATAGTGAGTTCCAGGCCAGCTGGGGCTGCAGGGAGACCCTGTCTCAAAAAGACCAAAAAAAATAAAAAAAGCTTTTGTGCTTTGTTTATGCATTTTTATTATTGGGCAACCCAATTTTTTAAAGATTTATTCTGATTCTTATCTATTTGTGTGTGTGTGTGTGTGTGTGTGTATGTGTGTGTGTGTGCATGCATGCCACATAAGCAGTGCGCTCAGAGACCGGAAGGGAGTCAGATTGCTCTAGAGCTGGAGTTACAGGTGGTTGTGAGTCACCAGACACTGGTCATCTGCATCTCTCCATCTCTCCAACTCTCCAGGTCCCAATTTTTTGTTTTTATCTCTTGCTTTTTTTCTTTTCCTAGTCATAATATTCTTTATTCTTTATCCTTTAAAAATCTTAACTTTACCTCTACTCCCTTCTCCTCGTTCCCCCTTTATTTCATTCATTTAGTCTCCATAGATTTTTTTTTTCCCTAATTAGTTTTTGGCTTCGTACCACATTCTCCATTACTTTCAGCATTTTCTGTCCTGTGGTCGTTGTTGTTCACTTTAACTGATTTAAATTTTTTTATTTACTTATTTTTATTTTATGTGTATGCATATTTGCCTGCATGTTTGTAAGTGCACCTGTGTTGTGCAATGTCTGAAGAGGCCAGAAGTGGGCATCAGATCCCCTGGAACTGGAGTTACACATGGTTGTTAGCCTCTCTGTGGGTGCTAGGAGCAAAAGCAGCCCGTGCTCTTCATTGCTGAGCCATCTCTCCAGCCCCTTTAACTGATTTTAAGTGTTTCTATATCTTGTTCAGTGTGGTGTTGTCATACCAGTTTGTTTTTTCCCCCTCTCTGAGTGGTATTGTGGATTGAGCCCTCAGGAGTGGGCTACAGGTCTCCAAATAAAGCCAGAGAGACATTCAGTCTAAACAACAGTGGGGAGATCACAGCACAGAAATACTAGAAAATACAAAGCACCACAGTGCTTTCAAGAGACCATAATTCCCCAAGTCCAGAGGCACTGAAATGGTTGAAATGCTGGACAAAGAATTCAAAAGTCTACTTCTGATTGTGTGTGTGTGTGTGTGTGTGTGTGTGTGTGTGTATGTGTAACTCACTGTGTAACTAGACTGGCCTCAAACTCAGAGAGACCCACCTGCCCGTCCCCTCCTGAGAGCTAGGATGAAAGGTGTGCATCACCAAACCCAAACCCAGCTTGAGCAGGTCCTTTGGAAGAGCAATAAGCATTTTTTGGTCTTTTTGAGACAGGGTCTCCCTGTAGTCACAGCTGGCCTGGATTCAGTATGGACACCAGGCTGGCCTTGAATTCACAGAGATCTGCCTGCCTCTGCCTCCTGAGTGCTGGGACTAAAGGCGTGCGCCACCACACCCAGCCCCAGTTATATTTCTTATAGACAACAAATTGTTGACTCTTTAAAAACATTTTATTTATTTGTTTTTATGTCTATGAGTGTTTTGCCTGCATGTATGTGAGTGCACTCATGTCATGCAGTGCTAGAGAAAACCACAAGAGAGCATCAGAGTCCTTGAAACTGGAGTTACAGCCCATTATTAGTAGCCACGCAGGTGCTGGGAATTGACTGGGTCCTCTACAAGAGCAACCAGTACTCTTAACCACTGAGCCCTCTCTCCAGCTCCAGTTTTATTGTTGAATCTTATTGTCTAGTCCAATCTGCTAGCTTGTGTTTAATTAATTAATTAAAGACAGGGTCTCATATAGCCCACACTGGCCTGGAACGCTTCATGTAGCTGAGGCTGACCTTGAACTCTGAATTTTACTGCTTCTACTTCCCAAGTGCTGAAATTATAGGCATGTGCCACCATACCTAGCTTGATCTGTGTTTTTGTTTTTGTTTTTTTTTTTTTTGGTCTTTTTGCTGGAACTCACTATGTAGACCAGGCTGGCCTTGAACTACAGAGATCCGCCTGCCTCTGCCTCCCAAGTGCTGGGATTAAAGGCATGTGCCATCACACCCGGCTGATCTGTGTTTTAATTGGAGAGTGGAGGGGTTTACTGATGACTGTAATTTTTGGGTTCGTTTTTGGGTTCATTCTTTCTCACTTATTCACATCTGGGGTTCTCTGGTTTACTAAGGTAGACACAGCTGACTAATTCTTTCCCAGCAATCCTTTGTTCTTCTATTCTCGGGAAATTGATTCTTTCCTGTGATCTTTTGATTGAGACTTTTTCTACCTCTGTGTGCGTAATTCCTTTAAACATCTTCAAGGAAGACAGTGATAATGAGTTGTTTTAGTTTGTGCTTGTCTTGAAATATCTTTATTTCTCTGTCAGTTTTTTGTTTGTTTTTATTTTTATTTTTGCTTTCTGAGACAGGGTCTCCCTGTAGCCTCAACTGGCCAACAACTCACTCTGTAGCTCCTTCTGCCTCTGTCTCCTGCGGGCCAAGATTACAAGCATAGGCCACCACAGCCAGCTTTGTGGTTTTTATTTGATTAAGTTTTCATTGCCAACATTTCTGTTTGTTTTTTCAGCCTCTCATTTTGCTGCCAAATTTCTCATCCATGTTGTTAATTTCGTATCTACGTCCTGAGTTTATTTTTCTGCCAAATTTCTCATCCATGTTGTTAATTTCGTATCTACGTCCTGAGTTTATTTTTCTGCCAAATTTCTCATCCATGTTGTTAATTTCGTATCTACGTCCTGAGTTTATTTTTCTGCTTCATTCATCTGTTTGTTTCCTCTTTGAAATCAGTGATTATTTTAGAAATGGACTTTAGGCTGGTAAGACAAGTCACTGGGTAAATGTGCCTGCTGCCAAGTCTGACAGTCCGAGTTTGATCTCCAGGACCTACATGGGAGAAGGGGATAACTGATTCCTGACAGTTGTCTTCTGACCTTCACACACTAGCCATGGCACATACACAATTTTGTGTGATTCTTTTTTTAAAAAAATTTTTTTTTGCTTTTTTTTTTTTTAATGTGTGTATGCAAGTGCATCCATGCCATGCAGTACCCATGGAGGAGAGAAGAGGGTGTGGGATCCCCTGGAACTGGAGTTACAGATGGTTGTTAGCTGCCATGTGGGTGCTGAGAATCAAACCTGGGTCCTCTGTAAAAGCAGTCAGTGCTCTTAACCACTGAGCCATCTCTCCAGCCCCTTCATGTTATTCTTAAAAACAAACAATAAACAACAACCACAAAAAAATACAAAGGATCTGAGTTCAGTTCCCAGCACCCACACCGGTCAGCTCACAAGCACCTGTAACTCAAGATTCAGGGAAGCGATGCCCTCTTCTGGCCTCCATGTATACCTCCACACATGTATCATACATGCACAGAAACAAACATGGATGTAAAATAAAAAATAAAGATAAGTGTAAAAAAGAAACATAGCTCACTGACAAAGATACACACAGAGAGGGGAGAGAAAGAGGTCATTTTTTCCTTCTCTCTTCTTTTTAAATTGAATTTTTGCAATTTTCATACAGTATAATTTGGGGGGGATTAGAGTCCCTCCTGTATCCAT
>NW_008340047.1:410864-417084 GCF_000622305.1 Nannospalax galili
AAATTTATTTATTTACATAAATTTATTGCCTGCATGTATGTAAGTGCACCTGTGTTGTACAATGCCCATGGAGGTCAGAAGAGAGTGTTGAATCCCCTAGAACTGAAGTTATGAACAGTTGTCAGCCACCTTGTAGATGCTGGGAACTGAACCCAGGTCCTCTCTCCAGCCCTTGGGGGGGTGCATCTTTCTGAAACAGTGTCTCCCTGTAGCCCCAGCTCACCTGGAACTAGCTATGTAGACCAGGCTGGCCTGATCTCACAGAGTTCCACCTACCTCTGCCTCCTGAGTACTAGGACTAAAGGCATGTGCCCCTACACCTGGCAAACATACTATATAATTTTATGTTATTTAGATCCCCTCCCCTATATACCTCCCCTTATTGACCCCCACCCAATTTAATGGACTCTATTATGTACATAATAAGGCCTCTAGAATCTAATTTGTGTCCCCAAATGTCCTTCAGTGTGGTCCACTGGAGCCTGGATAACCTACCAAGAGTCCCATCCTTGAAGGAGGCTGTCTCTGCCCCTCCCAGCAGCCATCAGTTGCCACAATCCCTAGGTTGGGTTGGGGTTTCTTACCCACTTCCCCATGTCTATGCTGGGATTTTGTCTGGTTTGAGCTTGCATGGGATTTGTGTATGCTGTTATCATTGCTGTTCTCTGCACAGTGGCCAGTTGTGGTTTCTGTGTTAACCATCATCTGCTGCATAAGGAAACTTCTCTGGTGAGGGTCGAGAGATACATTAATCTCTGGGTATAGTAAGTCATTAGGAGTCAGTTTAATATGCTAAATATTTAATGGAAAACTAGTATTAGGTTCTCCCCTATGACCCATGATTTGTCTAGCCTTAGGTTCCGAAGCCTGATATCAATACCAGGTATGGGCTCCATCCAATGAAGCAGACTTTACATTCAAGTAAAGTCCATGCCACTATTGCACCAGTGGGCATATCTTGCCAGGTCAGTTGTTATTGTAGTTTACAGAATTTACAGCTGGGTAGGGTTGATGATTATTTTTTCTTTCCAGTAGTATGCATAGCACTTTCCAGCACTATGAACATTAGCCAGTAGAGATGAGCCTTTGAAGTCAGCACAAGCTTGATTTCTCCTTATTTGTTCTACAGCTCATGTATGTAGTGTATTCAGCAATAGGATCTTGCCATACAGTTCTGGTGAGTAACTAAGAGCAGGGGCAATTGTTTGAGGATCTGTGAGACCCCTGGTCAACAGCTTCTAGAGAGGAAACCCATTCCTGGCATTAAGGGATTTTTGTCATTGCTGTTGTTATTAGCCATGATGTCTAGAAGGGGCAATGTCCCCATGTAACTCTTTTAAATCTCTTTTTATAATGTTTTTATAATGTATATATTTTAAGAAGCTTCTATAGTGGTAGGTTTCCATATGGCTTTTTCTAAAGAAATTTAGAAAAAGACATTTAGTGTTGCTCATCCCTCCCCACACTCCCCACACTCCCTCCTTTGCCCTGCCCTCCCGGTCCCCACCCCATTTAACCCTTCCTACCCTAATGTTCACTTTCCCTTTTTATATCGCTGCATTCTACTACCACTTCCAAGAAGTCCTCCCCCACACACACCCATGGCCGTTTTCTGAATTTTCAAATTGAAACATCCATTTCTAAGATTTCAAAGTTAGCATCCAGCTATGGGAGAGAACATGTGAAGTTTGTCTCTCTGAGTCTGGGTTATCTCACTCAGGATAATTGTTTCTAGTTCTACCCATTTACCTGTGAATTTCATTCTTTTTTAAGCTGAGTCCTATTTTATTGTATATATATATACCACACCTTCATTATCCATTCATCAGTTGATGGATATCTAGGTTGTTTTTCAATTTCTGGCTATTATGACAAGGGCATTAATGAACATGGATGAACAGGTATTTCTGTAGTAGGGTAGAGAGTCTTTAGGGTATATGCCCAAGAGTGGTATGTCTGGGTCATATAGTAGCTCAATCTCAAGCTTTTTGAGGCATCTCCACACTGATTTCCACAGCGACTGCACCAGTTTGCACGCCCACAAATAGTGGATAAGAGTTCCCCTTTTTTCCAGCCAGGCATGGTGGCACACACCTTTTAGTCCCAGCACTCAGGAGGCAGAGGCAGGCAGATCTCTGTGAGTTCAAGGCCAGCCTGGTCTACATAGTGAGTGCCAGGCCAGCTGCAGCGAAAGGGAGACCCTGTCTCAAAAGGACCGGAAAAAAAAAAAAAAAAAAAAAAAAAGAGTGCCCTTTTCCACATCTTTGCCAGCATTTGTCATTGTTTTTTGAATCTTTGCCCTTCTGAGTGGAGTAAGATGAAATCTCAAAATGGTCTTAATCTGCATTTCCCTGATGACTAAAGATGTTGAACATTTTTTTTCAAGTATTTCTCAGCCACTTGTGTTTCATCTTTAGAGAACTCCCTGTTCAGCTCCTTATTCTACTTTTTAATTTTTTTTATGTTTAGTTTTTTGAGTTCTTTGTATATTCTAGATACTAACCCTCCATTAGAGGTATGGTTAAATTTTTTTTCACATTCTGTAGGTTGCCTCTTCACTTGAATGATGGTATCCTTTGATGTATAGAAGCTTTTTAGCTTCATGTGGTCCCATATGTCAATTGTTAGACCTAATGGTTATGCTACAGGAGTCCTGTTCAGAAAGTCCTTTCCTGTGCCTATAAGTTCCAATGTATTTCCTACTTTCTCCTCTATCTTATTTAGGTATTGAGTCTTATGTTGAGGACCTTGATCCATTCGGAGCTGAGTTTCATGCATGGTGAGAGATAGGAATCTAGTCTCATTCTTCTACATGACCTTATCCAGATTGACCAACACCATTTGTTGAACATGGTGTCTTTTCTCTAGTGTGTATTTTTGGCTCCTTTGTCAAAAATCAGGTGGCTGTAAATGTGTGGATTTAAATCTGGGTCCTCAATTCTATTCCACTGATAAATGTTTCTCTTTTTATGTCAGTACCATGCTGTTTTCATTACTGTAACTCTGTAGTATAATTTGAGATCAGCGATGGTTATGCTTCTAGCAGTACTTTTATAGTTAATGATTATTTTAGCTATCCTTTTTTTCTGTTTTCATATGAAATTTGAGATAATTTTTCAGTTTCTGTGAAGTATTGTGTTGGAATTTTAATGAACATTGCATTAACGTGGTACATGCTTTTGGTAGGATGGCCATTTTCACAAGATTAATCCTACCAATCCATGGACAGGGGAGGTCTTTCCATCTTCTTGTATCTTCTTCAATTTCTTTCTTCAGTGTCTTAAAGTTTTTATTGTATAGGTCCTTCACTTCCTCTGTTAGGTTTATTCCAGGATATTTTGTAGATTTTGAGGCTATCATAAATAGGATCATTTCCTGGATGTATTTCTCTGTATGTAGGAAGGCTACTGATTTGGCGGTGTTAATTTTGTAAACTGTTACTTTTCTGAATGTATTTATGACTCTAGGACTTCTCTTGTGGAGTCTTTAGGATCCTTTATGTATTAAATCATATCATCTGCAAATAAAGATATTTTGACTCCTTCCCCTCCAGTTTGTGTCCCCTTTATCTCCTTCATTTGTCTTACTGCTCCAGCTAAGACTTTTTAAGTACTATATTGGACAGGAATGGAGACAGTGGATATCTTTGTCTTGTTCCTGATTTTAATGGGAATGCTTTCACTTTTTCTCCATTTAGTATGATACTGGCTGTGGGTTTGTGGCATATTGCCTTTATTATGTTGAGATATATCCCCTGTATGTCTAGGTTCTCTATAACTTTTAATCATGAATTGATGTTGGATTTTTACCAAATATATATTTTTTAATCTAATGAGATGATCATGTTATTTCTGTCCTTGAGTCTGTTTATATGGTGGATTATATTTATTGATTTATATTGAACTATCATCCCTGGGATGAAGCCAACTTGATCATGGTGGATTATCTTTTTCTTTTTAAATCTTTTTTGAGAAAAGTTCTCCCTATAGCCCCAGCTGTCCTAGAACTCACTAGGTAGACCAGGTAGAGCAGGCTGGCCTCAAACCCACAGAGATCCACCTGCCTTTGCCTCCCAATGCTGGGACTAAAGGTGTGCACCATCATGCATGGCCTTTTATTGAGCAATTTTACATCTATGTTAACCAGAGAGACTGGGCTATAATTTTCTTTTTTGTTGGATCATTGTCTTGCTTTTGTATTAGAGTAATACTGACTTCATTTGGAATTTGGAATTGTTCTTTCATTTTCTATTTTACAGAATAATTTGAGTAGTATATGTACTAGTTTTTCTTTTTAGTTGGGAGATTTCTAATTATTGCATTTATCTCATTGGTTGTTGTGCGTCTGTTTAAATTATTTATGCCATTTTTATTTAATTTTGGTAGGCCATACATATCTAGAAATTTATCCTTTTTTTTTTAGATTTTCTAGTTTAGTGGAATATAGATTTTTAAAATATGTCCTTATGGTTTTCTGAATTTCCTCTGAGTCTGTTGTAGTATTTCTTTTTTTCATCTCTGGGTTTGTTTATTTTGGTTCTCTCTTTCTTTTGGTTAACTTGACTAAAGATTTGTCAATCTTGTTAATCTTTTCAAAGAACCAGCTCTTCGCTTTACTGATTCTTTGTATTATTTTCATTTCTATTTCACTAATTTCAGCTTTAACATGTATCTCTTCCCATCTACTCTTCCTGTTTGTTCTTGGTTTTCCGAGGCCTTCATATGCATCATTAATTTATCTCATTTTCTGGTGTAAGTATTTCCTCTTAAGACTGCTTTCATTGTGTCCCAAAGGTTTGGGTATATTGTGTTTTTGTTTTCATTCAATTTTAAGAAATTTTAAATTTCCTTCTTGATTTCTCTCCCATGATCCAATTTTTTTTTTTTTTTTTTTTTTTTTTTTTTTTTTTTTTGTCTTTTTGAGACTGGGTCTGCCTGTAGCCTCAGGTGACGTGGAGCTCGGTATGTAGATCTGGCCTTGAACTCACAGAGATCCACCTCCCTCTGCCTCCTGAGTGCTGGGATTAAAACCATGTGCCCTGGCCAGGCGTGGTGGTCCACACCTTTAATCCCAGTATTTGGGAGGCAGAGGCAGGTGGATCTCTTTGAGCTCAAGGCCAGCCTGGTCTACATAGTGAGTTCCAGGACAGCTGGGGCTATAGGGAGACCCTGTCTCAAAAAGACCAAAAAAAAAAAAGTGCCCACCCCCCAACCCCCACCCTGGCTCTATGATCCAATTTTAATTCAGTAATACGTTAACTTCCATGAATTTGTGTACTTTTGAGGGAAGTAAATTAAAAAGCAAATAGAAGGGAAAAAAGGGGTAGAGAGGTAACTATACTTACATCTGTTACAGTAGAATCTAAGCCAAAATTTGTCAGAAGGGATAAAGAAAGTCATTACATGTTACTAAAGGAGCAATTCACCAAGAATATGTCATGATTATAAATGTACATATTTATACCCAATTTCACAAAACAAACACTATTGTGCATAAAAGGACAGATCAATCCAGGCATAGAAATAGTGGGTTATGCCAGACGTGGTGGCACACACCTGTAGTCCCAGCACTCAGGAGGCAGAGGCAGGCGGGTCTCTGTGAGTTCAAGGCCAACCTGGTCTACATAGTGAGTTCCAGGCCAGCTGGGGCTACAGGGAGACCCTGTCTCAAAAAGACCAAGAAAAAAAAGAAAGAGAGAGAGAGAGAGAGAGAGAGAGAGAGAGAGAGAGAGAAAGAAAGAAAGAAAGAAAGAAAGAAAGAAAGAAAAAAGGGGAAGGAAGGAAGGAAAAGAAAAATAGTGGATATTGGAATACCCTTATCTCATCAATAGATCATCCAGACAAAACAAACCAAGAAAGGAGTTATACCATATGGACTTAAAGATGCCTATAAAGAATATTCCCATGGGGTGTGGCGGTGCATGCCTTTAACCTCAGCACTCAGGAGGCAGAGACAGGTTAATCTCTGTGAGACTGAGGCCAGCCTGGTTTACTCACCAGTTCCAGATGTGTGTGTGAGGGAGGGAGGGGGAGAGAGAGAGGGGAGAGAGAGAGAGAGAGAGAGAGAGAGAGAGAGAGAGAGAGAATATTCCATCCAACAGCTGCAGAATACATACTTTCCTTAGCAACCCAAGGGACTTCTCCAAAATAGATAATTTTTTTACTTTAAAATTAAAAAAAAATTTAATAACTACATGATTAGAAGAAGCATTTCACTACAG
>NW_008340047.1:417286-417750 GCF_000622305.1 Nannospalax galili
CTCATTATTTTTGCTCATAACACTGAGATGTTGGCGCTTGCATCTCTAATCTGTATGTATCTGGTTATTACTAGTCATAATCAGTTCCACTTGGATCCTTGGTGCCTGTGTATGTCTATAAAGTATTGGGTAGATTTCAGTGGTATTGTTTATCACCTCTACTAATTAGCATGATATAAATTTTCATGCTTTCTCCTCAAATATAATACATTTTTTAATTTGTTGATTTGTGTGTGTGTGTGTGAGTGTGTGTGTGTGTGTATCAACAATAATTATAGAAAAAGGTCGTGAATTTGAGAGGGAGTTGGGGGCATAAAAGGAACTGAAGGATGGAGAATGAGGGTGGAAATGATGTGATACAGGGCTCATATATGAAAAATAATGGGAACAAAGGTAAAGTTATGGGCATAGTTCTCATTTTGGAAGAGAGCCTGGTTCCATTAAAGAGAAAAGAGACTGAGGAC
>NW_008340047.1:419111-427853 GCF_000622305.1 Nannospalax galili
GGATGAGTTCTTTGGGTATATGCCAAGGAGTGGTATAACTGGGTCAAATGGAAGGTCCATTTGTAGTTTTTTAAGAGTTCACACTGCTTTCCATAGGGGTTGAACAAGTTTGCAGCCCCACCAGCAGTGGATGAATGTTCCCCTTTCCCCACATCCTCGCCAACATTTGGTATCATTTGTTCTCTTGATTTTAGCCAGTCTGACTGGGGTAAGATGAAAAGTTAAAGTGGTTTTAATTTGCATTCCCCTAATTATTAGTGATGTTGAGCCCTTATACTCTGATGTCCCTGCTACTGTCCGCTGTGTTGTCCGCACCCCCAACCATTCCCCACTACTTGTCCATCTGGTGAATCTAGTCAACCTATCTAGAGGCCTTTGTTTTAGGAGGGTCAGCTGTTCCTCATCTACCAGCAGTCAGTTGTCAATATTCCTTTAAATAAGGTTGGGGTCTGCTGTTCATTTCCCCAGTTCTATGCTGGGTTACTATCTGGGAGTCCCTTTGGCCACCCTGGCCAACAACTCAAAAGAAGGTATCTCCTATCTGGCATTGTTGCTTGTTATGTAGCCTTTAGCTATGCATATGAACTCTTAAAAAATTATATTGGCCCCTTTAATCTTTGGTTATACTTTCCTTTTGGGTATTTAAGGTCATACAGTTGGCCCAGATTAAGCAATTTATTTTTACTCTTAAGGTCATTTGAGGATCTGTTCCTCAGGGGTCACATGGGCTTGGGAGGCTCTCCTGGCTCCTTTCTTTTACCAGTTCCATCTAGATGAAGATAAGTCAAAGGTCCTGCTTGACCATGTCTGGCTTCACTTGGAAGCATGGATGAGATGTTTCCTCTAAGTTGACCCTCCTCTTTGTACACTGGACGCTGGTTCAAGTCCATCTCATGGGGTCTCCATGGCCTCCCTGAACAAGAGGACAGGTGACTCGCCACAGTTACAGGACATTTTGAGAGATGTTCCATAGTCACCTGGAATTTAGTCGACCTTGGAGGACAAGGGGCAAAAACTGTCCTCTATATCCTTCATCACTGGCTTAGGCTTTCCCATTCTCTCCATTTTGGAAAATGTCTCCATCCCACATCGGCTCATGGTTAAGAGCACTGGCTGCTCTTGCAGAGGACCTGGGTCTGGTTCCCAGCACATGGTGACAAATAACCATTGGTTACTCGAGTTCCAGGGGATCCAGTACTCATCTGGCCTCTCTGGGCATTGCACACACAGGTGCACATAATACGTGTAGGCAAAACACTCCTAAACAAAATAAAAATAAATTTAGGCCATAAAATCCCAGCACTTGGGAGGCAGAGACAGGCGGATATTTGTGAGTTCGAGGCCAGCCTGGTCTATGTAGTGAGTTCCAGGATAGTGGCACTACAGGGAGACCCTGCCTCAACAAGACAAAAAGAAAAAGTCTCCACAAACACAACAATATTAAAATAGATATCTTGTACTCTATCATATCATAGCAGACTAAAACTAGAAATCAATATCGGAAACTATGTAAACATGTGGTGACAGAACAGTACATTCTTAAACAGTGAATGAGTCTGTTATTGGAGTTTTTAGGGTCAAACCATGTGCCCTGGCAGCTGTGATAAGCTAGGCTCAACTACCCATTCTCCGTAGGTCAATTAAGGAGACAATAGTGAAAAAGAGAGAAAGAAGATTCACTCAATGTGGCCACATTGGAGGAGGAATCCTGTAGTTCATATTTGGGATACTGGCATAAGGTTCAGGTTTAAATAGAGGACAGGAAGTTTCCTGTCCTGGTCAAAATGTGTGCCCCCACCATTACTGACCCTCTGTCTCTGCTCCAATTTGTCCTGTGAGGGAGTCTGACAAGTTGTTGGAGCTGGGGTGATATCTCCTCCTGAGAGATGAGTTCCTCCTCTGTGTGGTACCAGGTTTCAGCTTCCCCTAGCAAGAGATTCCTGAGGAAATTCCAGTTCCTTGGGCTCCATTGTCTCAATAATCTGATAACTGAAGGGAGAGGCAGAAATGTTCCTCTTCAGAATATCTTTGTTCTGCCAGGACTGTTACAATTCCCTGCTTTATTTTTAGACCTTAATCTTGAGGGATTTGGTGTGAGAATTCCTGAAAGATGCCTGTGACTGAATCAAATAGCATAAATAGAATCCAAGTAGGAGCCAAGATTAGAAGACATTCAGTGAGTGTCATGTAACCATACCTAGGGACAGTTCTCCATAACCTCTTCTCTTTAGTTCACTTTGGAAGGGTGCCACAAGTGACTCCATTTTATTGTTGGCTTTGAGACCCAGTTTTTCTATGATGCCTAGGCTGGACTCAAACATACAAGCCTCCTTCTTCAGCCTCTCAAGTGCTAGGATTACAAGCAGGCACCACTATCCAACATCACGTTATTTTGATTCTGATAACGCCTCCCTGTCTGAATTTTTCTCTGAAGACATCACTGATCAACCATTTGGTGGTTTGATTTTGATTATTCCTTGCTGCTAGGATATCTAACCTGATTCCAGGCTGCACTCAACAGGTAAGTGATAGATGTCAAGAAGTTAGTGCTGGCTGGGTGTGGGGGTGCACACCTTCAGTCCCAACACTGAGGACACTCAGGAGGCAGAGGCAGGCAGATCTCTGTGAGATCAAGACCAGTTGTGTCTATATAATGAGTTCCAGGCCTCTATCTCAAAAAAAAAAAACCAAAATAAAAAACAGTACCAGCATTAATTAGACCACTACCCAAAAGTCCTTTATGTATTAATCCATCTTCTACTTTTGAGACAAAATTTAGGATTTTTGATTCAAAAATAAAAAAGAAAAATAACTTTTTTTAACCATAGGGAGAACTTAATTTACAAGACAACACAGTACCTATTGAAAAGAAATATTTTTTCTTTATTACTTTCTATGCATCTTTCTTTTTCTGCTTGCTATGAGCCTATTTACTGCTGTTAGCAGTAATCCTACCACCAAATATAGGTTAACATCAAACATAAATTGGAGAGCAGAGCTGAATCTTAAACTTACTTTGAGCCCCTGTGCCAGTACCTTCTTGAAGCCAGTATGCCTGGCCTTGCCTATAAGAGAAATCCCAATTCCCTTCTGTTCACACCTATGAGCTGGATGTTAGCGTGAACAAAAAGAACCTGACAAATTTTTTCTTACAACAAGAAAAAAGCAGGAAAGAAGCTGTGCCCTAGAGATGTCCAAGTCAGTCTGTATTTATTCACTGGGCAGCACACCTTTCTCCCCTGAGAAACACTACAAGGAATCCCGTTTTAACAACTCCTTCCTCTGGCTTTGCATCCTGAATTTCTATATCCACTAATCAAGGTTTGGTACCATCGCACAAAGTAGATAAAATTTTCCCTGAGATCCTCAAGGGTGTGCCTTGGCAACAGAATATCTTTCCCTACCAAAATTCAGGATAAAACATAGGGCCTTTTGGTAGTAGAAGAGGTAGAATTCCTAAGAATAAAAGGTAAAGACTCACCAAATCACTAATTAAATTTGACCTGGTTACAAACTATTACTTCCCCTTCAACATCTCCAAACATTCTAGAAGGGAAAGTTACCTTACTATACAGACAGTCTCATTGCACTACTCACAAGCCATCTTTGTTCTGGAAGCCTGGGGTTTGCAGTCACACACATGACTAGAGAGGTATAAGTGGCATTTTCCAGTGGCTTCTGGGAAAAAGACAAATCCAGATTGTCGGCAATCAGGAAAATGTAGTTATCACAGCATGTGCTTAGGCCTAGTGTGTAATGGTCTGCTACCAAAGCAGCTGCTGATCTTCCCCAAGCAGGAACAGGGCCAACTTGCTTTTAACTTCAAACCCTAGACTATTAGAGTCAACAAAGCATAAAGAGAATGAATATTAGCCTGAGTCTCCCGTTCTGGGGCACATAAGGTTAGCGCTGAATCAAAGGCCCCCTCTAGCAGCTACACCTATGTTTCAAGGAGGCATATTCTAGGAAGGAGCCTGCTTAGGAATGGTCACTTAGAATTTGTTGTCTTTCCTCCACCCATCCATCCCCCTAAAATTGCAACAATGGAATGCCCCTGCTCCCTAGTGACCATTTCCCTACTTAAAAAAATAAACAAAGCAGGGCATAGTGGTGCCTGCCTTTACTCTCAGCACTCGGGAGGCAGAGGCAGGCAGATCTCTGTGAGTTCAAGGCCAACCTGGTCTACATAGTGAGTTCTAGGACAGCTGGGGCTACAGGGAGACCCTGTCTCAAAAAGACCAAAAATAAATAAATAGAGATAGGTGAGAGGTTCTGGATTTGAATAGGAAATGTTGTATGAAATTTTACAAGTTCAATAAAAAGGACGTATTATGTGAAATTCAATACATTCAATAAAAATATACTTTAAAAAAGTGCTTACCATCAAGGCTGACAACTTGAGTCCCATCCTCAGAACCCACAAGGTTGTGGGAGAAGACTCCTGTAAGCTGCCCTCTAACCTCCGGCTCACATACACAGAGAATAATTTTAAAAATAAATAAATAAATAAATAAACAAATGTAGGCCTCCTATTCAATAGTAGAAGCAGCCAGCCAGCCCAGGGGTCACTGGGAAAGGAGGCAGGCAGTGAACCAGGTGACAGGCGAAAAGGCCTAGGACTGTGTGCTAGAGGGCATGTGGTCTCTGAAGACAGAAATGTGAAAGGAAAGCCAAGCATCAGTGGGTTGTCGTACTTCCAAAGACGTCATTCGTTGGGTGCCAGGTCTGATTCTCGTTCTTAGGTTTTCTTGAGGTAGTTCGGACAGGGTTTTGCTGTGTCTTTCAAAAAGTTTGGAACGCCATTGGCTGCCCAGTTAATGAACCAGGACAGAATTTGGCCACCTGGGTACATGAAAACTTTGCTCCACCTTCTTGCCATCACCCTTGATCCCCAGACTCTGCGGATACTCTTCACTCGGATCACCCCAGATTTCTCAGGAAACTGAGGCAGAGAGATGCTCTGGGCCAGGACCAGGTGGATCTTCCTTCCACATCCAGGTCTGGCTGTTGGCAGATGTAGACTAATCTCTGTTGGACAGGAGGAAAGGGCACTTCGCTTCCCAGCGTGCCACCATCTTTCCATCGCTCATTTCATAGACTTCTGTCACATACTGGTCCCACTGTTTCCTGTAGTCCAAGTCCATGTAGACGTCTGCAAGGAGAGCTGGTGGGCAATTGTCCAGAATGCCAAACACTTTATATTCATAGAGTCCAGACAGCTGGACCAGCAGCTGGTAGCTGATGATGCCCTAGGCCTCCACCAGCAGCTGCCAGTCAGCCCCAGCCAACGGCAGAGCTCGGTGCAGGCCTCCTGGAACTGCTCATCGGAAAAGCCCCATTGTGCACTTGCCAGGGTCTCCCTGTAACCCCAGCTGACCTGGAACTTACTATGTAGACCAAGGGGGTTCTCAAACTCACAGAGATCCTCCTGCCTCTGCCTCTCAAGTGCTGGGATTAAAGGCATGCACCACCACTGCCCAGCTGAAAAATAACTTTTTAAAAGAGAATATCTTTTTTATTTTTTTTATTTTTTGTCTTTTAGAGGCAGGGTTTCCCTGTAGCGCCAGCTGGCCTAGAACTCACTATGTAGACCAGGCTGGCCTTGAACTCACAGAGATCCACCTGCCTCTGCCTCCAGAGTGCTGGGATTAAAGGCATGTGCCACCATGGCTGCCAAAAAATATATCTTGATCACTTTGCATGTGTTAAATTTACATTATCTTTAACCCTGGAAATCTTTGTGTGATATATAAAGTTCAGACACACTGCTGTACATAATCTAGTCACAGATACAAAGTATTAACTAAATTAAAATTATCTTAAATATTTGCTTATAAAGTGGCCTTTAAAAGACTTTAACATAAACATACTTAAATGAACCTTGACTGTGCTATGGCAGTTTTCTGGTCAGTATTGCACTGACTGTGCCACCCAAGGGCCAAGACAAAGTTTTCTAAGTAGTAAAATCCTGAAAAAAAATCAGCAGAAAACATAAGCAATCATAGTTTTACATTTTTAAATTTTATTTAACTTATCTTTTAAACATTTTATTTGTTGTTTTTATTTTATGTGTGTGAATGTATTGCCTGCATATATGTAAGCGTACTCATGCTGTGCAATACCCAGGGAGTTCAGAAGAGGGCGGCAGACCCCCTGGAACTGGAGTTATGGATGGTTTTTAGCCACCATATGGGTGTTGGGAACCAAACTCCTGTCCTCTTCAAGAGCAGCCAATGCTCTTAAACACTAAGTCAACTCTCCAGCCCTATTTTTATTTTTTATGTGTATAAATGTTTCACCTGCGTAAATGTAAAAGCACTACATGCATGCAATGCCCTTGGAGGCCAGAAGACGGCTGTTGGGATCTCTAGAACTGGAGTTATGGATGGTTGTGAGCTTAATGATGAGTGAAAACTTTATCTCAGTAGCAAGATCAGCCCATCTCAACATTGACAAATGTAAGTAATTTCCTAGAGAGCAAAGTCCAGAAATCATGTGAAAGTATCTTTACAGATAGGCCATTCCTAAAATTAGTCTTTTAAATTTACATTTTAAATTTCCCTAGCAAAAGAGTTTAGAAATTTTCTGAGCATTTAATAAAATCATTTAAACATGAGTTAAATGTTTAAATACGTTTAAAAATGTTTAAATATGAGTTATCTCTATTTTTTTTAATTTTTTTATTTTTAAAACTTTTTTTTCTCTTTTTTTATGTGTATGCGTGTATTGCCTGCATGTAGGTAAGTGCACCCATGTCGTGTCTAGCAATGCCCAAGGAGGTCAGAAGAGGCTGTCGGATGCCCTGCGACTGGAGTTACAGACAGTTGTTAGCTGCCATGTGGATGCTGGGATTCAAACCTGGGTCTTCTGCAAGAATAACCAGTGTTCTTAACCACTGAGCCATCTCTCCAGCCCCAAAACTTTTTCTTTTTAAAAATATTTTATGTTGTGCAGTTCCTGTGGAGGTTGGAAGAGGGTGTTGGATCCCCTGGAGCTGGAATTAAGGAAGGTTTGTAGCTGCCTTGTGGGTGCTGGGAATTGAACCCAGGTCCTCTGCAAGAGCAGTCAGTGCCCTTAACCACTGAGCCATCTCTCCAGCCCCCCCTTTTTTTTCATTTTTAAGAATTTTATACATGAGTGCTGTATTTACATCATCTCCATCCCTTCCTCTTTGCCCTCCAACTCCTGCTATGTTCCCCCTACTTCCTCTTAATATCTTGACCTCTTCTTTAATTATTACTGTTTTATATATAATCACACACATATATATAAAACAGTAATAATTGGACATGGGGAAAGGGTACTTCATATGTATATCCTACTGAGTCCATCTAGTGATGTTAACATGCACATGTGTTTAGAGCTAATCTCTTGGGATTGGATAACCTATCAGGGAATGCGTTCCTGAAGAAAACTGATTCTTCCTCTCAACATCCATTGATTGCCTGCAGCTCTTCATCTAGAGATGAGACCTTGTGAAATTTCCTCCATCCACATCGACTTGTCAACTTATGTTGTCATTATGTTGGTCTTCCTTTGGCAATCATATTGTTGATACTTCATGGGTGTTTTGGTAAGACTTAATAAGAAAACATACAGAGTAAGTTTACCCAGATCCTGAAAGTTATGATTCACTGGGATTACATCTTTTGTAATTCCCATTATGAAAAGTAAATTTTAGGGACTGGAGAAATGGCTCAGAGGTCAAGAGTACTTGCTGTTCTTGCAGAGGACCTGGTTTCAGTTCCCAACGCCCACATCAGGTGGCTTACAATTTTCTTACACCAACCCCAGGGGATCTGATGCCCTCTTCTGGTGTCTATCGGCACCTGCACACATGTGGTGTACATCATACACTCAGGCACATACCTGCCTGAGGAAAAAAAAATTTTTTTTAAAAAGAAAAAAGTAGCCGGGTGTGGTGGCACACACCTTTAATCTCAGCACTTGGGAGGCAGAGGCAGGCAACTCTTTGTGAGTTTGAGGCCAGGGGATCTGACAGCCTCTTCTGACCTCTGAGGGCATTGCATGACATGGGTGCACTTACCTACGTGCAGGCAATACACGTATACACATAAAATAAAAATAATAAATAAAAATGTTTTAAAACTTAAAAAAATAAAAAGAATATTTCTTATTTGTTTTTAATTTTATGTGTACGAGTGTTATGTCTGCATTTATGTAAGTGCACCTATGTTGGATCCCCTGGAACTGGAGTTATGGACAGTTGTTGGTTGCCATGTGGGTGCTGGGACTTGAACCTAGGTCTTCTGCAACAGCAATGCTCTTAACTACTGAGCCATCTCTTCAGGCCCTATTAAGAATATTTCTGTGGGGTTTTCAAGATGGCTTAGTGGATAAGGGCACTTATCACCAAGCCTGAGGACCTGAGTTCAATCCCTGGAACCCATATGATGGATGGAGAGACCCAATTCCCATAAGCCTGTTCTCTGACCTCTGACCTCCACACATATACCAAGGCCCATACACACCCACATACTAAATAAATAAATATAATTTTAAAATATTTTGGAGGCTGGAGAGGTGGCTCAATGGTTAAGAACACTTCTTGCAGAAGACCTGGGTTTGAATCCCAGTGCTCACATGGCAGCTAACAACTGTCCTAACTCCAGTTCCAGGGGATCCAACAGACTCTTCTGTCATCTGTGGGCATTGCACGACATGGGTGCACTTACCTACACGCAGGCAATACATGCATACACATAAAATAAAAATAATAAA
>NW_008340047.1:427993-439387 GCF_000622305.1 Nannospalax galili
GGCTCAAAAAGACATACACACACACACACACACACACACACACACACACACACACACACTAATATTCCTGTAAAAAGAAACCCATGACAATTGTTAGCTAGAGATAGGCCATTTGTAATGCTCCTCCATTTTGATTAAGCTGTGACAATTTCCAAAACCACAATAATTTGATTTCCAGAACTAAAGTAACTTGTTTCTATTGATTCTTTCTCTCCTCACCCTATCAAACACCAAGTAATGGCTGACCAGCAGAGATGTTCATCCATCACCCTACATTTTTTAGCTGCCATGTGGATGCTGGGATTCGAACCCGGGTCTTCTGCAAGAACAACCAGTGTTCTTAACTGCTGAGCCATCTCTCCAGCCCCTGGAAGAGTTTTTTAATGCTATAGACAGACAGACAGACAGACAGATAGACAGACAGACAGACAGACAATAGCATAGCAGGAGCTCTGTGGAGAGTTCAGGCCCCAGCACCAGAAACAGACCGCATGTTGGGGGCTCTAAAGAGAGGAATCAGAGCCCCTGGGCAGAAGTAGAGTCTCTGCTTAGAGCTCTGGAGTGGTTTCACAGTACTAGCCTGCCCAGACTCTCTGATTCTAGGCAAGAGTCAGGCAAGGAGTTGAGAGTCAAGGGTGCTAGATATATAGCCACAATACTCTCTTGCATATAAACTTTCTTCCTCAAGTGAGAATCTGCGCTCTTGGAAGTCTGTTAGCTTGGAAATCTCAGACCATGCCCTCAGCAATCAGCAGAGTGCCTGTGGGTATCTGTGAGAGGGGAGGGACTGCTTCAGGGATGGTGGCCAGAGCAACGGTCTGGGCTGGATTCGAACACTGTTCTTACCCTTCCCAGTACTCCCTTTCTGTCCTATAACTACCCCAGCCTGTAAACACAGTGGGCTCTCATTCTTACACCACAGACCCTCCTCTGCAGGCTTTTCTCCTGAGTAAAATCCTCTGCTATCATCAGCTCACTCCCTTGTCTGTCTTTCTTCCCATCGACCTTATAATAATAACCTAAGAGAAGTTTTTGTTTTTTTGTTTTTTGTTTTTTATATTTTATGTGAGTTTATTAACTTACAAAGGAATGAGTACCCAGTGCCTAGGAGAAGTTTTTAATGTACATTATTTAGAGGTATTTTGATCAGCTTAAAGCATTTTTATATTCATTCATTTTTCTGTTACCCTTGAATATTAAAAAATAAATGAAATTTAATTTCTTTCAAGAATCTGTTTTGAAAGAACATTTTTATCAAAATCTACATAGCCCATATCAACTATTGTGGTTAAACAAAATTTATGATTCAGTGGATGCTGTTTTAAATAAATTGTACTTTCAATAAAGTATTTTAGATGCCTATTGTCTCTCTAAAATACTTGATTTAGAAAATCAGATATCTCAATGTTCGTTTTATGAAATGTGTTTAATAGACTCCAAACTATCATTTAAATAGATTTCAAGAAGTTAAGAGTATCTAGTTTATAAGTCATTTATCAGGGCTTGCAACACATAGTTAAATCTAAACTGTTTTATGACAAATTTATATCACCTGCTTTTATTTTAAACTTTCTTGGTAAATTATTCTGTTACCTCCCTTGTGAATCCTGCACCAAAAACTTTTTCTCAGCTTGTTTACAGAACTAACAATTGAAAGTGCCAGGCCCCAACCATTCTAACAGGAAGTCCAAAATTAACATTTCAGCATCTTTGAGTTGGAAAATTCTTGTATTTTAGCTAACTGCTTTTTCAAAGGATGAGAGGAAAAAACAGAAGCAACAGCTCCTATAGATTAATGTAGTCCAAATTTGTCCTCAAAACACTCACATACACATATGAGCACACATATTTAAAACTGGGCATGCTAAGAATAGTAATTTTAGCACTCAATCAGTTTTAAAAAATTAAGTGGCCAGAAATTTGCTGCTTGGCGCTCTTCAGAAATTCAAGGGGAAGAATAAATTTTGCCCCATGTTGTTTTAGATACAAAATGACAAAACAATTGTCACCAGAAATTCTGGGGAGTCCTTTCATGGTTGTCACATGTTTCTGGGGAAACTGGGGTCTCTTTTTGGGGTTCTTAGTACAAATACTAAAAAAATTTAAGAACAAAGTCAAAAGATATCTTCAGGACAATTTTATTAGTTTAAAAGAAAAACCTCCAGGGGAGCTGGAGAGATGACTCAGTGGTTAATAGCACTGGTTGCTCTTGCAGAAGACCTGGGTTCGATTCTCAGCACCTACATGGTGGCTAACAACCATCCATAACTCTAGTTCCAAGGGGGTCCAATGCCCTCTTCTGACCTCTGTGGACATTGCACCCAGCAGTACACTTCTATACATGCAGATAAAACACTCAAGCACATAAAATAAAAATAAATGATTAAAAAAAAAACAAAACCTGGGCCTGGCGTGGTGGTGCACACCTTTAATCCCAGCACTTGGGAGGCAGAGGCAGGCAGATCTCTGTGAGTTTTAAGCCAGCCTGGTCTACATAGCAAGTTATAGGCCATCTGAGGCTACAGGGAGACCCTGTCTCTAAAAGATCCTCCCCGCAAAAAAAAAAAAAAACCCTCCAGGGTAGGCAAGCTTTAAGTCTTGGCAGATGGAGAAGAGGAAAAGAGAAGTCCATACATTTGAATTAAGCTGGCATGGAGGTCAGCCATGTAGTGGACGGTCACATGGCCAAGAGGGGAGATTTAGAGAAAGTGTTAGGAAGTCCAAAGTACCAGATAAAACATACTTAGGATCTGGCCAACATTGGAAAGACAAAGACAGAAGAAAAGAAAAAGTGATACCTTTCTGAATCAAAACTCAGACCCATGGGCAGACCCAACAGAGTATCATGGTGGCTAGTAGTGACTAGCAGTTCTGGAAAGGAAAAGCACACCGTCTTCTTTTATTTATTTATTTATTTATTTATTTATTTATTTATTTATTTATTTATTTATTTTTATTTATTTACTCACTTATTTACTTATTTATTTTTATTTTTATTTTTTGGTCTTTTTGAGACAGGGTCTCCCTGTAGCCCCAGCTGTCCTGGAACTCACTATGTAGACCAGGCTGGCCTCGAACTCACAGAGATCTGCCTGCCTGTCTCCCAAGGGCTGGGATCAAGGGCAGGAAAAGCACGTGCTCTTTTTAAAGGGCTAGTTAGCCTTTAAAGGATTCTAGCATAGCTTAAAGTGAACCTACCTTCCTGAAGGGTGGTCCCCTTGGCCAGATGATTAACCTGCCCAACTGAATTACTCTTTTTTAAAGACAGGACCTCACTAGGTAGCCCTGACTAGTCTGAAACTCAGATATGTAGACCAGTTTGGCCTTGAACTCACAGAGATCCATCTAACTCTGCCTCCTGAGTGCTGGGACTAAAGGTGTGGACCACTAGGCCTGGCTAGATTAGCTCTTGAAGGTGGAAACAATGGCCTGCCCCTCCCTCACAGGCAAATCCCATTCTTCACTATAACACAATTGTGTCTTGAGGTGTTTCCCCTATTTTCCTCTAGAAGTCTCAAAGCTTCACATCCTACATAACGTTTTTGAGCCATTTCAAATAGATTTCTGTACACGGTGAGACATAGGAATCTAGTTTCATTCTTCCGTATATGGAGATCTGATTTTCTCAGCACCATTTGTTGAGGAGGCCATCTTTTCTCCAATACATGGTTTTGGCACTTGGGTAAAAACTTCAGTCAACTGTAACTACATGGGTGTGTTTCTGAGTCTTCTGCTCTGGTTCATTGGGCTACATGTCTACTTTTATATCGGTCCCATTCTACTTTTGTTACTGTGGCTCTGTTGAATAATTTGAAACCAAGTATTGTGATCCTCCAGCATCATTATTTTTGCTCAAGATTGCTTTGAATTTTAGGATTGATTTTTTCCTATTTCTATAAAAAATAGAGTTGTAATTCTTTTATTTTGATTTATTCCTTTTTATTTTATGTGTATGAGTGTACTGCCTGCATGTATGTAAGTGCACCCATGTCATGCAACACCTGTGGAGGACAGAAAATTTTGTCAGATCATCTGGAACTGGAGTTGCAGTCAGCCACCAGGGGGGTGCTGAGATTTGAACCTGGGTCTTCTGCAAGAACAGCCAGTGCTCTTAACTGCTGAGCCATCTCTCCAGCTTATAATTGTAATTCTTAAAGGGATTGCAGTCAATTTGTAGGTTACTTTCAGAAATAGAGCTATTTTCATAATATTAATTCTGCCAATTCATCTTCTAATGTCTTTCTTCTTCAATTTATTTCTTATTTATTTTTGTTGCTGTTGTTTATTTTATTTTTGTTTTTTGAGATACAGTCTCACTACATAGCCCTGGCTGGCTTAGAGCTCACAGAGATCCTCCTGTCTCTGCCTCCGGAGTGCTGGGATCAGAGAATGGGACTCGGAGGTTAAGAGCACTGACTACTCTTGCAGAGGACCCGGGTTCAATTCCCAGCACCCACTTCACAGCTAACAACTGTATAGAACTCCAGTTTCAGGGAACTGTGACACCATTTTCTGACCACCTTGGGCACTGCAGGACACGGGTGCACTTACGTACATGTACGCAACACATTCATACAATAAAACAAAAACATATTTTTTAAAAGGCGTGCACCACCATACCTGGCTTTTCAGTGGTTTTTGTTTGGTTGTTTTATTTTGCTTTGTTTTGAAACAGAGTCCCACAGCAAATGCCTCCTTTTCTTTTCATTTGGGGTGGGGGAATTAAACCCAAGACTTTGTACAAACCAGACAAGTGCTTTATAACTGAGCTACATCCCTAGTCCTTAGTTTTATGAAACAAGATATAATTATGTAGCCCAGGCTTGCCTTGAACTCAAAATCTTTCTGCCTTTGCCGCTCTTTTTCAGCAGTTTGAGAGTTTGCACAGAGAGTTGAGCACAAATTGATTACAAAACAATATAAACCACAGCCTTCCCTACCATCCACAATTTCATGTAACAAACTCATGATAATGTGATGGGGCACTCTCAGGGCTGACCATAGCTATGCCATCTTAAAACCTTAGCAGATCTCAGCAGCTGAAACTAGAGGCAGTTAACTCAAAGTGTAGGAATAGAGGAGCTTGGCCCAGCTGCACCAGGACATGGATTTGAGGAAAAGGTCAACATATACCTGGCCATTCTTGCTAACTACTTTTGTGTGGCTTCTGTACTTTCCACTCCTGAGCAGACAAGGATATGATTTTTCTGTATAAAAAGCCTACCCTGAGAAACACCTGGGGTTGCACTCAGGACCTACTGCTCAGTGTAGTCGCTGGTGGTCTATAAAGACTTTCTTTTGGCAATACTTGTGTCTAAGCGGTCTTCTCTGGTGGAACACCTCATAACAATAACAGGCAATGTTCAGAGCTGGAGGTTTGGGGATGTGGTTGGATCATGAGCGTCCTGATCTCATCAGTAGATTCATTCACAGATTGATTCAAGATTGAAAGGGTCATCATAGGGAAGTGGTAGAAACTGGGGAAGGTGGGGCCTGATTTGAGCAAGTGGATCAGTTGGGACATGCCTTTGAAGGGTATGGTTGGTCCTCAGTATCTTCCTCTGTCTCTGTTTTCTGGCTATGAGATGAACAGCGTTCTCTGCTGCTCAATCCATGATATTCTGCCTCAACTCAGTCCCAAAGCAGTGGATCCAGCTGAGCTTGGATTTAAACCTTTGAAACTGAGCAAAGATAAATCCTTCCTCCTGGAAGATGATTTGTGCAGGTATTTTTTCACATCCACCACAGTGAGGATACCATGCAATGTCTGAAAGGCCAGAGGCAGACAGGAGTAGAGATATGGTTTTTGGCTCTCAACTTCCATTTCCCTTCCTCTAACCCCAGGATCCTTTTGGGAATCAGTTCTCTCCTTCCACCATGTGGGTCCCAGGGATTATACCCAGGCCATCAGGCTTGGCGGCAAGCACCTTTACCTGATGAGCCATCTCTTTGGCTCCCAGGATCCTTTTGGGAAGATTGCCTTTCAATTTTGGAGAGTCATTCAGACATGATGACCTCAACGAGGCCCACAGTGAAGATGGATTTTTGAGAGCTGTTAACCCTTCTTCCTTGTTAAGAGAACACCAACTCAGTTATGGGAAGGGTGGGGCAACACCAGGAGATGGAGCCCTGCTCCAAGACAATCCCTGACTGCTGTTTTGATTGATTATTGCCCGCTGGCCTTCCCTGCAGTAGGGATGACTGTTTAACCCAGTTCTGACCAGTAAATTAAGAAAGGAAGGCTTAGTAAAGAGCCCCCTCACTGCTGCCTCTTTCCTTCTACTGTGGCATGAGTGTAAGGATTTGGTTGGAGTTAAAGCAGCCATATGGTACTGAAGAGCCCAATACAAGGGCTGAGAGCTAGAGCTGCATTACAGAGTACCCGCCTGGTAGGTATGAGGCCCCAAGATTGATCCCCAGCAACACACACACACACACACACACACACACACACACACACACACACACACACACACACACACACACACACACACACACACAATGAAAGAGCTGCAGATCATGAAATGTTTGAGTTGCCAATTAACCCCAAGACCACTCCATTCCAGAGGACCTGTGACATGAGACAATTGTCCACTGCTGTATTTAAGCCATTCTCCAACCCTCATGTCAACAATGAAATGGAGGGCAGAGGAAAATGGGATGGGATGTATTCAGCTTGGCCTCTCCTGTTTAGACTCCCACTTGTCCTGTGTCCCTGCCCTTCCTAGTCAGATCTTCAGCCTTTCCTTAAATCACATGAGCTGCTTTGTGTGTTTTGAGTCCATACTCCAGCTAGTGAGATTTGGTTTCTGTTGCTCACAATGGAAGAGACTTAGCATTGCAGGGACTTCCCGGAGCCTCCTGATGGTTTGGATCTCAAGATCTTGGCCACCCACTCTGGGTGTAACTTTCAGCCTAGCACAAGCCTTGGTTTCTGTTCAGAACTTGTTTACAAACAGGTACTGGTGCCAGGTGTGGTGGCGCATGCCTTCAATCCTAGCACTCAAGAGGCAGAGGCAGGTGGATCTCTGTGAGTTCAAGGCCAGCCTGATCTACATAGTGAGTTCAGGTCAGCTGGGGCTACAGGGAGACCCTGTCTCAAAAAGACCAAGAACATTCAATGGATGTTTGATAAACTACGTGTGGCTGGCAGCATCTCCCTGACTTGAGATGCTGTGGACCATCTCCTCCAACAATCTGGGAGTAAAGTTGAGAAAGCCTCAGTTCCCTTCCCACTTCTCTCCTCCAATGCGCTGAGGTACTGGCAGGTAGGTCTTCTCTGATCATCACAGCAGAGTGCCAGATCTAGCAAATAAGATGATGGGATAGCCAGTTCTTTAAGACTTCAGATACACAATGACTGTTTTCTGAAGTGCCTGTCATGATGTATTTGTGATGTATCTATGCTAAACAATGTATATGTTATTATCTGACATTGAAGTCAGCTAGGTGTATTTTACCTGCCAGCTGGAGGCAGAGACCAGCGGCTCCTGTTCTGCAGAATTAGGGTGCAGCCTTGATTGCTAGCATTGGCACTCACAGCCTGGGGAGGCAGGACTAGGCTTTTAACTGGATGCCTTACTGCCTTCTTTTCCAGAGTCAGTTCTGATTGCTAGAGAAGCATAACTGTCTTAAGCACTCATCTTGAAAGCCAATTAAAGAGATGAGAAATGGTAAAAAGCAAAAGAGGAGATTTAATCAATCTTTCCCAGTACACTGGGAAGAGGAACCGATAAAGCGGTCCAGAGGCCCCCCCACGTTCATCTTTAGGAAACTGACATGAGCTTTAGGTTTAAATAGAGCAAGAACTGGGGCAGTCCTGGTCAAGGCAGGTCTAGTTAATGATGGAGTTCTGGTTCTGCAGGTGTTCTGAAGAGGTCCTCACTACTTGAAGGGACCAGCTGGTTCCCAGGAGGCCATCTGCTCCAGGGAACAGCCTTACTATCACAGGCTGCCTTCATCTAGGAGGTAGTCTGTCCTGTGAGGCACCTGGAATCCAAAGAGACTGCCGGGTTAGGACAATGACTGGAGTCTTCTAAGTGCTTTCTGAGGGTCTGGAACAGGACACTGTAAAAAGCTGACAGGAAAAGGCCTCTGCTACTCTTTAGGCCTTGGAGAATGAGATAGGCAGGTTGTATCAGTTTGTTTGGGCTTGAACTGTGTAGCCCAGGCTTACCTCATGATCCCCCTGCCGCTCAGTGTCCTGAGTGCTGGGATTACAGGTGTTCCTCCTCAAGCTTGGCTATCCCCAGTTTTGGGACAGACACTGGAGGGACGAGTATGTCTACACACAGAGGTAAGCAAGCCACCCAAAGCAAAGCAGACAGAGGCCAAGTGAGGAGTCAGTGCTTTTGGGCAAGATCTGTGCTTAAGTGCCTGCTATAGGAGAAGAGAAAGGGCCAACCACTGTCTACACCATTGTTCAGGGATTAACATGTATCTTAAATAATTCTGTCCTGGATGCATGCACGCAAGTGATCTGCATGGGCTGAGATACTGGCAGGTAGGTCTTCTCTGATCATCACAGCAGAGTGCCAGATCTAGCAAATAAGAAGATGGGATAGCCAGTTCTCTAAAACTTCAGGTACACAGTGACTGTTTTCTGAAAAGAAAGATTTTTTTGGGGGCAGGGGGTGTCTTTTTGAGACAGGGTCTCCCTGTAGTCCCAGCTGGCCTGGAACTCACTATGTAGACCAGACTTGCCTCGAACTCCAGAGATCTGCCAGCTTCTGCTGCCCAAGTGCTGGGATTAAAGGCATGTACCATGCCTGGCCCCAGAGAAAGATTTCTTACTAATTATTAAGTACTAAGTGCATTGCCCTGTTCTGCTCCCTCCCACAGGCCTTTCTTATTGCTGGCCAGGAATGTCCCACACAAGTAGCAGTCTACTGCATAGGTGAAGGACAGGGAAAATAATTTTCTACCATTAAAGGAAAAGGGGCCAGTGAGATGTCCCAGTGGGTAAAGGTGCTTGCCACCAAGGCTGACAACCTGAGTTTGATACCTGGGACCCACATGATAGGAGAAAAATGACTCCTGAAAGTTGTCCTCTGACATTCTCTCTCTCTCTCTCTCTCTCTCTCTCTCTCTCTCTCTCTCACACACACACACACACACACACACACACACACACAATTTAGGGGGTGGCATCTTTTTGAGACAGGGTCTCCCTGTAGCCCCAGCTGGCCAGGAACTTGCTATGTAGACCAGGCTGGCCTTGAACTCACAGAGACCACCTGCCTCTGCCTCCCAAGTGTTGGGATTAAGGCGTGTGCCTCCATGCCCTACATAATTTTTTTGAGACAGTGTCTCACTGTGTACCCCTGGCTGGTCTCCAACTCACTATGTATATCAGGCTGGTCTAGAACTTAGTTCTCTACCTCCTAGCACTCAGGTGTGCCACCACACTAGGTCAAAATGCAAACTTTTTGTTTGTTTGAGACAGGGTCTCCCTGTAGCCCTAGCTGGCTCTGCCTCCTGAATGCTAGAATAAAAAGCATGTGCCACCGTGCCTAGCTTTATAATTGTTTTTGTTTATTTAAGGAACAGAAGTAGCTGTCCCTGCCCTCCTTCATGAAAGGGTCCTCCTGGGTCAGGAGCCACAGCTTCAAGCCTTTGGTATGTAAAAATCTCTCCAGGCGCTGGACAGACTGGACTGCCTACCTTTAATACTTGGAGGTCTGGGGCTGGAGAGGTGGCTCAGCCAATTAAGAGCACTGGCTGCTCGTGCAGAGGACCCAGGTTCGAATCCCAGAACCCATGTGGTGGCCAGCAACCATCCATAACTCCAGTTCCAGGGGATCTGACACCCTCCTCTGAGCTCCTTGGGCATTGTATGACACAGGTGCATCTACCTACATGCGAGCAATCACATAAAATTAAAAAAAAAAAACAAAAAACCTGGATGTTTTCAGAGTCTGAGATCTTCTGTTTGGCATGTAAATGCCTTGAGAGGATGCTCAGGAATCCTCTGGGCCCTTGGGGAATGACCCAGGGACCTGGGCTCAGATGCAGGAGCTTCTCCCTGTCTCAGAGGTGAAGGAGTTTGTCACCCTTTCCAGTGAAAGCAATTAATTAGATAAATGGCTTCAGAGGGAGCTCATTATCAAAGTCTGATGAGTCTCAGGGGATGAGGGCCACCAGCTCTTCCATCTCAATTCCAGAAACCAAAAGTTGTGATCCTGAAAGAACGTGGGGAATGGAGGGGACACCTGAAACTTGAAGCATTTCAGACAGATGCAAAAGAATAATTCAAGTAACAGCCAGGTGTGATGGTGCATACCTGTCATCCCAGCACTTGGGAGGCTGAGGCAGAAGGATCATAAGTTCAAGGCAAGATTAGGCTACTTATCAAGATCCAGTCTCACAGGCAGTTGTGGTTACCTACACATCATGGAGCCCCATGGACCTTCTAGTATGGATGGGGAGGGGCTCTTGAGGCTCCATCCCTGCCTGATTGGGGGTTAATAGCTGCTGAAGGAGAAATTATTTTTTTCCCCTAGAACTATAGCCACTGGTATGTTGCCCGTGCTCCAGTCAGTAGCCCTACACCCACATTCATGCAAGCAACCCCAATTAAACTCAGTGAATCATTTCAAAAATGGAAAAAAGCTGGGCATGGTGGTGCAGGTCTTTAATCCCAGCACTCTGTAAAATCGAGGGTTCCAGGTCAGCTGGGGCTACAGGGAGACCCTCCAAATATAAGCTGTCTCTTTCAATTTTTTTTATTTTTAATTTTTGAGATGGTCTCTATATGTAACCCAGACTGGCCTGGAACGTGCTATATAGACCACTTGCTATATGGCCCCTAACTTACAGAGCTCTGTCTGCCTCTGCTTCCCTAGTGGGGTGATTAAAGGTGTGCACCACCACACCTGGCCCTGCTGTTTCAATTTCTAACTACACTTCCCAGGTACACTCCTTTGCCCCATGACACAAATGCCAGGAGCTGGGCATTCTCTGAACTCAGATTTGAGGCTTATCACTCCTAAACATACTTTTCCTGTTACTCTGGGCTTTCTCACTGTTATCTGACCTCCATGCCTTGCTCAAAAGACTTTGTCTTCATCTCCCCTCAGCTTACCCGTACTGTTGTTTGCCTCTCAAATTTTAATGAGAGTGTCCCCAGGTCTGGAGAGATGACTCAATGGTTAAAAGCATTTGCTGCTCTCATAGAGGACCTGAGTTCCCAGCATCAATATTAGACGGCTCACAACTGCTTGTAATTCCAGTTCCAGGGGAATCTCTGCAGGTAATGGCACTCATGTACACACACACACACACACACACACACAAAATAAAATTAAAAATTATTAAGACTATCTTCCTGCTTCAATTTTTTAAATTTTTTTTTTAATTTTAAAAAAAGATATGATTTGAGGCCTGGTGTGATGG
>NW_008340047.1:439474-441621 GCF_000622305.1 Nannospalax galili
GGCAAAGGGGGCCCCCCCCCAAAAAAAAAAAAAAAAAAAAAAAAAAAAAAAAAAAAAAAGATCTGATTAGTTGGGGAGGAATTACTAAAAGAAGAAGTTGAGGGGGATAAGAGAGGGTAATGGAGTGAATATAATCAAAATACATACATGTACTGTACATGAAATTGTCAAAGAAAAGAATTTTAAGATTTAAAAAAAAACCTCAGGTGACACTGTGAACATCCATGTGAAAATCTAAAATAAGCGCTCAGTTTCAAAATCAGATTAACCTTGGTTCAAGTTGAGTGGAGGATATCATATGGGTCTATCCATGAGCAAGCAGCACCTGCCAGGACAGAAGGCTACAGAGAAGAGCAGCCTGAGCCACTGAGGCTGGCCCCACAGAGGGTGCTCTGCAGTGTCACCACCACCACCAGCATATGACATTTACGTGAAAGGACAGAGCTGGGGGCAGAGGTAAAGGAGGCGGGTCCTTTATTTCTGATTACTCAAGAGTGTTACTCGATGATGACAAAGAAGAAGCTTTGGTAAGGCTGGAAACTGTATGATTCAGATTTGAAATATCCACTGTGTCCAGTCATCATCCCAGACATGACTAATGCTCTGCAACAATAAACTGAAACAGAGACTAGTGCTGTTGAATCACGGGCTCTGAGCTTAGAAGGGAATCACAGGGCACCCACCCAATTCTAAGAAGCCAGCCCTAAAAATATCTGCCTGGCATCACCCATGGGAAAGCTCTATTGCGATTCTTCATCTGTCAGCAGGTGGAATCCGGCAGCTAACAGCACTGGGGGTATGAGGATTCGCAGTCTTCTACTTCATTTTCTCTTTAATGCTTGTTGGCTACTTAAAAGAAAATTCACTATATGAATTGGAGAGAGATTCTAGGACAATGAAACAAAATGAGGAGGTGGTCATTTTATGTATTTCTTTAGCATTTCGGAGACTTTGGTGTCTGCTGAATGCTGGCCTGAGTCCTTTATTGTCTCTGCTTTAGGAAGTGATGTGTCTGTGGTCTCCACAGGGAGCTTCTGTGTACTGCTTTCATTTGACTGCCTCGTCACTTAGACAGCTCATGGACTTTATCCTCATGGTCACTGGAGTGTCTGTGAGTGATTCCTTGCCACAGGGATGTCTTTTGGTCATGACCTTGCACATACTAGGCCAGTGCTGAGCTGCCAAGAGCTACACCCCAAGCCCTCTTACCAAATTTGGACATTTTAGTTATGATGTTGCTCAGATTTAGTGTATTTGTTTTGATGCGCTCGTTTCAAAACTCATACTGAAATTAAATCATCACTCTAACAGTGCTGAGAGACAATATGTGGATGGAGATGACTAGGTCATCTGAATGGCAGCATGTTATTTCGGGGCTGGCTTAGTTATTTCAAGACTGAGTTTGTTTGTTTTTTTTCCTTCTTCTTTTTTTTTTTTTTTTTTTTTTGAAACAGGGTCTCCCTGTAACCTCAGCTGGCCTGGAACTCACAGAGATCTGCCTACTTCTGCCTCCTAAGTGCTGGGATTAAAGGAGTACAGCAACACGTCCGGCCCTAGTCATGTTTGAATTCAGCCTGGACTACACAGCAAGAGCCTATCACAAAAGAAGTAGGGGAAGTAGAAGAGGAGGAGGAAGAGGAGGGATGGCTCAGTAGTTAAGAGCACTGGCTGCTCTTGAAGAGGACCTGGGTTCAATTCCTAAAACCCATATGGCAACTAACAGCCATTCTTAACTCCAGTTCCAGGAGATTTAACCTTCTCTTCTGGCTTCCAAGGGCATGGTATGCACATGGTGCATTTACACACATGCAGACAAAACACTTATACAAAATAAAAACAAATATACCCCTATACACAGAAAGAAAGAAAGAAAGAAAGAAAGAAAGAAAGAAAGAAAGAAAAAAGAAAGAAAAAAGAAAAGAAAAAGGAGGAAGAGGAGGAGGAGGTTTTTATGGTTATAAAAATCCCAGGTATTCCAGGCATGGTGCCACACACCTTTAATCCCAGCACTCAGGGGCAGAGATAGATGAATCTCTGAGACGACTGAGGTCAGCCTCGATCTACGAAACTCACTACACTGTGGCTGAGGGTACAGGGAGACCCTGTTTCCTGCCTCCCCCCAAGAAAAAGAAAGAAAGAAAAAAAAA
>NW_008340047.1:442422-464267 GCF_000622305.1 Nannospalax galili
AAAAAAAAAAAAAAAACCCCATCATCTTAACTTTTTGATACAGATTCTATGCTTTTGACTTTGTGTATGTGTGTGTGGTGCTGGTGGTGGGACCTGGGGACTTCCACAATGCTAAGCATGCACTCTATCACTAGGTACAGTCCCAGTCCTCTAGGACTTACTTAAACCAAAATATTTCCATTGACGGACTTTTCATTACATTCATTTCTTGTGTGTGTGTGTGTGTGTGTGTGTGTGTGTGTGTGTGTTCTTGTGAGCAGAGGCTGGGCGTCACATTTCTTCTCCCATCATGTGGGTTCCAGCATTTGAATTCAAATAGTCCACCTTGGTGGCAAGTGCCTTTACCCACTTAGCCATCTTGCTGGCCCTAAAGAATGAGTTTTTCTACTCAAGCAGCTCTATTATTGCAAGCCTTTATCTCCAGGTAAAATCTAGGAAACAAAAAGCTGTTTAGGGTTGAGATGGTTTAGTGGGTAGGGGTGGTTGCTGCTAAACCTGAGGACCCGAATTTAATCCCTCAGACTCACATGGCAGAAGGAGAGATTACTGCAAGTTATCCTCTGACCTCCATATGAGAGCTGTGGTCTGTGCACATCCACATGCACGCACATAAACACACACACACAAATAAAATGCAATACATAAAAATATTTAATCTATACGTTTATTTAAATGTATGTTGCAGTGTAACTTGTTAGAAGTGAAAAATAGAAAAGAAAAAATGGGGGTTGGGACTATGCTTATTGTGCGAAGCACTTTATCTGGACAAAAGAAATTATTTCTACTGAGTTAAATAACCCAGTGATCTATTTCAATTTGTCATTAAAAAGGTGGTCCTTACGAATAACAAAACCCTGAGTAGTGTTGGGTGTCCCTGGTGGCTCACAAAACTCACAGAACAGAAGGGCTTGGACAACCGGGATAAGAAGTGACATTTTTCAGGCTGAGCCTTTGTTGGCAGGATATCAGCTCATTGAACTGGCAGGTCCATTAATCAGAAGACACTTATGTCCAGCAGGCTGGACAGACAAGCCTGAACTGCAGAGTATTCATTACAGGAAAAAGAACTCTTATAAAAAGCTCCGTGCCAGAGAACTCTTATCATTGGAGAAAGAGGTAAGGAGTGTGACATCTACGGTGGGACAGAATTTCCAAATGGAATTTCAGGACCAAATGGAGGAGTTTGGGGAATAAGAACACATTTGCATTTCAATGGCTCGAACATGGAGGGTCATTTTTCATGTGTGCCTAATGTATTTGAAACTGCAAGCCCTGACATTCATTGCGGGTGTGTTCTTGTCTGAGTTTTATTATGAAGCTGCTGACTGCACTGGGCTACAGGACCTTCTTTTTAAGCTTCGGTGCAGTTTAGATTTATTCATTTAAAGCTTGTTTTCCAATGGGGGCTTAGAAGCCTGCAAAACTATAATTACAACACTTTGGAAGCAGAAGCAGGAGGATTTTGAGTTTGATGCTGCGTGGGCCACAGGATGAAATCTTCTCTCTCAAAAATATAATAAATAAGCCAGGTGTGGTGGCGCATACGTTTAATCCCAGCACTCTGGAAGCAGAAGCAGGCTGATTTCTGTGAGTTCATGGCCAGCCTGGTTTACATAGCAAGTTCCAGGCCAATTGGGACTACAGGGAAGACCCTCTCAAAACACACACGCACACACACACACACGCACACACACACACACACACACACACACACACACACAAAATAGGACTGGGTGTGGTGTGTATTCCTTTCAAACCAGCAGAAGCAGTCCAATCTCTGTGAGTCTGAAGCCAACCTGGATAGCGGATTCCAGGACAGCCAAGGGCTATTTAGTGATACCTTGTCTCAAAAAAAAAAAAAAAAAAAAAAACCTTTAGTCCCAGCAATTGGGAGGCAATACATGTGATAAATAGAGCCAGTGAGATGGCTCAGCAGAGAAGAGTGGTTGTTGCCAGGTCTGACAACCTGAAGTCAATCTTGGATTGAACTGGAAGGAGAGAACCAGTTCCCAACCCCTGCACAAAAGCCATGGCGTGTGCACCCTCTCCATAAATAAATAAATGTATTTTAAAAGTTTATTAATAATATATAATAAATAAATGAGATAAGAGAGGATAATGGGAGGATATGATCAAAGTAAATTATGTGTGTGAAATTATAAAATCATAATTAAATAAGCCAGGTCTGGTGTTAAACACCTGCAATACATTATTTTGGGGAGTGGAGGCAGAGGCAGAGACAGTAGGATCAGGAATTCAAGGCCAGCCTCTGCTACATATTGAGTCTGAGCCCATATGAGACCCTATCACAAAATAATAGAGTTTTTCCAGTCTATGCTTGAAGGATTGGAGGGGTAGCTCCATGGTAGAGCATTTGCCTGGAGTATATGAGGCCCTGGGTCTGATCACTAGCACCACAAAAACCAAACAAAATTTTGTATATTTCAAACTCTTTTTGAATTTGTCAGATAAAATTGAGCTGATTCAAATGGAACCTATGGTCCTTCGTGCAACTATATGAGCCACAAGAGAGGCCTAAGTTCAAGCCTGCAGGTCGGAGCATATGTTGAATGGCAGGTAAAGAAAAGAATCAGGTACAGGCCTGCCTCAGAAGTCTGTCACCCTTAACTCATTGCGTTCCTCATGTCATTAGTGTCTGAAACACCCTGTGCTGAGGGAGACATCCCCTTCCTTCCCAGACCCACACTCCAGAAATGCTCCCTCCCCTTGCTTCCCCTTGTGCAGGTGCTTCCTCCTTCCAGCACTTTCAGGCTGGCTGTACAAGAAAAATGCATCTGGAGGCGACACTGCTTCACAGTCTCTGTTTCCTGTTGTTGCTATGTGCACATTATTGTCAGTATCAGTGGTACCAGTAGCTTTATTTTTGGTTTGGAAATGCACCCCCCCTTCAATGTCATGCTATATGTTTCTGTGGTTATGCAATAATCATTATGATTCACTGAGGTTCTGTCAGAATCCCAGCCCCAGTGAGATTGGGTGGACAACAGATCTGTAAGGTAGGGTGCAAATAGATATAGATTGTCATTATTTGCATATGTAATTGTGAGCCAGGCTTGACCTGAGCTACAGAGTTCAAGGCCAACTGGGACAACCTAGTGAGACAGTGTCTCAAAACAAACAAACAAAATAAAAAAGGGAGGGATACTGGGCATGGCGGGACACACATGTAATCTCAGCACTGGTGAGGCTGAGGCAGGAGGGTCAGAAGTTTAAGGTCATCATCCTCAGAGACTGTCAAAACAAAGAAAGAAAGAAAGGGGGGTGGGGAAGAGAAGGGGGACACACGGTACACAGAATTGCTTTGTTGCCTTTTTCATGCCACTTACCTTCACATTTGTAGGTTTGACCTAATTTCTGGTGCCTAGCGACACTGAGGACTCTTCCTCCCACTTCCTCCCCTTTCTCCTCGCTGACAGGCGGACGATCACTAGGTGGCGCTAGGACTCGGGTAATGGCTCGGAAACGGCTCCAGAGCAGCCAAGGTTGGAGACTGGGGGAGTCAAGTCCAGGCTGCAGAATTTTTTTTTAACAAATGGTAGATGGAAACTCAGAGAAAATAAGGAATTCAGAGCCCCACAGACCTCGCCTTTCCTCTCCCCATCCTCTGTTCAAGACTTCTGGCATCACTTCAACACCCAGGAAGGGGCAGAGCTCAGAGGGGAGGTCAGATTTGCCTTCTAGAAAGCGCTGAGACACCTGCACGCCTCCTTCTCCCCACATCCCAGAAGAAATCATTGAAAAAGAAGGGGAAAAAAAAAACAGAAACCTTTTTTTTTAAATTTTGGATTTTAAAAAGGTTTTATTATTTTATGTGTATGAGTGTATTGCCTGCATGTATGAATGCACCCGTGTCGTGCAATGCCACAGAAGTCAGAAAAGAGCTTCAGATTCCCCTGGAACTGGAGTTAAGGACGGTTTGTAGATGCCATGTGGGTGGGGAATCGAACCCAGGTCCTCTGCAATAGCAGTCAGTGCTCTTAACTGCTGAGCCATCTCTCCAACCCTAAATCTGGATTTTTGAGATAGGGTCTCCTTGTAGCTGACCTGGAACTTGCTATATAAACCAGGCTATAGAAATCTGCCAGCCTCTGCCTGAGTGCTGAGATTAAGGGCCTGTGCAACCAAACCCAGTGGCCAGAAAACAAATTTTTAAAAATAGCCTACATTCACACCTATAATCCCAGCACTTGGGAGGCTGAGGCAGGATTACAAGAACTTGGTGACCAGTCTGAGCTACAGAGGCTTTTGTGACTGTGTCATAAAACCAAAATAAACAAATACATACATTGATTAATTAAAAACCAAAGAGGGGCTGGAGAGATGGCTCAGTGGTTAAGAGCATTTGTTGCTCTTACAGAGGACCCGGGTTTGTTTCTCAGCACCCACATGACAGCTAACAACTGTCTGTAACTCCAGTTCCAGGGGATCCCACAGCCTCTTCTGGTCTCCAAGGGCACTGCATGCATGTGCTGTACTTATATACAGGCAGGCAAAACACTCATAAACATAAAATAAAAGTAAATTAATTAAAATAATCCCAGCACTCAGGAGGTGAATATCTGTGAGATCAAGCTTGGTTTACACAATAAATTTCAGGCTGGCTAGGGCTAGAGGGAAACCCTGTTTCAAAAAAACATAAATAAACGAAAAGAAACAATTATTGGATGTTTTGGGCTTTGTATATATGGAGCAAATAAAGAACACAAGTGAAGGGTTTAGGAGCACACAACACACACAATGTGCACACACGCACACACAGAGTCTAAATGGAAGATGTTAAGATAGAGGCAATTCGGAAGGCAGAGGCAGGTGGATCTCTGTGAGTTCAAGGCCAGCCTGGTCTACATAGTGAGTTCCAGGACAGCTTGGGGCTACAGGGAGACCCTGTCTCAGAAAGACCGAAAAAAAAAAAAAAAAAAAAAAAAGATAGAGGCAATTGCAGTTCATTCCTCACAACCCTCTTTAGGTAGCTGCAATCAGATAACTAAAGAATTTTGAGTTTGTTTTATGGTGCTGGGGATGGAACCCAGAGCCTCACCTATGCAAGGCAGGTGCTCTGCCTCTGAACCACACCCCCACTCTTTGCACCAAGAATTTAAAGGGAAAGTTTTTCTTTGTTTGTTTCTGTTTATTAAGACAGGGTCTCACTATTTGGCCCAGGCTGCCTTGAACACCAAATCCTCAGCCCCTGCCTCAGCCTCTGGAGTGTTGGTATTGGGAAGATTTTACTGAGACAATGGAACTCTCAGGACAACCAGACTTTTGTAGGGCAATGATAGGAAGCACGGTGCTCCTGGTGGACAGTACTCCTTGAAGACTTGGTCAAGCAATGAGGCAGGCTGAAGAGCAGCTGTCTGTGGCAGATAATCAAAGGACATGGGCATGGGGCAGAGGGCAGCCTGGGAAAGAGCCTGACAGCAGAAGCTTCTGGGAGGTGTTGGACTCAGGAATTTGTACTTTAGCCTGAAGGCCGTGGAGCAGAGGGGAAGACAGATAGCTCAGAATGTCTTGGACTGAGATGCTGTTTGGAAAGGAGACCCTGGGAACCTCACAGAGGCCGAGAGACAAGAACACATTGAAATTGGAGACTGGGGGCACACAGCAGAGCGAGGTGAGGATGGACTGGGTGTGGGGCAGTGGGGAGGGAAGGGAAAGGCTGAAAGAGGTTTCAGGTAAGACGGGTTTTTCTGGCAAACAGTGACTAGAGGATTGTGAGAATTCTGGTGGTGCAATTACTTAGCAAGCATTGAGAAAATTCAGTTTTGATTAAATGTACATCTTCTTTGGATATGATTTTGAAAAGGACTTTTTTGATATTTATCTGTTTATTTCTTTATTGGAGAGCATGTGTGCTTGTGGAGGTCAGAGGACAACCAGTGGGAATCAGTTTTCTCCTTCCACCATGTGGGTCCTGGGGATCAAACTCAGGTGTCGAGTGCCTTTACCCACGGAGTCATCCCACAGCCCTGTGTTTTCTTTAATTATCCAAATTTCTCTTCTCTCTGAGTCGTCTTCCTCCACATGTCATCACTGAAGAGGCTGAGGATGGTATTTCTCTCCTAGACTCAATGTCACCAAGATCAGCCTGAAGTACCCTTCTTGGCCTTGCACCTGGAAGGCCAGAATGTCTGGGGTTTGGAGAAAGGAGGTTTGTCCAGGGAGGCCCCCCTTCTCTGACTAGAATGTCTAGAAGCATTTCCCAGTCAAATTGTCTTGTTTCCTCTTGTTTTACTCAGGCACTAATTAAGTTCATCATTGCTAAGAAAGTCAGCTAACATCTTAAATCCGAAGTTCTATAAAGTGAACAGAATTAATGTGTTGAGGGCTGGGATCATGAGCAAAATGATCACCCTTTAAATGTCTGACACTTCTTATCAATTTGTTTGGTTTGCACAGATTTCCAAGTTTGATGTTTTCTGAAAGGGATGGCCATCATTCCCATTTGTTTTGTTGTTTTGCTTTGATTTTCCTTGCTCTGTTTGATATGTAGCCCAGGCTGGCCTTGAACTCATTGTGTAGCCCAAGGTGGCCTCCAATTTTCCATCCTTTAACTTTAGTCTTCAAAGTACTGACAATATAGTCATTGTTGTCACAGCGATGAAGAACAAACTAAGACAGCCACCATGCCCAGCTGGTCGCTACCATTTGTTGAGTGCTTACAATGTGCCTATGCCACCATGCCCAGCTGGTCGCTACCATTTGTTGAGTGCTTACAATGTGCCAGGATGGTAGAGCAGGGCTTCCTGTGGAATCTCCAGAGTCTTGATGTGATGGGGGCTCAGCTGACATGACAGGGGCTCAGGGTGGGTCTTCCTCCAGACATGGGGCGCCATTTCTGAAATCATGCATGAATTAATAAGCACTTGATAGATAGGGATGTGGGCCTCTCAGGAGGGGCCTCTTAAGCTGAGATCTGAGGGATGGAAAGGTACGGGCCAGGGGCTCATAGGTTGAGGCAGGAGCGAGGAAGCCCAGCATGTCTCCCGGGATCTGCTCCTAAACTAGAAGCTCCTCTTCCTTGTCCTCTGGTTGGTCCACACTGCTGACCAATGCTTCCAACTCCCTCCACCTGGAAATACTTTACCTGTAGGGGAAAGTTATTTCATACCAATGAGACCCTTTGCCCTCCTGGCCTGCAGTGTTTTCTGGCAAATATTTGCTCTGGTCAACTGCATTTGATTTTTGGACTGAGGATTTAGTGTGCACAGGTATAAAATTGGAAGAAAGGATGTTGAGGCTTTGTGATGAGTGAAAATATACTCGTTTTATTTGAGTTGGTTTGTTTCTCTAAACTTTACCCTTCCATGATTTCCTAGCAGAGACTAGATCTTTATCTGCGCTGGGTGTGTGACTCAGTCTTGTAATCCCAGCACTCAGGAGACTGGGGCAGGATTGTAAATTCAAGGCCAGCTTGAGCTGCATGGGGGGCCCTGTCTCCAAAGGTGGGTGTAGGAGGGAGGGAGAAAAAAAAGGAAGATGGGGAGAGAGAGAACGAGCGAGAGAGAGAGAGAGGTCTTATTCATCTGCCACACTTGTTACAATTTTTCACTTTTTTCATCTATTTGTTTTGTTATTGTTTTGTTTTAAAGCTGTTTTATTTTATTATTTTTAAGTGTGTGTGTGTGTGTGTGCACATGAGTGCAAGTGGGTGCCCTGGGAGGCCAGAGGTGTCCTATCCCCCGGAGTTGGAGTAACAGGCCATTGTAAACTGCTTGACTTGGGTGCTGGGACCCAAACTCAAGTTCCCTTGGAAGAGCAGCAATTGCTCTTAACCACTGAGCCATCTCTCCAGCTCTTTGTGTTTTATTTTTTTGTTTTGAGACAGAGTCTCATGTACCTCAGGTTCTCCTTGAACTTACTACATTACCAAGGATGACCCTGAACTTCTGCCTCCACTTTCCAAGTGCTGGTATTATGGGTTTGAGCCACCATGCTTGACTAGTAATGTGTTTTTAAATGACCAGTAGTTATTTTAGTTACCTACAGTTACCCTCTGTTGTGACTGTGTTATTACTTCAGGGTGTCTAAGAATCGTATGAGGGGAATTTCTAAAGTCAATGTGGAGGGCATAAACCTGGGGTTTGTGGCTGTTCAGCAAGAGTGGACGAGCCCCTGATGGAAACAGCTATAATTAGGATTTCATTAAGTGACCCTGTTCTTACTCTTTTTGGGGGTAGGGAGAGATTTAACATGCTGGGCCTTATGCATACTGGAAAGGCTCCGGGCACATCCCCAGCTTCCTCTTTTTAACTCTGAATTAAAGCCATTTGAGCCATTTCAATGACTTTAACCAAATCTTTGAAGGAGGGGGTATGTAACACAGCTTAAATGTGGAAGTGGAAACAGGGAAAATACTAAGTAGAGAAGATGCGTTAACCCAGTGTTTATTTTTGTTCTGAGGAAAACAAGTGATTGGGGTTAGACATTTCTAGACAGGGTACATGTCTTTAGATCAGGTTAGACATATCTAGACAGGGTCCATGTCTTTAGATCAGGCTGAATGTGATCTTTGCTGCTTTCTAGTGTAAAGTTGTGAAGTAGGTGGAATTTGAAGGAAATCTAATTTTCTTCCAGAATTGAAACTATTCAAGCATTTTCTGAAGTCAGGAGGTAGATATAATCCTGTATTATTGCTATATAGACCAGGCTGGCCTTGAACTCACAGAAATCCTCCAGCCTCTGCGTGCAGAGTGCTGGAATCAAAGGCATGCACCACCATGCCCAGCTCCCTATATATTATTTTAAGACTAGAAGAATGTCAGCCTGGTACCACACACCAGTAATCTCAGCACTTGGAAGATAAAGGCAGAAGGCAGAAGTTCAAGGTCATTCTTGACTACATCAAGACTTCAAAGCCAGCTTGAGATATATGAAAATGTGTGCCCCCCAAGAAAAAAACTGTTAAGAAAAAATATTTTTATTTTTATTCTTTTGTCATAAAGACAAATATTATGTCAGAATATTTTTTCTGTGCATTTGTCTTTTTGCAAGTAGGAATCAAATCAGTTTTGAGAATTCACTATGTAGTTTTTTAATTTAAATGTGTTAAAGGGGCCGGGCGTGATGGTGTGCCCCTTTCAGTCCCAGCACTCAGGAGGCAGAGGTAGGCAGGTCTCCCTGAGTTCAAGGCTAGCCTGGTCCACATAGTGAGTTCCAGGCCAGCTGGGGTTACAGGGAGACCCTGTCTCAAAAAGACCAAAAATCAATTAATCAATCAATCAATCAATTAATCAATCAATCAATCAATCAATCAATCAATCAATGTATTAGAGGACTGGAAGGTTTTATGAATATGTGTGTGCACGTGTGTGTGTATGTCTGTGTTGTGCATTACTGAGCTTAAAAAAGTAAATGTCAGTAAATTATACTTGGGCACAGAACACCAGTGAAAGGCAGCACCAGCTATGGGGACGTGCATGCTGATTTTCTACAAGTAGTTCCCACTCCTATTCCTTCTTAAAAAATATTTTATTATTTTTATCTTATGTGTATGAATGTATTGCCTTCATGAATGTAAGTGCACCCACGTCGTGATGCCCCAGGAGGTCAGAAGAGGATGTCAGATCCCCTGGAACTAGAGTTAAGGACAGTTGTTAGCTGCCATGTGGGTGCTGGGAATCGAACCTGGGTCCTCTGCAAGAGCAGCCAGTACTCTTAACTGCTGAGCCATCTCTCCAGACCCCACACCATTGCTATTCTTGAAGTGTGGCAGGAAGGAGAAAATAAAGAAATAAAGGCAAAACAAAAGTAAGAACTAAAACTCAGCTGCTTGCTCCTGAGTTTCACAGGTTGGGAGGCCTCACCTGGGGAAAGCACCCTGTACCTGGGTAGGCTTACCAGAGGAACCTGAGGTCTGCAGTGAGGCCCTGACAAACAGCTACATTTTTTTATTTTTCTGCTTGTTAAATATCAGAAAGAGAAGAAATAAAGGAAATTTTATGGAGTCCTGGTCAGCTGGGAGAAGAGGGACTGGAGAGATGATTCAGCAGGTCAAAACGCCAGCTCTATGCAAGTCTGACAACCCTGGTTCCATCTCCAGAACTCACAGAAAAAAACAGGTACAGTAATCCCAGCACTCCTATGGAGAGATGGGAAAGAGACAGGAGAATTGTGTACTTGTGGGTCAGCTAGCCTGGAGTACACAGCACAGCAAGAAATAAGAGAGAACAGACCCTGCCTCAACATGGTAGAAGTTGAGAACCAACGCCCAAAGGTTAGCCTTACACACACACACACACACACACACACACACGTTTTTAAAAAGAAATGAGAGACTAGTCTCAGAGGCCAGCTAAATTTAGAGCACCTAGGACAAGGTTTTGGGGGCTTTCGATTTTTTTTTTTGATTTGTTTGTGTGTTCTTTAAATTCATTGAATTCCTTGATCATGTTTATGATTGTTCGGTTCAGGGTCTGAAGAATTCCATGAATTGACCACTTGAACACTGAGACTCAGGAAAACTTAACTGCTTTATTGAGACCGAGCGGCCGGGTATGCAGGCAGGCTCGGGAGCTGCACTGCAACCACGAGCCGTGGAAATGCGGGGCTTTTAAGCACAAAAACCAGAGCTAGGGATTTCTATAGAAACCATAAACAAAAGTACCAGGAAAGGATTTGGACAATCTAGGGGATTTCCAGAGCCTTAACCTATACAGCCATTGGCAAGTTTAACTGGGGCAAAACGTTCTTCCTCTTCTGCCCTGGACCATTTCCATAGAGACCATAAACAGAAGTACCAGGAAAGGGTTTGAACAATCTGGGGGATTTCCAGAGTCAGACAGAAGGCAGCTCTTTCTCAGGCACTGGCTTTCATTCCCCCCTTTTGTTTTTTGGAAATCTTGAATCAAATCATTGATTCATATGGGTCGTCTAGGGTGTTGTAATGGGCCCTCACTGATTCATATGTGGCATCTAGGAGATTGTAATGGGCCCTCATAACCATCAGTTGTACAGCGGAGACCCTTTGTTTAACAAACTTGACTAGAGCATTAAAGATACAGGGTCCAAAGGTTAACAGTGCTATGAAGAGTAAGAGGGGACTGGCCAGAGCAGTGATAAGGGTGGTAAGCCAGGGCGACCAGGAGAATAGGGACTCAAACCAGTTTTGGGAAATTTTTCTGAGTTCATTTCATTCTAAAAGACTTTTTGATTTGGGCCAGGGTGTCTTTAGTTATACCTGAGTGGTTGGCATAAAAACATGTTTATCCCAGAGCCATACAGAGTCCATCTTCCTTGAGAAAAAGCAAATCGAGGCCCCTTCTGTTTTGTAAGACTGCTTCAGCTAGTGAGTCTACCTGTTGTTCTAAATAGGAGGCAGTGGCATGTAATCTCCTAATATCTTTATCAACCTGTTCATTCAAGATTCTCAAGTTTCAATTACTGGTGACCCAGGCTGCTGTTCCTATGGCAGCAGACCCTGCTATCCCCATTCCCACAAGGAGGAGAACTAATATAGAGGCTGTGGTGGCTCTCCAAGGCTGAGAGAGACCCATACGATGTTTCCCAGCATCCCCTTCATATTAATAAACCTGGGGCATGACATGTACCAGTACACAAAATTCCTGTCTCCCCATGAAATACTGGGGGTGCAAACAAGGGGTTAGGCCAGAGGAGCAAGCAAACCAAGTGGAGCGGGGCACAGCAAGAAGTTGGGTGTCTCCTATAGACCAGGTGTCCCTGGGTAAGTATAAGACTGATTACAAACCCTGAGGTAAGGAGAAGTAGTCAAAGGATATTCTTTGGACATGAAGCATAGCCCCTGCCCCTTCAGATCCCCTAGGGTGAAAGTAGTTTCCCAGGGGCATGAGGCAGTGTCATTCAGGGGCACTATTTTTAATTCCTCCCTTTTGCAGTGAGGGCAAAACCTATGTGGTAGGGTAGTCGGGGATCCAGGCAGAGCCAGCAGTCCTTGGTCATCTCAGGGCTTGTGTTATTTAAATACTGGAAAGTAGCCTTCACGGTATTTATAAGCGGTTCCCCCTCTAGAAGGGGAGTGAAATCTTCATCCCTCAGAGGCACTGTCCTCATAGTTGGGAGAGTGGTCAGGCTGGGGACCAATTTAGTCGGGATTTCTAAAGGAGGGGAAGCTAAATCTGGCTTAAGTTCTGCCAAAGATCCTATGGGTCGAGACAGTATGGGTCTTGGGAATTTTTGAATTGTAAATAGGGTTCCAGGGTCCATGCCAGATACATAGGCCCTTAGTCCCCATGTGCAGCCCGTGTCCCATATCTGATCCATAGTAAAGACATCCCATTGTTTTAGGGTTATGATAAGAGGGTTGCAGGTCTTGGGGACTGTACAAAACCTGTTTTTTTCCAATTGAATATTAATATATGGATCTTGTCATTTAAGTGGATACCATGTCAGGGCCCATATCTCACAACGCCAGTAAGCACAGTAATAGCTTCCTTCTTCATCACAGTCAGTCCCAGTGTTTGCCGGGCATGCATAGAAGGCAGTTCCTAAGGCTTTTTCTGCATCTGTGGTGCTGGCCCTACATCCAGTAGCAGGTCTCTGTGCCATCGCTCCCCCATGACCACCCATTTGGTATCCCTCATGCTTTCAGGTGGCCTTTCTACCCAGTGTTGACCATAAAGAACATAGGTCAGTTTCAAACCAAGGAGCAATCTGAGGGTTGGGAAGCGTCACATCCATAATAACCTTTCCTGTCTGTGTATCAGATAGTTTCCAGACATAAGCCTGGGGCTAGTAGACTCCTGGGGGGGGGGGCTGTCCCAGAGGGTAGAGTCAGCAGGAGCAGAGTCATAGTGACACTGGGGGAACAGGTGAATTGTCTTTTACTAATTGAAGTTTCAGGGGGTCTCCTGGGTGATGTTGGACCTTCCATTTTTCTTGGTCAACCTAGGCAGGCTTGACATGTGAGTGATGAATCCAGGTGCGCAATCCATCCACCTTCACTGCCGTTGGAGTTGTCAGGATCATGGTGAATGGTCCTTTCCACCGAGGGGCCAGTGTCTCCTTCTGATGTCGCTTTACCCAGACAATATCTCCAGGTTGGTAAGGATGTGGAGTAGCTGGAGGCAGTTCGTGCGCATGCTGGATCAGGGGGTGGAAGTGCTCCTGTACAGCCTGCAATGCCCTAATAGACTGGAGGATTTCATGATTAGATATTTCAGCCAACAGTTCTGACTTTAATCTTGGAACCAGGGGAGGCAGGTCTTCCAAAAAGAATCTCAAAAGGAGTTATTCCCTGGATATAGGGGGAGTTTATAACCCTGAGGGGGGCAAAAGGGAGGAGAGTCACCCAGTCTGCTCCAGATTCTAAGGTTAATTTATCAAGGTCTCCTTAAGGGTCTAATTCATCCTCTCTACTTGTCCTGAACTCTGGGGATGATATGCACCATGTAGTTTCCAATCTGTCCCCAGGGACTTTGCTAAGGCCTGAATTACGTGAGAGATGAATGTTGGTCCACTGTCAGATCCTAACACCAGGGGCACACCAAACATAGGAATGAGTTCATCCAGTAACTTCTTGATGACTGTGGTTGCTGTTTCCTTCTTGGTAGGAAAGGCTTCTACCCATCCTGAAAAGGTGTCTACAAAAACTAGTAAATATTTTTATCCAAACCATCTTGGCTTTACCTCAGTGAAGTCTACCTCCCAGTGGACTCCAGGGGCAGCCCCTCTTTCACATTTTCCTGAGGATTTATCATTTTTCAGGAAGGCATTAGTTATCTGGCATGCCGTGCATCTGGAGGTGATGTCCTGTATAGGAGCTGTTGAGGAAGGAAACTGGAAGCATGTGGTTAGTAATAACCTGATCTTTTCTTTTCCCATGTGGGTTCCTTCATGAAGTTTGAACTAGCACTTCCTGCAGGCAGCAGGGGAGAATGACCTTGCCATCTGAAGTGTGTCTTCATCCTGAGGAGACATATCCATTTGGAATTGTCTGGAAATATTTGTCATCCTCTTCTGTGTATGAAGGTTTTTCAGGTAATGTAGGATCTGGCAGGGCTAGGAGAGCAGGTTCAGACAGGAATTCTGCTAGTTCCTTGGCAACTTGATCTGCCTTTTGGTTTCCTTGGTCCTCGGGTGTGTTGTTCTTTTGGTGTCCTGGGCAATGAAGGACTGCCACCCTTTTTGGCATCCATATGACTCTTAATAAATCAGTGATCTCTTGTTTGTTTTTGATAATCTTTCCTTCCGATGTCAGGAGGCCTCTTTTATGATAGATGGCCCCATGTACATGAACAGTAGCAAAAGCATATCTACTGTCAGTGTAAATGTTGACCGTCTTACCCTCTCCCAGTCTTAGGGCCTGAATCAAGGCTATTAGTTTGGCCTTTTGAGCAGAGGTTCCTTTGGGCAGGGCTTCCACCCACCAGACATCCTCCTGGGTGACTATCACCGCCCCTGCATACCTGACTCCATCTCTTATGTAACTACTCCCATCTGTGTACATCACCAAGTTGGGGTTCTTCCATGGTATGTCAGTGAGATCAGGTTGGCTTCCCTGGACATGCTGCAGCGGTTCGGAGTGATCGTGATGCACAGTTGTCTCAGACTCAATCTCAGGGAGCAGGGATGCAGGATTTAAGGTACTGGTCACCGCATATGTCAGGCAGGACACATCTAGTAGGAGAGACTGCTATAGAGTTAATCTTGCATTTGTGAGCCAGCAATCAGGCAGTGGTGCCCTCAGCACCCCTTCAATAGCATGGGAGGTGGTCACAATCAGTTGTTGTCCCAAGGTGAGCTTATCAGCATCCTTAACTAGGACTGCAGTGGCTGCTATGATCTTCAGACAGGCTGGCCCTCCAGCTGCTACTGAGTCTAATTTCCTGGTTTCCTCACAGGAAGTAGGGGAGTGTTCCAAAGGGATTGACAGGGGACTAAGATGCCAGATTCCCACAGTTTTTTTTAAGTGAACCCGCATAGAGGCTTGTGCTCCAAAGGATATTGGGTATTGTCATACCTGGACTGGGCTAGCAGTGGCTTCTAGAGAGACCATCAAGGGTGGTTGGTGGGCAGCAAATCCTGGGGGGGTTCCCTCAGCCCAGATCTGAGGGATCTTCTGCATCAATTTAGCAGTTAGGATGGCAATTGGTCCAGAGGGGGCCCTTCATGAAGGCTGTGTTCATCCTTAGCCCACAGGGTGAGAACAAATCTGGCGGTCTCTATGTTGACCTTATCTTTGTCAAAATGGATTGAGGCACCAAGTTTACTTAGCAAGTCTCAGCCCAGTAGTGGGTAGGGAAAGTCAGGCATAATCATGGAGGAATGTTGAACCTGCCCTGTGCCCAAGTTGACAGTCCTTCGAGTGGTCCAAGGATAAGAGCGGCCACCTGTAACCCCTTGAATAAAAGTGTGTCACCCTGCCAGGGGGCCAAGGGATTTCTTCAGAACTGAAAAGGTGGCACCAGTGGTGACCAAAAAGTCAATAGACCAACCCCTCACATTTAGGGTTAGCTCAGGAAGGGGAGACAAGCCCTGACTCCCTCAGTTATTTAATTTGAGTACCTTTTGAGTTCCTTTATGTCATCAAGGGCAATCCCGAATCCAGTGTCCCTTCTCCTTGCAATAGGCACATTGGTCTCTCTTGAGAGGGCCATCTCTGGGAGGTTGTCCTGTTTGCCAGTTCTGATTTCTGGGGGAAATCTCCTCGAGGGGCACTCACCTTCTCTTAGTGCCAGGGCCCATACCAGTTTTTGGTTGTGACATTCCTCATGTACTTCCTGGGTCTCGCAGTTGTTAAAAACCTTTTGGGCTATCTCAAGCAATTCAGAGGGACTCATACACTCAAAGCCTTCCAACTTCTGTAACTTTTTGTGGACATCAGGGGCAGACTGAGTCACAAAGCCTATATTTATGGCTTGTTGATTTTCTGGTGCCTCAGGATCAATAAGAGTGTAAGCCCTGTAGGCCTCCATAAGACTTTCCAGGAACTGTGCTGGAGCCTCTGTTTGTTCCTGCAAAACCTGACTGACTTTTGACAAATTTGTAGGTTTCTTAGCTACAGCCTGGAGACCCCACCCATAAGAATCTGGCAGTAGATTTGAGTGACTCCCTACCTGCAGGAGTGTTAGGGTCCCAGTAGGGGCGGTGTTGAGGAAAAATGTCCTCGATCTCCTCCGGATCCTCCATGAAGCGGCTGTTCTCAGATGACACCCGTTTTTAGGCCTCTGAGAGGATCTGGGTATGTTCTTCAGTGGTAAAGAGAGTGATGAGGAATTGCTGGACATCATCCCAAGTGGGTTGGTGGGTAAGAAAAATCATCTCCAACAACCCAATCAGGGCCTGTGGTCTCTCAGAGAAAGGGAGATTCTGTAATTTCCAATTATAGAGATCACTAGTTGAGAAAGGAGAGTAAACAAGAAAATTGCAGCCAGAGGAATCCGGTGGGGCCATAGCATGGGGGAAAAGATGGCAGGGGTCGTCTAAGGCCTATAGGGCTGGACTGAATGTGTGTGGGGAGGGGTAAGGAATGGAGGGGTGGTCAGAGAAGGAGTGGCAGGAGATGGGAGAGAGTCAGGGGAAGGAGGGGATGTGGAGGCAGGAGAAGGAGGAGGAGCGGACGGGGCATGAGGATAAGGGGCAGGATCTAAAAGGGGGTCCTCCATTGAATGGGGAAGGACAGGAGGTGGGTGAGACCAATGAAGAGGCTGTCAGGTCCCCAGAGACAGAAGGGAGGGCTTCGAGGGAGAAAAGGGTAAATGGGGTTTTAACCATTTGGGAGGCTTTTTCAAGAGGTAAAGGTAAGCCATAATATAGGGGACCTGGTCAGGATGTCCTGGGTTTCCAAAGATCATGGCCTGAACAGAAAAAAGCTTATTAACATCAAAGGACCCAGTGGGAGGCCAGTCACCATGAAAAGATGGGCATTCGAGAGAACAAAGGGCCGCCTTCTGGAAATCCTTAAAATGAGAGGGCAGCTTTTTCTCAGTGGCCAGGGAGGGGGTCTGAGGGGCATTCTCTTTCAACACAAAACAAAGGCACTGCGTGTTGGAGAATCACTGTGAGAGGGTTTAGTGTTGACACCGAAGGTCCGGAGGGCACAAGCAGTCAACCATTCAGATGGCGGGTCGAGGCGTCCCCTGTCCTCCATCTCAGAGAGCAATTCTGCATCCAGTTTCTCTCCCTTGAGCCCCCCCGCCCCAGAAGTCCGGACACCAAGAACAGAAATCAAAACAGACTCACCGCAGGAGAAACCAGATCTGAAGTCGTCGGGTGCCAAACAAAAAACAAAAAAGACAGAAAAACAGACTGAGGGGCTTTTAGGGAATCCCGGACGAGCCCCCAAAATGTTCAGGATCTGAAGAAATCCCTGAATTGACCGCTTGGACACTGAGACTCAGGAAAACTTAACTGCTTTATTGAGAATGACCAGCCGGGAATGTAGGCAGGCTTGGGAGCTGCACTCCAACCATGAACCATGGAAACGCAGGGCCTTTAAGCACAAAAACCATAGAGCAAGGGATTTCTATAGAGACCATAAACAAAAGTACCAGGAAAACGTTCAAACAATCTAGGGGATTTCCAGAGCCAGGAAGAAGGCAGCTCTTTCTCAGAGGAGGGGGCAGGGGTCTGAGGGGCACTCTCCTTCACATTTATATGATTTATAACATTTATTGAGTTACATATATCGAACCATCCCTGCATCTCTAGAATAAAGGTGATTCGATCATGGTGCATGGTCTTTTTAAAGTGTGTCTGTATGCAGTTTGCAAGTATTTGGTTGAGAATTTTTTGTATCTATGTTTATTAAGGATATGGGTCTATAGTTTACTTTTTTGTTGTGTGTTTACCTGGTCTTAATGTACTGGCTTCATAGAAGGAATTTGAGAGTTCTCCCTCTGTTTCTATCTTTTTGAATAATTTAAGTAGTACTGGTTGTAATCTTCTTTAATATGCTTCTGCTTGTATTATTGGGGCACCTAGATCTTTTCTTTATTGCTTATGTAAAGCTGGTTGGTACAGGATTCAGGTTCTCTCAGGTTTAATTTGGAAGAAACTGATGGCTTCAGATCAGCTATTCAGGACTACCCACAGAAGCCCAATTCAGGTTCCAGTCAGGTACACTCAGGCTTCCTTCACAACATAGAGGCAGGATCTGGGCACTCTCAGGTAGTCCCCTGTGTTTTCAGCCCCTATGCCAGAAGGAGGCCAGAGGGAGGCCGGAACTCGGCACTCTATGGCAGTCTGCTGAGATCAGAGTTGCTACACCAATGTAGGTTTGAACCCCCCCTCTCAGGCTGTCTGCTAGGATCTCAGCCTTAGCCTACCAAAGCATGACCAGCCGGGGATGCAGGCAGGCTTGGGAGCTACACTCCAACCACGAACCATGGAATCACAGGGCCTTTAAGCACAAAAACCATAGAGCAAGGGATTTCTATAGAGACCATAAACAAAAGTACCAGGAAAACGTTCAAACAATCTAGGGGATTTCCAGAGCCTTAACCTATACAGCCATTGGCTAGCTTAACTGGGGCAGAACATTCTTCCTCTTCTGCCCTGGACCATTTCCATAGAGACCATAAACAGAAGTACCAGGAAAGGGTTTGAACAATCTAGGAGATTTCCAGAGTCAGGGGGAAGACAGCTCTTTCCCAGAAGACAGGGAGTGGGGGGAGTCTGAGGGGCACTCTCTTTCAGTTCTTTTAAATTCAGTGTCCTGGGTTATCTCTAAGGGGTTCTCCTTGTAGAACTCTTCTACAGGATTGGTGGAGTTCGGTGGGGACACACTATTTTGGCTTTCCATTTTATTATTCTTTCATTGTGATTTTGGCATGTGAATTTCTTTGGTTGTTTATGATTCCGATATAAGAATTAAGTTGAAGTATGTTTCTGTTTGTATTATCCAGGTGCCTAGATCTTTTCTTTATTGGTTATGTAAAGCTGGTTGGTACAGGGTTCAGGTTCTCTCAGGTTTAATTTGGAAGAACCGGATGGCTTCAGATCAGCTATTCAGGACTACCCACAGAAGCCCAATTCAGGTTCCAGTCAGGTACACTCAGGCTTCCTTCACAGCATAGAGGCAGGATCTGGGCACTCTCAGGCAGTCCCCTGTGTTTTCAGCCCCTATGCCAGAAGGAAGCCAGAGGGAGGCCAGAACTCGGCACTCTATGGCAGTCTGCTGAGATCAGAGTTGCTACACCAATGTAAGTTTGAACCCCCCATCTCAGGCTGTCTGCTAGGATCTCAGCCTTAGCCTACCAAAGCCAGATCTGTCCTGGGGCCTTGGGAGGGGCCTCACAAGGAGGGAGGCCAGAACTCTCTGGTAGTCTGCTGAGATCAGAGCTGCTACCACCTTAAACTTTCTATCCTCCTGCCTCTCCCTCTTGAGTGCTTGGAGAACAGATATGTGCCACCATGACCAGTCTAGATTAGCTTTTGAACTGCAATCTCTTTTTACTTTTCAGATAAGCATTCAAGGCTATAAAATTTCTCTAATCACTACTTATTTGTGTCCCACAAGTTTTTATATGCTGTGTGTTCTTTTTTATTCTATTTATATTCCTACTGGGAAGCAAGTACTCAAGAAGAAAGCCAGTCTGCATCATAGCTCAACGCTTGCAGAAAACATGGTTTGAGCACCACTACTGAATGAAACCAGGCTTGGTGGCGTTTGCCTGTAATTCCAGCACTGGGGAGGTAGAGGCAGGAGGATCAAGTGTTCAAGATCATTCTCAGCCACATAGCAGGTTCAAGGCTAGTCCAAGTTCCATAAGATCCTGTCAAAAAAAAGAAAAGAGGAAGGAAGGAAGAAAGGAAGGAAGGAAGGAAGGAAGGAAGGAAGGAAGGAAGGAAGGAAAAAAGGAAGAGAGGAAGAGGAAGAGAAAGAACTGATATCTTGTCTGGAAGTGCAGCTCCCCGGTGCCCTGGTAAACCAACAGTCCTAGTGTGTGGCTAACACAGCAACCCTGCAGCTACTGAAGTCAGAACCGGCTGAGAGTTCTTTCAAGCTCAGAGAACTGCCACCATTTGATCCACTTGGCCATTCCCCAGAGAACCTCTGTGTATCTGATCTGACTCAGCATAACGAGTACAATCAGCCCTTTCTAGGGCATTGTCAAAAGCAATTGGTAGCAGTCGTTCAGCATCACAGCTGAGTGAGGTGCTGAGACATCGATCATCCCAAACCCAGTTGTTCCAAGTCTAGGAAGGCACCACAAAGAAGCTTGCACTTGGGCTCCCTGAGACAGGAACAGGAGCTCATTTAAATGCTACAGCCTCATTTAAAAAAAAAAAAAAAAAGACCAGAAAAAGAAGTCAAAGGCAGAAGCATCACCACATGTTTGAGGTCAGCCTAGACTACATAATGAATTCTAGGCCAGCCAGAGCTATAGGAAGACCCTGCCCCAAACAAAACTAACTAAACAAAAAAAGAAGTATGCTGTTTAATTTCCAAATATTTTCCAGGTATTTTTTCTATTTATTTCTAATATAATTCCTTTAAAGACAACAATTTGATATTTTAAGTTCTTTTAAGTTTGTTGAGCTTATTTTATGACCTACAATATGGACTAACAATGTTCTATGTGTACTTGAGGAGAATGTATTCTGCTTTTATTAGATTAAGTATTCCATAAATGTCAATGAGAGCCATTCAGTTGATGGTATGAAGACTCAGTTCTAGATCTGTGCCTATTTTCTGCCTAGTTATAAATTCCACTACTGAGAAATGTATATATATTGATGTCTCCAACCACAACTGGATTTTTTTCATTTCTATAGATTCTCTCAGGTTTTGCTGTCTATATTTGAAGCTATGTTGTTAGGTGCATATACATTTAGTATTTTTATATCTTCTTGATGAATTAGTTACTGGACCTAGGTCCACATGCTCGTGCCATGGAAAAATCAATACTTAAGAGATTGATGTTGGGGATAAAGAAAGATAGTAGTAAGTGATGAAAAAGGCTTTAATCTGTGGTCAAAGAATGGAGAAGAGACATCTTTGCTCCCAAATTAACTTCTCCAGCTGGAAATGGCAGCATATACTTACAGTCCCAGCACTCAAGAGGCTGAGGCAGGAGAATCCCAAGTTCAAGACCAGCTGAAGCTACATAGTGAGTTCCAGAACAGCCTGATCTACAGAGTAGGACCCTGCCTCAAAAATAATAATAATACCCCCCCCCCAAAAAAAAACCCCAATTAACTCTCCTATCCTATTTGGGTAAAAATAATGAGGGAAACAGGCTAGCAAGTAGGGAGGTACTCCTGTCTTTCTGGGAACAGGTGGAGCTCTTCCAGGAACTTAGGTGTTACTTCTTTTCATTACTTTTGGCCTTGTGTTTCAGTGTCATTAGCCTTAAAGGTGGGGGCGGGGGGAGAAAGAGAGAGAGAGAGAGAGAGAGAGAGGAGATAGGTAGGTCAAGTTAACCTGGTTTTATAGTTTTGGGCAAAATATTTCTCAAATGTTTAATACATCTACATGTAGAGCTCAGTCAAATCTGACCTGAAGGATAAGGCAGGAGAAAAGAGAGACTCAATAAGGCCAGCCTCTTTATCCCATCCTATGTATCTGACATCTAACATCTGTGGGTCCAAGCAAAAAGCCAGTGTTTTCAAAAGTTTCAAAAGTAACTTAGGCAACCATGATCACCACACAGCAGAGGAGCTGTCTACCTAGAAGGCAGAGGAAACTAATTATGTATTACCTAGATATGTGCCCATCCCAATTAGTGACTTTTAATTCAGCCAAGAGCGTGTAAACCTTATTTAGGTGTTCCTGTGGTCACACAGGGGAGTCATTCACTACAAAGGCATTGATTTCATCTGACAGGCTACTTGACCTCAAATGATTCTGACAGCTTGTAACAGCTTCTTTTTCTTGGAAAGAAATTGACCTTTTTATCATTATG
>NW_008340047.1:464724-464911 GCF_000622305.1 Nannospalax galili
TATGGGTGCTGGGAATCGAACCCAGGTCCTCTGCAAGAGCAGTCAGTGCTCTTCACCACTGAGCCATCTCTCCAGCCCCATGAAATACTTCTTTACAGCATGTAGTAGAGTCTTCTTAAAAATCCAAATTAGGTCTGGACATGGTGGCACACGCCTTTAATCCCAGCACTCAAGAGGCAGAGGCAGG
>NW_008340047.1:465004-475975 GCF_000622305.1 Nannospalax galili
GGGAGGGAACACACACACACACACACACACACACACACACACACACACATTAAATAAAAGTAATGGGAGGCTGGAGAGATGACTTAGCAGTTAAGAGCACTGGCTGTTCTTGCAGAATACCTGGGTTCAAATCCCAGCACCCACATGGCAGCTAACAACCATCTGTAACTCCAGTTCCAGGAGATCAGATACCCTCTCTGTCCTCCATGGGCACTGCATGACACAGGTGTACTTACATACATGCAGGTATAACACTCATACACATAAAAAATTTTTTAATTAAAAAATAAAAGTAATGAAAAAAAGCCAAAATCAGGTCAGGCATAGTGATAACATGCTATAATCCCAGCACTTGGGAATATCAAGACAGATACAGGTAGGTCTTTGTGAGTTCAAGGTCAGCCTGGTCTACATAGGGAGTTCCAGACTAGTAAGCCTTGTCAGAAAGAAAGAAAGAAAGAAAGAAAGAAAGAAAGAAAGAAAGAAAGAAAGAAAGAAAGAAAGAAAGAAAGAAAGAAAGAAAGAAAGAAAGAAAGAAAGAAAGAAAGGAAGGAAGGAAGGAAGGAAGGAAGGAAAGAAAGAAAGAAAGAAAGAGAAAGAGAGAAATCCAAATTAGGACTGGAGAGATGGCTCAGCAATTGAGAGTGCTCACTGTCTTTCGGCAACCTGAGTGTTCCTAGCACCCATGTCAGGTGGCTCACCACCACCTGTAACTCCAGCCCAGGGGATCTGACACCCTTTTCTGGCCTCCATGAGCACCTGTGCACAGAGCCATACACAGACACATAAATAAATAATAAAATATGCCTTTAAATTTTTCAAAATAAAAAACCTGGGTGTGGTGGTACATGCTTTTAATCCTAGTATTTGGGAAGCTTAAGCCGGAGGATTGGCATATGGCATATGGCATTGGCATGTATGTAGCTAGCCTGAGCTACAGTGTGAGACCCTGTCTCACGAAAAAAAAAAAAAAAAGAAGACCAAATCAAACTAAATAAAAAAACCCATTTTAAAGCCAGGTATAGTAGGTCATGCCTATAATGCCAATACTTGGGAATCAGACAGGAGAATTGCCATGAGTTCAAAGCCAGCTTGGGTTACTATCAAGACCCTGTCTCAAAACAAATTCAGTTTAGTATTTTTACCTTTTAATTGGTGTGTTCAGACAATATATATTTGATATAATTATACTGTTTGAATTTAGGTTCACCGATTGGTTGTTTACTAAACGTTTGTCCCCTCTATTTGTTTCTCCCTTTGCTGTTTTTTTGAGACAGGTTCTCCCTGTAGCCACAGCTGGCCTGGAACTCACTATATAGACCAGGCTAATCTCAAACTCACAGAGATCCACCTGCCTCTGCCTCCCACGTGCTGGGATTATTAAAGGCATGCACCACCATACCCAACCTGTCTCCCTTTAGTCTATATATATGGTTTTTTTTTTTTAGACAGGGTCACCCTGTAGCTCCATGTAGACCAGGCTGGCCTTGAACTCACAGAGATCTACCTGCCTCTGCCTCCCATGTGCTGGGATTAAAGGCGTGTGCCACCACACCCGGTTTATTTTGTTTTATTTATTTTATTTTATTTTTTATAGGTCTCACCTTGTAACCTAGAGTGGTTTGAAACTTGCTACACAGTACAGACTGGTTTCAAACTCACTGTCTCAGCATTCTAAGGATTAGAATTATAGGCATGAGCAATACTATTCTTTTTGGTCTTTTTGAGACAGGGTCTCCGTGTAGTCCCAGCTGTCCTGGAACTCACTATGTAGACCAGGCTGGCTTTGAACTCACAGAGATCCACCTGCCTCTGCCTCCCGAGTGCTGGGATTAAAGGCTTGTGCCACCAAGCCCAGGTATTTTTTTAACTTTAATGATTTATTTATTTTTATTTGTACAACTGTTTTGTTTGTCTATGTATAGTGGTATTTGTGCAGTCCCACGATGACCAGAAGAGGGTGACAGAGTCTCCATGTGGGTGATGAGAATTGAACCTGGGTCCTCTGGAAGTTAAGAGCAAGTGCTTTTAACCCCTGAGCCACCTCTCCAGTCCCTATTTAAAAATTTTAAGTATGCCATTTTTAACTAGTCTATTATGTAGGCTGTTTTAAAAAAAAATTAGCTGGGCCTGGTGGCACACACCTTTAATCCCAGCACTCAGGAGGCAGAGGCGGGTATATCTCTGTGACATCTAGGCCAACCTGGTCTATATAGTGGGTTCCAGGTCAGTTTGGGGCTACAGGAAGATCCTGTATCAAAAAAATTATTATTTTTATGTGTATGAGTGTTCTACCTGCATGTATGCATGTGTACCACGTGTGTGCCTGGTGCTTGTAGACGCCAGAAGAGGTCATTGGAGTCCCTGAAACTGTGAGCTGCCGTGCAGGTGCTAGGAAATGAACCCAGGTTTTTTGCAAGAGCAGCAAGTGCTCTTAACTGCTGAGCCATCTCCCCAGCCCCCTTGTGAAGATTTTTTGTTTTGCTTTTATTTTTGTTTTTGTTGGAAACAGTCTCACTTTGTAGTCCTGGTTGGCCTGGAAGTCACTATGTAGACCAGACTGGCCTCAAACTCACAGAGATCTGTCTGCCTCTGCCTCTCTAGTGTAGGACTAATAGCATGTCCCACCATAGCCCTGCTCTGTTGTTTTAGTTTGAAGACTGGTCCTTACTGTGTAGCTCAGGCTGGCCTTGAACTGGTGCTCAGTCTCCAGAGTACAGAGATTGTGGACATGTACCACCAAGCCCAGCTATCATTTGTTTTGAAAGACAGATTCTCACTCTATAGCCTAGGCTAGCCTAGAACTCACTGTATGGCCCAGACTAGCTTCAAACTCATGATAATCCTCCTGTTTCAGCTTCCTGAACTTTTCTCTTGTCTTATGATGCTATGAATCAATCTCAATGCCACATGAATGCTAGAGAAGTTCTGCATCACTGAGCTATACCCCATTTATTTGCTTTCAATATTTATTTTGTATTTGTGTGTGTGTGTGTGTGTGTGTGTGTGTGTGTGTATATATAATGCATGTGTGTGCAAATGCCCCTAGAAGCCAGAAGAGGTCATCAGATCTCCTGGACCTGGAGTTACAGGCAGTTGTGAGCTGCCTGATATGGGTGTTGGGAACTGAACCTGGGTCTTCTGCAGAGCAGCAAGTGCTCCTAACCACCAAGCCATCTCTCCAGTCTCTTATTTACTATCTTTGAGACAGAATCTCATTATATAGACCAGGTTGGCCTTAGCCTCCTGGGTACTGGGATTACAGGCATGTACCACCACAGTATGTGTGGTGTGTGTGTGTGTGTGTGTGTGTGTGTGTGTGTGTGTGTGTGTGTGTATAAGATACATGTGAAAACTAGAAGAGGGTGTTGCAATCCCCTGCAGCTGGAATTGCCAGTGGTTGAGCTGCCCAAATGCTTTTAACTACACTGAGCCATCTCTCCAACCCTGTGGCTAATTTTTTTTTTTTTTTTGTCTTTTTGAGACAGGGTCTCCCTGTAGTCCCAGCTGACCTGGGACTCACTATGTAGACCAGGCTGGCCTCGAACTCACAGAGTGCTGCCTGCCTCTGCCTCCTGAGTGCAGGGATTAAAGGAGTATGGTACCACACCTGGCATGGCTATTTTTTTTTTCTTTAAAGAAAGTACCAGAACATACTAGTGTTCTGTGCAAAATGCTTTCTAGCTGTTCTGTTTAAAGAGTCTACAAAGAAAGTTTTTATTTAATCAACATTGGAACTTGTCAGTCTACTCAGAGTTGTTATTCTACCACTTCAAGTGAAGGGAGTCTTTACTCCTTAGATTCCTACACGTTCGTTGGAGCTCATGGGCCAGTTACAACACCTGATGTAAATGTGCACTGACCTAACTTACTGAAGTTGAATTTGAATTCAGAGAACTTCTAGGGAGAAATATGAACACACACTCCTTTTCACCCCTTCCCGAACCAAAATGAATTGATGGTAAGATTTAAAGAGCCCTAAAGACATTTCAAAAGGAAACCACAGTAGATATAAGATGTCAAGAAACCTAGCTTAGGCAACACCTGGCACAGGGTGGGGAGCTGATGAACATCACCCCTAAGTGGAGGGATTAAGTGACACTCCCATTCTGCCTCTTTTCCTCTGGTGTCTCAGAATACCAGCAGCTTGGGTTTCATCTAGTGATGGGCAGGAGATCTGGCAAGTCACTTTTGGGAAAACACCAGCTCAATAGAAAAGATCTGAAAAAAAAAAAAAAACAAACAAAAAAACATATTTGCAACACCCAAACAAAATGGTGATATAGCTCAGCAGTAGAACACTTACCTCGCCATGTGGGATCACAAGCTTGAGGGCAGCCTGGGCTACACAGGGATACCTCGTCTCAAAAAATAAAGAGGGATTTTCTTGAGAAGGCTCCATGTCTTGAATGTGTACTTTTCTTTTCCTTTAAAAAAAGGGGGGGAGGGACTGGAGAGATGGCTCTGTAGTTAAGAACACTGGCTGCTTGAGCCAGGTGTGGTGGTGCATGCCTATAATCCCAGCACTCGGGAGGCAGAGGCAGGCGGATCTCTGTGTGTTCAAGGCCACCCTGGTCTACAAAGTGAGTTCCAGGCCAGCTGGGGCTACAGGGAGACCCTATCTCAAAAAGACAAAAACAAAAAACAAAAAACAAAAAAAAACCAACAACAAAAAACACTGGGTGCTCTTGCAGGGGGCCCAGGAGTTCCCTGAACCTACATGACAGATAACAACCATCTATAGTTCCAGTTCCAGGGGCTCCAGCATCCTCTTCTGGCTTCCATGGGCATTGCGTGTACAGGTACACTTACATACATGCAGGAAAAACACTCATACACATAAAAATAAAAGTAAATAAATCATGTGCTGGGCAGGGTGGCATCTGACTTTAATCTCAGCACCCAGGAGGCAAAGGCATGCAGATCTCTGAATTTGAGACCAGCTAGGGCTACTGGGAGACCCTGTCTCAAAAAAAATTAAAAAAAAAAAAACAATTTTTTTTAATTAAATAAGTAAATTAAACTTTTTTTCCCCCTCGGGCTGGGCATGTTAGTACATGCCTTTACTCCCAGCACTTGGGAGGCAGAGGCAGGTGGATCTCTGTGAGATCAAGAATAACTTGGTCTACATAGCAAGTTCCAGGCCAGCTGGGGCTACAAGGAGACCCTGTTTCACAAAACAAAGAACAAACAACAACAACAACAGGAATAGCAACAAAAACCAAATAAAAAACAAAGCCAAGCATCATGATGCAGGCCTATAATAGCAGCATGTGGGAGGTAGGGTAGGGGGATCAAGTTTAATGTTAACCAGAGCTACTTAGCAAGTTCAAGGCCAGCTTGACCTATGTGGGAACTTGTCTCATAAAAGAAAATAAACAATCAAGAAGACAAAAATCAAAAACAAACCCCCAAATCTTCATTTTAAACAAGAGTATGGCACTGAGTCTATTCAACCTTACAATCATGGTTTGTAGAAAATCAAAGGCTCGTTCTAAACACCTGACACTTACCTTCTAGAAGTATTGACTTTGTGCTTTCTCCTCAGAAGACAAAGGTCACTGACCTGGTTTAAAGCTGTACTGAGCTGAGGGTGTAGCTTGTGATACAGTGTTCATATGCAAGGCCCTGGGCTGATCCCACTATTGTAGATATTGTTTCCCAAAGAAATGCTACCACACACACAAACTAGGCACTTAATAAAGATTTTAAGGTAATTAAACTGGTAATGGCAAAGTAAGTAAACACACACACACACACACACACACACACACACAGTGAAGACAAAGCAGTTTATCTCAAAGGACAAACTATGCAAGTTTGTATTATCATTATCTATATGATAATTTATCTCATTTAACCTGGTCTGTACATAAAAAAAAGAAAGAAAGAAAGAAAGAAAGAAAGAAAGAAAGAAAGAAGGAAAGAAAGAAAGAAAAAGCCAAGTCAGTCTTGCATGTCTTTAATCCCAGTATTCTGAAGGCAGAAGCAAGTGGATCTCTATGAGTTTGAGGCCAGTCTGGTTTACACTATGAGTTCCAGGCCAGCCAGGACCACCTGTCTCAAAAAATAAATAAATAAATAAATAAAAAATGAGGGGGCTGCTGTTCTTGCACAAGACCTGGATTTGGTTTCTAGCACCCACATGGTGACTTAACAACCTCTAGTAACTCCACTTCCTGGGGATCTGATAGCCTCTTCTGGCCTCTGGGGGCACTGTATGCATGTGGTATACTTATATACATGCAGGCAAAACACTCATACACATAAAATAAAAATAAATAAAATTTTAAAAATAAAATAAAAATAAGAGGGGGTTGGAGAGATGCTCAGTGGTTAAGAACACCAGCTACCCTTGCAGGATCTGGGTTCTGTTCCCAGTACCCGCAGGGTGGTTAACAACCATCTGTAACTCCAATTCCAGAAGATCCAATGATTTCTTCTGGCCTCCATGGGCACTGTATGAACATTCAGAAAAAACAATCATGTACATAAATAAATTAAAGATAAATCTTTGGAAAAATAAAATAAAAATTAAAAGGAAGCTAATAAACTGAGTGAAGTGGAATCTGAAATCTGGGTTAAATCATTTTGCCCTTTTTTTTGGAGACAGGAGCTCCCTGCAGCACCAGCTACCTGGAACAGGCTTACCTCACTCTCACAGAGATCAGTCTCTGCCTCCCACAGGCTCGGATTAAAGGCATGTACCACCAGATCCAGCCCTGCTTTGTCTTTTTAAAAGTAGTTTTGACCCAGGGTCTCGCTGTAGTCCTGGCTGGTCAGGAACTGGGTATGTAGACCAGGGGACCTCAAACATATGGAGCTCCTGTTGCCTCTGACTCCTGCATGCTGGGATTACAGGTGCATTGTTTATTTACAATTTACTCTTTGTGTTGAAGTCACCATTTGTCTACAAACTAGTACGGTAGGCGCCTCATGTTGATGAAAAGATGTACTAGTTTCTTATTGCTAAAACAAAATACCTGGCAAGAGAGCGGGTTAAGGGAGAAGGGTTTTGGCTCACAGTTTGAAAGCACAGGCAATGAAGGCATCCTGACAGGAAGCTGCGCAGGTTAGGTAGCAGAGAGAGATGAGTGCTCGTGCTCAGCTCCCTTTCTCCTGTTTCCCTTTTTAGTCAGCTTATGGCAACAAAGGGACGAACATGCTTAGCATTCTTAGGGCTCTAGAATCAGCCTTTAGGAGGGCAGAGGAAGAGAAAAATTAAAATTCCCTCACAAGGCTTCATTTTATTTATTTATTAAATTTTAAAATTTTTTTTAAATTTTATACATATGAGTGTATTGCCTGCATGCATGTAAGCGCACCTGTTAGTCAATGCCCATGGAGGTCAGAAGAAGGAGTCAAATCCCCTAGAACTAGAGTTACTGACGGTTGTGGGTGCTGGGAATGGAACCCCGGTCCTCTGCAAGAGTAACCAGTGTTCTTAACTGATGAGTCATCTCTCCAGTCCCCATTTTATTTTTCATATTTGGGTTTTGTTTTGTTTTGACACTGGTTGTCTTTTTTGTAGCCCAGGCTAGCCTCAAACTCTCAATCTTCCTGCCTCATCCTCCAGAGTGCTGAGATTACAGGCCTTCACCACCATGTCCAGCTATAAAGAAAGCTGCGTGTTATATGAATAATTTCCACCTTGAAAACAAAACTTATAATCATCTACACAGAATCAAAATTATTTTTTTCCATTTATTTGTGTGTGTGTGTGCACTCTCCTTCCACCATGTAGGTCCTGGGGATGAATCAAACTCAACAGGCCAAGAGTTTGTGGTTTTGTGGTTTTTGTTGGTGTTTTTTTTTTTCTTTTTGGTCTTTTTTGAAAGACAGGGTCTCCCTGTAGTCCCAGTTGGCCTAGGGAACTTGCTATGTAGACCAGGCTGGCCTTGAACTCATGGAGATCCACCTGTCTCTGCCTCCCGAGTGCATGCCTGGCTCAGCAGTTTGTTTTTTAATGGCTACCTCGAGCTATTACAAACACAAAGTTCTAGGGCAGGCCAAATCTATGTTTAGAGACTCTCTATCCAGGGAGGCTCAGGATAGAGCGTTTGCCTAGCATGTGTATGCCTGAAGCCAAGGGTTCGATCCTTCCCCTCAAAACACCCAAATCAAACCAGTTGTAGAGCTAGGGGTACAGCTCGGTGGTAGAGTGTGTGCTTAGCATGTGGGAAGACCCAGATCGATCCCCAGAGCTGAATAAACGAATACATTTAACAACACTGTGGCCATTCCTAGGGCTTTTATTTAGTGAGCTAGATACTTCAGTGGTTTGCATACAGAACTGGAAACTAAAGGGGAGGTGCTGAGACTGAACCTAGGTCCTTATGTTACCAATCAATTGACTGCATCCTATCTGGATAGATAGAGGCAGGCAAAGGGATGCTCAAGTGCTGACCTTCCACAGCTTTCATATCTGGTGTCAGAGGCAGCAGCAATCAGGTGGGAGCAGCAACAGGCAGCACCCTCCAGGGTTATAGCTTTCTAGTATATCAGAACTCTCAACTCTACAAATTTTATAGACTTTTTTTTTTTTAACCTGGGGATTTACTATGTAGATCAGGCTAGTTTTGAACTCAAAGCTACCCCCTGCCTTAGCTTCCTGAGTGCTGGGTTGCAAGTGTACACCCACCATGCTCTTTGGTACTCAGTGTAGCCTAGGAAGTCAGGATTCCTCAGCCCTTGGCTGTAGCCATGATATAGGCATACACCTGGGGTAGAGATTCTTGGCTCTAAAGGCCTGACAGTGCTTTGGAATTCTTATAGCAACCAAGCCTGCAGTTTCTCTTCTCTGGTTCTTCATAATCTTCTCTCCTTCCTCAGCCTCTCTCTGTCTTCCCTACCACTTCCTCCTGGCCCTGGCTGCCCTCTTGAACTGTTCAGCCTCTTCCTCAGCTTTTAGGCAAGCTCCCTTACTGCTTTTTGGGCTCCCCTGTTGACTGCTCAGTTGTTGCTATCATCCTTCTTTCTTTGCTACCAGCTCAGCCTGCGCTACTAAAAGGTAGACAAGAGGGCCGGAGAGATGGCTCAGCAGTTAAGAGCACTGACTGCACTTGCAGAAGACCGGGCTTCGATTTCCAGCACCCACATGGCAGCTAATACCCTCTGTAACTTCAGTTCCAGGGGAATCTGACACCCTCTTCTGATCTCTGCCACTGGCACTGCACAACATGGGTGCACTTACATACATACAGGTAATACACTCAGATACATGAAATAAAAATAATAAAATAGTTTTTAAAAAGTAGACAAGAAAAAAATGGATTGAAAGAAGGCTTTTGTTGGGCAGCGTGTCATAACACCAGAGGAAGCAGCACAGGATGGTGTCTATCTCCCAGCCAACTCACCAAGTGAGCCTCAGCAGCCTGTGTCTAGGCCAGAGAAGGGGTGGTTGCACTCAACACAACACAACTCCCATGCAAATGAAGGTTTATGATCACACCAATCAAACCATGCAAATGGTTTGTGTTTGCACCAATCACAGCACTGTCTCTTTAGTACCAGTCCCAGCAGTCCCTCTGCTAGGCTACCAGGGGAAGTGCTATTCCTCTGGTCTAGGTTGTGGGATCATCTAGACCCACATCTTAGGTTCACTAAGGTTTGTGATAGCAAAAGGTCTGGAACAAACTGTTAACCACAGTCCTGGCTGAGGCTGTACCTTCAGAAGGAGGCAATCAGCTGGGGTTGGGAAATTTTCTTAAGGCATCTGAGTTGCATAGGAACAGCCAGGCTGATGCTGACCTAATCTGACTGGCTATCTGATGTTACTTTGCTTAAGGCAGTCAGGATAGGGAGTTAGAGTACAACAGCTACCAATTAGGGAGTCAGATTGCCCTAACTCCCAAATCTTTTTGAGTGCTTACAGTGAGAACTTACAGAATTTATTAACACTAATTGTGATCTTAACAGTACTTTAACAATGTTTAACACCTGCCCAGGGTTCCAGGCATAGGTGGGTCCCCCTCCTGTGGCTCACTTGCACATGCTAAACATGTGCTCTACACCCCAGCCCCTGTAAGATGTCTGGCTCTAAACCTCAGCTCCTTGTGTGGTCCTTCCTTCAATTAAGCACTCCCTGTTCCCCTCCAGCTTCAAACCAAAAGAGGATGACTAAAGACATTACCAGGATACCTCTCACTTCCCAAGGGCACCATAAAAACAAATGCATTTCCATCTGGGCAAAATGAGTTTAGAGCCTCAAAAGCAAAGGTCTGTAATTTCCAGGTGTTAGAGATAAAATAATGACTTACAAAATGCTGGCTTCCAGTTTTTAGTTAAGAGTAAAGATGTTTCTACCTTAATTGCTCAAAGCATTTAAAAATTGTTTTGTAAAGGAATCTTCTGTATCTAGACCTAAAAATATGTACTCCAGGCTGGAGGAACTCCTTGGTAGAATGTGCTTAGCATGTATCCCCAACCCCAAACCAAACCAAACAAGCAACAAACGAGGTGTAGTGGTATACTTCTGTAATCCCAACACTACGGATTCAGGAACCCTGACAGGAAAGGAGATATTCTAAAGAAAGACTTTTGTTTCCTCCCTTTCTCAGTCTATGAAGACAGTATATCCCAGAGAATTAAAAATTTCCTGAGGAATACCATACTGGGAGAAGGGAAAGGGCTGAAGCCTGCTGCCAGCCAGAGCAGGAATTTGCCTCCCAGGAAGAGAGCTCCCAGTTCTGTCAAATCAAGGCATGACTTTTGATTCAGTTTTCCTATAAATATGACCCACAACACGAAAGCTGTAAGAAACTAGGAATCTTTCTCTCCCCAGTTTGGCCAAGCTATAAATAAACCCATTTTCCATTATCAACTTATTTCCTTTTTTTTTTTTTTTTTTTAAGAAGGGGGAAAGTTTTTAAATCTTTAAAGTTTTCCCGGCCCCGGGGGGGCGAAAACCGCCCCCACAGGGAACCTTGCCACAAACACCGGGCCGGGGAGTGTGACACAGTGGGCTTGTGC
>NW_008340047.1:476052-489605 GCF_000622305.1 Nannospalax galili
TTTAAGAAGTGGCAAGCTTATGAATCATCTAAGTGTTCCCCGGCACAGGGAGGCTGAAACCAGCCTCACAGTGAGACTGTCTCAGAAAGCCAGGGACTGGAGATGTAGCTCAGTGGTCTTGTGAGCTGTGGCAGGGACAGATATATAGCTCCACAATTCCTGAGGAGGTCCTTTTAAAAAGGACCTTGACTCAAATAAAACTGGATCCTTGTCTTCAACACAGAAAAGAATTTCGTGAAGCAGAGTTGGGGTTTATTTTTAAAAAATGAAACATAGATTTTAATCGCAAGGTTTAAAAGTAATAAAGAAATTGTCAGAAAGAAAGATACCCCAGAGAACATGGGTATGAGCTTCTCAAAGTGAGTCCTGCTTTATTGTCTTTCCAAAAGCTGATAGAGGGTTTTGAAGCTGTTTCTCTTCAAAGGGTTGCTAAGGACTCTAAATGAGATCAAGGGTGGTTCCTGTGGGCACGGGGCAAGATTACAGTAAGGCAAAAGTCTAGATCATAGGGATGCAGGAAGGTACAGTATCTTCACTGCTAATGGCTGTGCTTCTAAGCCACATTACACTTGTGCCTGAATAAAGAAGTAGCCTGACTCTCAGCTTTCAGTTTTAAGGCCAAGAGTGGATGGAACTCTGAGAACAGCCCATTCCCCATCCCTTCAGTTGTCTCACAACTGTGCTCTTGAGCCAGGCTTCACTCGTGCTTTTATTCAAACAGCATCTCCAGCATGAACGGAGGGAGTAGAAGCTAGGACCCACACTTATCATCAGAAAATCTTGCCCTTTGGTTCCTAGGCCTAAAATATCTCAGACAATTTCAGACAGACTTCTCAGTTCTTCTCACTGTTTTCAACAACAAAGACAGACTGCTTCTAGCACTTTGATATGTTGGTCAAGCACACCCACATTCATTCACTATCTTGGGTAGAGGGCAAAGTCAGATACTGAAAGATTAAGGTGAGGTGCCCAGGTCACAAGAGGAACACATGGCTCAGTGAGTTTGTTTGCATTAGTCCAGCTTATGTCCATATTGTAGAAATCATTCCTACAGAGAAGTCTTTTTTAGCAGACTTAAAAAAAAAAGATCTTTAAAAAACTTTTTAAAATTTATTAATTTCATTTTATGTGCATGAGTGTATTGCCTGCATGTGTGTAAGTGCACCCATGTTGTGCAATTCCTGAAGAGATCAGGTGTCAGATTCCCCTGGAACCAGAGCTAAGGACGGTTGTTAGCTGCCATGTGGTGCTGGGAATTAAACTTGGATCCCCTGCAAGAACAGTCATTGCTCCAGCCCCTAAATGTGCCTTTTCAAAAAATATTTTATTTTTATTTTATGTGTATGAATGTTTTGCCCACATGTATGTGTACCACATGTGTGCCCAGTGCCCATGAAGGTCAGAAGAGGGCTTCAGATCCCTTGGAACTGGATTTACAGACTGTTGTGAGCTGTCATGTAAATGCTGAGAACTGAAAACAGATCCTCTGCAAGAGCAGCAAGTGCTCTTAACCACAATGCCATCTTTCCAGCCCCAAAGTCAACAGTCTTATTCAAGATTCCCAGACAATATCTGGGAGAGGGAATGAGGCCAGATACATTCAGGCCTTAAACTGGATCATTGCTATTTTAACACAAAGTGTCTATATGTGAAAGACAATCTTCACAGCAAATGTGGTTAATTGTGCTGGAGTTCTTCTCAGCTGGCAAGAGGCTTCAACCAGGCTCTAGGCTAAGGTCTCTCTCTCTCTCTCTCTCTCTCTCTCTCTCTCTCTCTCTCTCTCTCTCCTCATGCCCTCATAATTTTCCTTTTTGTAAAAAAAAATATCCTGCCTCAGCAGAGCACTTGCTGCACATGAATTGAGGCAGGATAAAATGGCAGGGAAGTTTAGGGGGTGTGAGAAGAAAGAGAAGCCCCTCGCCTGGGCATCTTCTTGAAGCTTTTGCCAGCATCGGGCCAGAATTCCAGCACAATTGACCACTTCATAAGGCCTTCTGCCTTCCCACCCATTAATCTATAATTTTCCAGGAATCTCACCAGAAATCCCATCTATAAGGAAAGGACAGGTACTAAACTTGTGCAACCCTGGTATCTTCTGGTTTTAACTTTATTGATTATAATTCCATCCAAGGCCTTTTTGGAGCCACTTCAGATAGCTCTTATCAAAGAGAGATAAGGACCCAAAACAAATTTTTTAATTCTATTTGGGGGGAGGTACATGCCATGGAGCGCCAGTGGAGATCAGAGGACAACCTGTGGGAGTCCGTTCTCTTCTTCTGTGGGTCACAGAGATTGAACTCAGATCATCAGGCTCATCAGCAAGTGCATTTACCTGCTGAGATATCTTGCTGATGCCCAAAAGGCTTCTTAGGTACCTTTTGAGATATAATTTCAGGGTCATCAAAATGGTATATTTGGCTAATGCTAAGGAAGTTGTTTCTTTTCCCTGAAGAGTGCATACCACACTTGGGGACCCCTCCTTCTACTTCGTTTGGTAAATATACACCCCACATAGGTAGATCTTCCTATTTTCTGAGCACTTTTCTTCCTCTTAACGCTCATGCTTCAGGTTATATTAAAACTATTTTTTAAATTTTTTTTTTTAATTTTATGTGTATGACTGTTTTGCCTACATGTATGTAAGTGTACCACATGCATGCAATGCCTCCAAAGGCCAGAAAAGGGTGTTGGATCCCCTGGAACTGGAGTTACAGATGGTTGTTAATTACCATGTGAATGCTGGGAATTGAACTTGGAAGAACAGTAAGTGTTCTTAACCACTGAGCCATCTCTCCAGCCCCCAAAATATTTTTTAAAAACCCGCATCCCTGAGCTGGAGAGATGGCTCAGGGGTTTAGAGCACTGCTGCTCTTGCAGAAGACCTGTGGCATACAACCACCTGTGGTGGTGCATGCCTGTAGTCCCAGAGGGAGGGAGGCAGAGGCAGGCAGACTTCTGTGAGTTCAAGGCCAGCCTGGTCTACATAGTGAGTTCCAGGACAGCTGGGACTACAGGGAGATGCTGCTTCAAAAAGACCAAAAAAAGAATCCTAATGGGGCTGAGAGATGGCTCAGTGGTTAAGAACACTGGTTGTTCTTGCAGAAGACCCAGGTTCGAATCCCACCACCCACATGGCAGCTAACAACTGTGACTCCAGTTCCAGAGGATCCAACAGCCTCTTCTGTCCTCTGCTGGCATTGCACGACACAGGTGCACTTACCGACACACAGGCAATACATGCATACACATAAAATTAAAAAAAATTTTTTTAAATTAAAATTTAAAAAAAGGATCCCAATGTCCTCTTCTGACTTCCTTTTGCACCCCTACAACACATAGCAACACAAAGACACACCCACATGCACATAACTAAAAATAATAAAAAAATAAATCTTTTAAGAAAAAAAAGTCACTTGCTGGGCATGGTGGCACACACCTTTGATCCCAGCACCTGGGAGGCAGAGGCAGGTGGATCTTTGTGAGTTCAAGGCCAACTTGGTCTACATAGCAAGTTCCAAGCCAGCTTGGGCTACAGGGAGACCCTGTCTCAAAAAGACAAAGACAAAAACAAAACAACAACAATGAAAAAAACCCCACAAAACCTCCAACTTTGGTCACTAAACTGGCTAGTTCTGAAATTCTTTTCGGAGTTAAAGCCACAAACTCTGGTTTGGTCTGAGTTGAGGTCCCTAAAAGTCTAGGGGAAATCCTCACGCTAGTGAGAGTGGCAGTGGAGTTGCATCTGTCCCCTCACCATTTACAGCTAGAAGCCCTGGGTTTGAAAGATAAGGTGAGTCTTCATCTTAAATACTATGTCATCTGTGAGCTCATTTCTGCACTCTGCTCCCCAGTGGCTGACAGGAAATTGAGCATCCCTGTCTGTGTATTTGACACATACAAACTCAGCTTGGCATCTTTTATCTGTTTCTACCCATAAAACATTACTGATGACAAATGTGTATATGGTTTTGCTCACAATAACCAAGACACCATAATACCTGCTGGGTGTCCTACAACTTAATTCAATTTTGTACTTGCAAGTAGCACCAGATTCCCACAGGTTAAGAGCTCTGTCGTGAGACAAGCAAGCATGGGAGATAGCTTATCTTCCTCTTCTAATAATGTCCTTGGCAGCAGGGCCCTTTTACCTGCATATGCTAGGCACACACACTCTTCTTCCAACAATGCATGTAGCAACCTTGAATCCCTATCTTCATCAGGCTGTAGGTACTCCCATCCCTAAACAATGAAACAGATTTCTCCACCCCTAGTGACAATTGCATTTAGACAGTTTCTATTCAAGTATATTCCCAACGCATCCAGTAAGAACAGAAGGGCTGATCCAGCCTGAGCTAGTTTGGGGTATATGCACAGTAAAACAAACTGTGCCCTTCAAGAGAACTTTTTGGGAGAATTCCCTATTTACCATCTTATGCATGCATAGGTGGGCACGTATATGATTAAAATCAGATCATTATGGGAAGGAATGTGCGCAGTAGGTAAAATGAATATATGACCTAATCTATCATCAGTCAAACTAGAGATCCACCCAAACTCTGCCCCTTAGTAGTCAGCTCCTCCTCTAGAACCCCATAAAAGAAAGACTCAAACCCTCGCTCAGGTGGCAAGCTATCACTCTTGACAGTGTGCCCTTCTATAATCTATACTGTTGTTTCGCTCATAAATCTATACTGTTGTTTTGCTTTGAATAAAGTTATTCTGCTGCTTCTGCAGCTCTGAGTGAGCTTCTATTTTCACTTCCTTGAATAAAAGTCAAGAACCTGGAAATACCCAACCCTGTCCCTGACCACCAGTAACAGTTCTACAAGACCATACCTACCTCAGATGCAGCAAAGCTCCGGCCGCCAGGCATTCTGATTGACAGGCTATTCTTTCAGTGGGCTCCACACCTACTCCTCAGGTTGAGTGATTTGTTAGAGGAGCTCCTAGTACCCAGGAGATTAAATTGTGCTTAAACTGACTGACGTTTTCCTAAAGGATATAATAGTGACTCCGAAAGGGCAGGGCTGGGGCTCCTGAGCTTTTGCTCTGCTTCCCTAGGGAGTCAGAGTGCACAACACCCTTTTAGCTTGTGATGGCTGCATTCATCAAATCAGAAGCTCATCAAAGAGCTAAAGAGTTCAGCCTCTAGCTCTTTCTGCTGCCTGCTGCCAGGGTTGGATCATTAGCATACACTCAAGTTGACCCAGAGGGGCTCTTTATTTGTTTATTTATTTGAGACAGGATCTCCTTATATACCCAGGCTGGCCTTGAACTCCTGGTAATCTGGCCTCAGCTTTCCTTGCACTTGATTGAAAGGGGCTTATTATGAATGACAAAAGACTCCTACCAGTCTGGAGGTTCCTAGGTTTTAGGAGCTCTGTGCCAAGAGCCTGGGACCACAACTAAATATTTTCCCTGCACTACAGAATTGAAAAGGAAAGCGAATTCCTTTTCATGGGTCATTACCTTGTTCTGCTCATAAAAGACTTTACTCGGATCACAGTCAAGCTTGGGAAAATGTAAGCAGGTTTCTCAAAATTCAATACCTGAATGTTTGGGTAGGAAATTGAACCTGTGGAAGTGGAATGAACGTGGGTAGGCTGGTAGTGCTGCCTAGACCTAGCCACGTGGGAGGCATTTCTAATCTGCTTTTCTCTTTTGATAACTAGATGCAGAGGGAAAGAGAGAAGAAAGGCAGGCCACGAGGACAGGGCTTGACAAGAGAATTTGCACCTGCCTGGGCAGCACCACCCTTCTAGCCCATGTAGCCCAGTTTCCCAGAAGCACATTGGTCCAGCAGCCACACCTGCCTTCTTCAGTGTTGTAATTCAGAGTAAGGCTAGAAGATCATGCATGTGGGTCAGAGGCAGTGGGGAGGCCACAGCAGAGATCTTATAGCTCTGCTTCTCCCAGCCCAGGTCTAGGGTCAGGAACCCAAGGATTCTCGTTCCTGAGACCTGAATATCTTGCCTACTCTACTCAGGATGGTGGGGGGGGGGGCTTTCCCTCACCTTTCCTCAGGCCCCTTTAGAATTTGCACTTCTAATAGGATGGGGTTGGGTGCCTACATGGTCTCCAGCCCCTCATCCCATTCATCTCCCTGAGGGGCAGCATCATCTCTATTCATCATCTCTATTCTCTTTCTCATTTTTGTTTCAACAAGTCCATGCCCTTTATCTCACAAACCTTTGTAGGGTCCCTGCCACACACTAGGCTATGAACCTGCTGCCTGGGAGCCATTTTGTTAAACACTGCAGACGAAGAGCCTGACACACAGCGCTTACTGTCTGTCCCTCACAGAGGGAGACAGAAAGCATAAGCCAACAGATAGCTTGTCACTGAGTATGTGAGGGGGTGGTATATCTGTGACTGCAACAAAGCCAGGCATAGTGGTGTATGCCCAGGATCCTAGCTGAAGGAGGGAGGCTGAAACAGGAGGATTGTTAGGGGCTGGCAGCTAGCCAGGACTGCAGAGTGAGCCCCTGTCACAAGAACAGACTAGGAGAAGTCAAGCTGGGGTGCAGAGAGAGAAGGGGTAAGCTGTGGCTTCAAGAGAGGAGGTCAGGGGGAACATCCTTGAAGAAAAGACACCTACGCTGGTGTGGAGGGAGGGAGCCCGGCAGATTTTACAAATAGGATGGACAAAGATGGGGTAGTGGGATGGGTGGAGTAGAGCACTTGAGGGACACTGCTTGGTGTGTCTTTTGCTTGGAGTGACATGGAGCTGTTGAAAGCTCTAAGCAGGATGGTGATGGGATTGGGCTTTGGTTTTAAATGGGTCTCTGGCTACAGAGTTGAGGAATGACTGGAACAGGACTCCCAGCAGAGAAGTTCTTGAGTTATGGATCCTATTTGAAGGGAGGGCCCATCTGAATGTGACTGATAAGATGCTAGGCATGAAAGAGCCAAATGTGATGGCATATACCTGTCATCCAAGCACTTGGGAGCCTGAGGCAGGAGCAGTTCAAGGCCAGCGTGGTTAACATAGTAAAACTGTGTTTACAAACAAAAAGTTACCACACAATCCCAGGGACCTCAGTTGGATTCCCAGAGTTCATATGGTAGGAGAGAATTAACTCCCCAAAAATTGTCCTTTGACCTTCACATGTGTGCTGTGGTCACACATACATCACTACTTCTAGTAATATAAAAATGTAAATATCCGAAAGCCAGATGTGGTGGCACATGCCTTTAATCCCAGCACTGGGGAAGCAAGAGGCAGGAGGATCTCTGTGAATTCAAGGCCAGCCTGGTCTACATAGTGAGTTCCAGGCCAGCCGGGGCTACAGGGAGACCCTGTCTCAAAAAGACAAAAAAGAAGAAAGAAGTTAGGAGCCCTTAGAGATTTCAAAAATTAGAATTTTGAACAATTCTAATTCTCAGGACTATATGGAACGGATTGCAGAGAAGGCTTGCTGCCTAAAAACTAATAAAGGGTCACATTCCTAACCCTTGTTTGTGATCAGGGTCATTCCCTGGAGGCTGAAGTGGATTCTGCCTTTTAATTGCTGAACTAGAGACTGAATGCCCGCCTTGTTCAACTCCAGAGCCACTAACAGTCCAGCCAGGAATTGGTGAACCAAGCAGAAAATTCCAGGGCAGGGGCTGCTTCAGGCTCCAGCCAGGAGGAGTGTGCTTACTGGGAAGCCCTGGCTGTGGGTGCCATGTTTGTAGGGCTGGCTCTGGTGTGGCTGAGCTGGAACAGCTGGGTGCAGCGGCAGAGAGGAGAATGGGACAAAGACCCCAGCATCCACCACAAGGAGGCTTCTGGCTGGTGGTAGTCAGGCCTTGGCACCTCCAATCATGTTCCTGCAGAACTCCAAGCTGGCTCCCTAGCCTGTGTCCCGAGTCCTGGCCTCCAGGTAAGGAGCAGGGTGGGAACCACCCCTAGCCAAGGGCTTCTGCTAAAGGAAGAGTCTTCTCTAGGGTGGAGTGTGGGTGTTTGCTTTGAGGCCCTTACAAGTTTGTCTGAAGTAGCCTGTATTTAGGTTTTTCTAGACTCTTCTGTTCTCTTAGAAACTCCTGCCAGCTGCACAGATCTAACCCATAGAGTTGGACCAGGTGATTCTAATGATGAGTCTCAACCCAGCTAAGTTCAGAGCCTGGCTCCTTCCCTCTGTCATTGAGCCTGCGATGCTCGGTGTGCCAATTACCCAAATGAGGAGTTTGGCAGAAAAGTGCTTATTCATGAGGCAGCCATTTCTTTGGAGACAGAGCTCACCCCAGATCTGAGGCTAGGGTTTGGGGGATGTATGTGGTTAAGAAGAGGGATGGTCTGAGGAGTTGGGGAAGGTGGTTAGAAGGAAGAGTAAAATGATGCTGGTCTACTCATGTGAAGTCAACCTTTGTGGCGCCTCAGGGAACGCTGGTTCCGAAAATGGTAGTGTTACCCAGATCTGAGGGAGGAGTTTTGTCTGCTTGATGGCAAAGGTCACCCACTGGACACTTGTGCAGGCCCATGGGAAGGGTTTTGATCAGTTCGAGAAAGACAGCCTCTGGAAAAACAACCTAGGCACCTGTTGTGGCCCATACTTCAAAGGTGTGGTAGCTAATCGTTATCTCTGCTTAGCTCCATAGTCTCTGAAACCACATAATGAGTGGTCCAAAGTAAAGTGCTTGCTTAGCATGCCCAAGGTCCTGGGTTTCATCCTTAACACCAAACAAATGAATAAAACTTGTGATGAAAGCAGGAACCTAAAAGCAAATGAGGCTAGAACCTTTATTCCAGATCTCCCAATCATACTCAGTTCTGTAGTTGAAAGATGAAGCAGAGAACAAATAGCTGTGGCCCACGCCTTTAATCCCAGTGCTCATGAGGCAGAGGCAGGCAGATATCTGAGTTCAAGGCCAACCTGATCTACATAGCAAATTCCAGGCCATCCCAGGACTACATAGCAAGACGCTGTCTCAAAGAAAACAAAGAAAAAAATAGGTACTGTATTTACAGCATGTCCACCTTCCCTCTTCCCTCAAACTCCTCCCTCCCTCAATTTCATGACCTTTATTATTGTTACATATATACATACATATTATATATGTATATATATACATATATATATATATGCATACAACCTACTGAGTCCATTTAGTGGTACTTGTCTGATCATCCATGTGTTTAGGGCTGACCACTGGGACTGGATAACCTATGGAGACCTCCTCCCTAGAATAAACTGATTCTCCCTCCTTCAGCAGCCATTGATTGCCTATAGCTCCTTATCTAAAGGTGAGACCTTGTGAAATTTCTCCATTCACATTGGCGTGTCAGTTGTTGTTGTCATCATGCAGGTCTTGTTTGGGCAACCATATTGTTGCGATTTCTTGGGTGCACCTTTCCTGTCCTGTCCAGAAGACACTAGCTAGCAGCAGGTGTCCTGGTCCTCTGGCTCTTATGATCTTTCTGCCTCCTCTGCCATGATGTTCTCCAAGTCTTAGATGTAGGGGTTTCATTGTAGATATATCATTTGAGACTGAGCACCCCAAAGGTTTTGTTGTTGTTGAGATAGAATCTTACTGTACAGCCCAAGCTGGTCTTGAACACATAGCAATCCTTAGCTGCTAAGCCATCCCACTAACCCTAATATTCCCTTTCTGCTGTACTGTGACTGGATCTCTGTCAATTGGTTCAGAATTCATTGAAAATCTTTTTATCTGAAACACTGAACTCTGATTGGCCTGTGATTCAAGTCTTTGAGATCCTTGCTTACTATGTCAGAAACATAAGCAGACACATTTGTGTCTTTCCACAATGTCAGAATTTATTGAAATAACAATAAAATCACAAGGTGTGGTGATTTTATTGGCAGTAATTTGCCGAATAGTCCTCTTGCTTTCCTTGATGGCCAGCCGAGGGAAACAGGTTCTTTGTTTGTTTGTTTGTTTGTTTGTTTGAGACAGGGTCTCTCTGTAGCCCCAGATGGCCTGGAACTCACTATGTAGACCAGGCTGGCCTTGATCTCACAGAGGTCCGCTGCCTCTGCCTCCCACACACCCTGCTGCAAACACACATTCTTTTATTCCAATCTTAGTTACTAACTCTCAGATCACACATTACATAGCACTCAGTAAATATATCTCTATATATGTACACACACACACACACACACACAGAATGGCTGCAAATGGTTAAAGAGGCCACAGCAGAGTTCGAGGAGTTTCAAAGAGACCTGAAAGGTCAAACCTGAGACACAGATAGGGATGCAGAGTTGCTATGGGCCTAAGATGGCAAACTAGGCTGGAGGTGGCTGGAGACACTGTAGCTGCCGCAGCTGCTGCCACTGCTATAGAGTCTGGCACAGGGTCAGAGTTGAGTTGCAAAAATGACGTGCAGTAGAGGCTCTAGAGGCAGAGGGCAGAACCAGGACCAGATGAACAAACGGGTAGACAGACGGACCACAATTTGAATAGGACTCATGGATAGTAGGAATCGAACTTAGCTGAAGTTACAGGGACAGTCAGCCTTGACATACACACTGGGGGTCAGATGACAGGTCAGTGTCTCTGCCAACATAGCAGTGTTGGGTGTCCACCTCTTTATCAGGGTTCAGGTGAGAGAGCTGTACTCTTTCCCCAGTCTGATGTGTCCTGGTTTTCCTGGTGTGATTTTAATATGCCCATGTGCTTCTGTAGTCCCGATTTACTTTGGTAAATTTTTAGGGTAGCAGTGAAGCACGGTGGGGCATTCCTTTAATCCTAGTACTGGAGAGGCAGGGAGGCAGAAACAAGCAGGTATTTGTGAGTTTGAGGCCAGCATGGGTCTACATAGTGAGTTTGTTATGGAAAAATCAGAGACCAACAGCCGAAGTCAGGTGAGGAGACAGAGTTTAATTTGACGCTAGCGGGCCTGACAACAGGAATAAAGGAGTCAGACCTCATGTTCATGTTTTGGGGGGCTTTTATACTCATGTGTGGGGAAATGCAAACAAAAGGCAAAACAGCACATAGGTGACAATTAGGTAAAAGGTACATGTGATAATTAAGGAAACATATGGCCACAAAGGTCACAGGAATGGGACAACTTTGGAAAACAAAGACTTCCATCCTGGGCAACCACAGAGGGCAGGATGGGAGACTCCTGCTCACCTCCCCTATACCTGTCTCTTAAGAGTTTTCCTGATGGTAGTGGTGGTGCATGCTGGTAGGATATAATGAAGAGGCCAAGGCAGGTGGATCTGGAGCCCGAGGCCAGCTGGGCTACACATTTAAGGCCAGGCGTGGTGGCACATGCCTTTAATCCCAGCACTCAGGAGGCAGAGTCAGGCAGGTGAGTTCGAGGCCAGCCTGGTCTCCAGGGTGAATCCAGGACAGCTGGGACTACAGGGAGACCCTGTCTCAAAACGACCAAAAAAAAAAAGAGTTTTCCTGTTACAAAGTTCTTAATTACCATCACATTGCCAAAAGCTTTCCACCTCCACAATAAGTTCCTGGCCAGCCAGGGATACATAAAAAATTTTAAAAGTTCATAGGGTGGTGCCCTTCTACTTTTAGGTATAAGATATTTATCAGCCTATGCCTCATGGTGCTGGGAAAACAAATGTTGACGTGTCCAATAAGGTACAGTCACCCATCCTCAAAATAGAGTAAAAAAACTGCTTATAAAATGGAGTATTTGGGGGGTGGGACACATACTGATCTCAATAGTTATACCATTCCCAGCTCACAATAGAGGTTCTGGGGTGCTTAGAGGGATCTGAATACTCTGATATTAAGATGCTGGCCCTGCCCTATGGGGCAAGTACAAATCATCTCCCAAACCTCAGTCTGGGGGCCAGTTACAAGGGAACAATGGTACGTCCCTTCCCTGGGTTATGAGGATAAAGGGGATATGTGCCAAGGGTTTAGAATGGATGCCCATGTTTTTAGTATATTTGTATAATATTTTGAAAAACTGAATAGTATTAAATTTGTATAGTATTAAAAATTAATTCTGAAATTATTAAATTGTTTTTATTTCATTTTATAGTCTTCTTTGCTAAATTTGGTTTTTTGAGACGGGGTCTCTCACTGTGTAGTTCAGGTTAGCCTTGAACTGGCTATGTAGCCCAGGTTAGCCTTAAGCTTTCTCACTCCTCCTGCCTTAGCCTCCTGAGTACTGAGGTTGCAGACTTGTGCCACCATACTGCAGTTATTATTTATTTATTTTTGTTTTGTTTTGTTTTGTTTTCCTTATTTTTTTGTCTTTTTGAGACAGGGTCTTTTTATAGCCCCTACTGGCCTGGAACTCACTATGTAGACCAGGCTGGCCTTGAACTCACAATGTAGACCAGAGATCCAAAGGCCTGCACCACCATGCCTGCAGCCTTTACTCACTGAGCCATTTCAGTGGCCTTTTTTTTTTTTGTCTTTTTGAGACAGGGTCTCCCTGCTGTCCTGGAACTCACCAGGCTGGCCTTGAACTCACAGAGATCCACCTGCCTCTGCCTCCCAAAGTGCTGGGATTAAAGGCATGCGCTACCACGCCTGCAGTTAATTTTTTTAATTGCTACTGTTCATGTTGACAAATGGAAGAGCCCGAGGTGGGGGTTGGAAGTCCTGAGTGGTTCTAGTTTTGAGGCTCTGGACCACATGAATTGTTTACAAGTCCATTATTTAGCTCGGTGTGGTGGCACACACCTTTAATCCCAGTACTCGGGAGGCAGAGCCAGGCAGATCTCTGTGAGTTCAAGGGCCAAGCTGGTCTACATAGTGAGTTCCAGGACAGCTGGGGCTACAGAGAGACCCTGTCTCAACAAGATCAAAAGAAAAAAAAAAAGGCCCATTATTTACAGCTATTTGATCTATTGATTCCCTCACTCCATAAATATGCTTTGGAATGTGTGCTGATACTTGGCCCATTCATGATGTGGGAGATCTGACCCTGCGTGATCTGCCCCCTGGAGCTGTGGATTCCTAGTGGGGAGGCTGGCAGAAAAACAAGATAGTTTCAGTGATAAGAACAAAGTTGCGATAAGATTAAAACACTGAAGGAAGGTGGGCTTGTTCGGGGAGGGCTGTCTGTGGAAGAGACTTTTGTTAGACTTAAGGAGAGTTAGTAGCCAGCCTTGAGGAGTGTGTAGAGGTCCTAAAGAAAGCAGGGGACTAGTGGGGAGACTTATGAAACAGTATAGGATGAAGCTGGTGGGAGGTGGCCTGGGCTGACATTGGTCTTGCAAGGACTGGACTTGCTAATGGCTTTGGCATAGGTTTGAATGAAGACTCAGGACACCAGGCATGCATCTGTCCCCGTCACTTCTCTCCCTTATACATGCTAGGCAAGCTTTCCACCACTGAGCTATGCTCACAGTCTCAGACTAGGTTTTTGACCTGAACAAGCTGGAGAACATCTGCAACTAGGAAGGCTGGAGAGTAGATCAGGGAGACCAACCACTGAGTAGTTAGAGTGGGGTTCTCAGAGGAAAAAGAAAGTACTTAAAATAGTGGAGAATGATAGGTAGAGAGCAGGCGGGAGCGGCGGGGATGGAGGAAGGCACTGAGGCACAGATAGAATTCTCAGCGGGATACAGCTTTATTTCGCACAGGGCACCTTCCCCTCGGGGAAGGGAAAGATGTCAGGA
>NW_008340047.1:489744-500131 GCF_000622305.1 Nannospalax galili
TTATATATGGGGGCTTTAGGGTGTGGAAGGGGGGAATGTTTGGGGGAGAAATCAGGGAGGGGGAAGCAGGAAAAGCCTGGCTCCGTTCAGTCTGCCAGGTGGGATTAGGGTCTGGAAGTGTTTACTCTTTCCTCTCTTAAGATAAGAGAAAAGCTTGTTGTGATCAACAGCTTCTAAGATCTCTGGTTAACAGGTAGAATCTGCTTATCTTATCTTTGGAGATCAGAGGAGAGGCAGGCTGCTTCTCAGCAGTTTGTTCTTGACCTCAAAGGTCAAGGTGCTTATCAGCTAAGTTCCCTTTTTTGGGCTCCAAAGTCTGTGGGTCCCTGTTGGGGAGGGGAGAAGCTGCTGCTATTTGGAACCCTAACAGAGAAACTGACCAACTGACAGCTAGGACTTGCTTAAGTATGATGGAATTTTAGATTCTAAAAAGGCAAAAAAGAGCTGGAGGTGGTGGCTTTAATCCCACTCTATGAGATCAAGGCCTGTCAACATAGGTAGTTCCAGGCTAGCCAGCGCTACATATGGAGACCTTGTCTTTAAAAAAAAAAAAAGCAAAGAAAACCACAAATAATTAAATAAGTAAATAAAAAAGAGAAATGAAAGAGGAAGGGAGGGAGGAAGGAAGCAAATCAGTCCATTCACAATCTGAGCCTTCAGGTAAATAAACCTGGTACTTATTACATACACGTATAAAACACTGGGGAATAATTGAATTCACGGAGGCCTGAGGTTTGTTCATTACGAGGATGACATTGCTTTAAAAAGCTCTTCCTGGCCTGGCGTGGTGGCACAAACCTTTAATCCCAGCACTTGGGAGGTGGAGGCAGGTGGATCTTTGTGAGTTCGAGGCCAGCCTGGTCTACAAAGTGAGTTCCAGGACAGCTGGGGCTACAGGGAGACCCTGTCTCAAAAAGACAAAAAAAAAAAACAAAAAAAAAACTTCCTAGTGGTTTTCTTGTTTGCTTGTCTTTAGACAGGGTCTCCCTGTAGCCCCCCTCCCTGCTCCCTCCACCTGGAACTGACAGAGATCAGCCTACAGCTGTGATCAAAGGTGTGTGCCACCACCTTTTGGCTTTTAAGGCCATTTTCTCATGTAAGGCAGAGATCAAAGCCTGGTGGTGCAAGTTTATGATCCCAGCTACTCTGGAAGCTGAAGCCAGAGGATAGTAAACTTGAGGCCTAACTGGGCTACAAAGTGGGTTCAAGGACAGCTTGAGCAACTTAGCAACCTAAAACCTTTATTAAAAACCCCCAACCTAAAAACCTTTATTAAAAAACTGAGAAGACAGCTGGGCATAGTGGCCCACACCTTTAGTCCCAGCACTTAGGTGGCAGAAACAGGCAGATCTCTGTGAGTTCCAAGGCCAGCCTGGTCTACATAGTGAGTTCTAGGCCAGCTGGGACTACAGGGAGACGCTGTCTCAAAAAGACCAAAAAAAAAAAAATTTGCACATTTTTGGGGCTGGAGAGATGGCTCAGCAGTTAAGAGCACTGACTGCTCTTACAGAGGACCCAGGTTCGATTCCCAGCACCCCATGGCAGCTAACATTGGTCTGTAACTCCAGTTCCAGGGGAAGCCAAAGCCTTCTTCTGACCTCCTCAGTCACTGCACAACATGGATGTACTTACATACATGCAGGCAATATACTCATACACATAAAATAAAAATAAACTAAATAAATGTTTTAAAAAACTGAGAAGACATAGATCAGAGGTAGAGTGTTTGCTAGGCCTTGAGTTCAAATCCTCAGCAACCATCAGGGATTGAGGGGGCGGTGGCTGTATAGATCAGTGGCCAGCTTGTCCCTAGAGGCATTCCATCATTATCTTATTCCTGGTGATCAGGTTAGGGGACAAGAGATAAGCACTTTCTATACTTGGTAACAAGGAAGAAAGAAGCAGGGTGGGCAGCAGGCTTTATGATGTAAGAATTTAAGGACTAGGTCTCATATCCATGAGTAGACCCCTATTGTTATCAATACTGTCACCTACAATAAGGCTTACATCCCAGAATGCTGTTCTCTGCTCTTAGGAAGAGGCCCAGTGTGTCTCCCTTCACCCTGCCCCTGCTCCTCAAGCCTCCCCCTGCCTTTCCCAGAGGCCACTTCCTCCCACTCATCTTTCCACCAACAGCTAAAACATCTGTACCTGGCAGTGCCTTCTTGTTCAGTTTTTCACACACACACATACACACACACACACACACACACACACACACACACTACAGATTTGTATATGATGAGAACTGTGGTGACTCCAAGAGGCAAGAGATGACTGACTCCAAGAGGAATCAGAGATGACAATGCGAAACCTTTGATGAAACTGGTTCAGCAAATCAGTGATGAAAACAAACCCTTTGGGCTTCTCAAAAGTATTTAGCTTTTGCAAAATGCAAACTGAAGCCCCATCGCAGTTTTGGCCCATTCTTTCCTCCTGGGAAGTCACAAGAGCAGTATTTTCCACCTAGAGATTTTTCCCATCCCTGCAAAAATGATTTGCTGATGGCTCATATTCTACTTGGAGCTGTGAGCTTTCTGAGCACCATCTTGTCTGTATGTTTGGTAGCAGACATGCACGCAGCCTCACTGCAGACAAGCGCAGGCAGGGCAGGAAGCAGGTAGCAATGTCAGGAACTCCCCCAGTTGTGTTTAGTATTCTGGGTGCATCAACCTCAGAAACCGCGTGGCTGTGAGGATCAAGCCAAAGCTGCCTGTCCCTCCTGCACTGCTGTACAGCTTGTAGCTTGCAGAAATTGCATCTTGGGCTGCTCAGAGGACAGTAGTGGGTGTCAGTTGCCTTGATAGGTAAACTGAGTTTATCTGTTCCTTGCTGAGCCAGGTGAAGCAGGTTCATTCCTTTTTATTGTCCTTTGTCTTTTGGCAGCAAATTTGTTGGCAATATGACATACGAAAAGATAAAAGGGGGTCTTGCATTTTCGATGGTTTAAGCTATCCTATGCTACCTGCACACCCCATCCCCCTCCACGCAACTCCTCTATATAGCTTGACTCAACAAGCCCTCTGCATGTCACTGGTCTGAGCTCTGTGGCAGCCACTCTGCATGGCCTCTGCCTGAGCCTCAGCATTCCATCCCCGCAGCTTCATGTGGTGATGTTGGTTCCGCTGGATGTAGATGCTCTGAGGGAGGTTCTCTGTGCACTGCCTCCTAACACCCCAATTCCTAGGACCTTGTCTTGGGGCAGTACCACCCCTAACCCTCAGTGACAGACACCAGTGGGGGTGGGGAGGCATGGGAGGGATACCCTCATCCTCCCAAATCCCTGAGGACATGTGTCTGCCCCACCTGCCCAGAACAAATGCTTAGGAAATGAAAATGTCAGTTAAGTAGGGTTGTCATAGCAACACCATCTCCTGTTTGCTGTTAAATCTTCAACATTGTACTGCGTTTTTCTATTGAGTTGATTAAATTCCTCAGTTGTTCCTCTCCCCAACTCCTGTCACCTGCCCAAAATACATACACACTCTACATAATGGTTTAAAAGGACTAACACAGTCAGTGGTGCTAGGGGTTGAACCCAGGGCATTGTTTATGTAAGGCAAACCCTCTTCATGGAGCCACACTTCTAGCTCTGGTGATGCATCTTTGTTTTTTTTTCTTGGTTTTTTTTTGGTCTTTTTTGAAGCAGGGTCTCCCTGTAGGCCTGGAACTCACTATGTAGACCAGGCCGGACTTGAACTCACAGAGATTTGCCTGTCTCTGCCTCCCTCTGGGTCTAAAGGTATGCGCCACCATGCCCAGCTTTCAATCGCCCAGCTTTAGTTTTATTTCTTATTAGTGATAGGGGCTGGGGGAGCACCTATGTGGAGGTCAGAAGACAACTTTGTGAAATTGGTTCTCTCCTCCACCTTTATGTGGGTTCTGGGGATTGAACTCAGGTCTCCAGGCTTGCATGGCAAGTGCCTTCACTCACTGAAACATCTTGCTGGCCCCATCTTACTCTGTAGCCCACGCTGGTTTTGAACTTGCAGTGATCCTCCTACCTTAGCCTCTGGAGTGCTAGGAAAGCAGATGTGAGTCACCAAGGCAGACTCCATTATGTAACATTTTGAGATAGTACAACGAGATAGAAAGAATGCATAACCTGAACCCAGAAAACTGTACACCTCTCTTCTTGACTTTGGATGAGCTCTGTGTCTTTTTTAGTTATTTTATTCATTATTGCTATTTTATGTGTATGAATATATTGCCTGCATGTATGTAAGGTCATCCGTGTTGTGCAATACCCATGGAGGTCAGAAGAGGGCATTGGATTCCCCTGGAACTAGAGTTGCAGAAGGTTGTTAGCTGCCACGTGGGTGCTAGGAATCTAACTTGGGTCCTCTGCAAGAGCAGCCAGTGCTCTTAACCACTAAGTCACTCTGTATCTTCTTGACCCAGAGGTTTAGCTCTTTGATTTATTGATTTATTTATTTTTAACATGGCACTGGGGATAGAACCTAGGGTTTTATTACATAAGCACTCTAGCAACTGAGCTACAATCTCAGGCCCCCCTCCCCACTTTTTAGAGACAAGTTGCTCACTACCTGGAACGCTGATCCTCACTTGAGGGCTGAGATCACAGGTGTGCATCACAACAAGGGCTCACAGGTGTAGCTGTCACCAGAAAATCATGCTCAGTGAAGAAATGCCTGTGTCAACTTTCAAGTCTCCTAAGAGTAACCTGAAGGCAAGAGTCTTTCAGTCTGATAGATAAAAGTAGCCTATGGATGAATCCAGTTGATCAGGAGAAAGCACCAGGACACAGATAAAACTCCATCGGGGCTGGGCATGGTGGCGCACACTTGTAGTCCCAGCACTTGGGAGGCAGAGGCAGGCAGATCTCTGTGAGTTCAAGGGCAACCTGGACTACATAGTGAGTTCCAGGACAGCTGGGGCTATAGGGAGACCTGTCTCAAAAAGACCAAAAAAAAAAAAAAACCCTTCATCGGAATAGAGTTTATTAGCAAAGGAACACATGGGACAGATTCCCTTCTGGGCAGGGAAAATGTCTGCCTGGGTTGTGACCTGGGGTCTTTTTAAAGGGGGAGGGTTCTGCTTCCTGCAGATGGTGAGAAGATGTCTTTTTTTTTTAAAGTTGGGGGTGGGGTGGGAGAGAGGGACTGTTAAAACTTGTCCTCTTTAGAGATCAAAGGGGAAGCCTGCTGTGTTGGCCAAACTGTGGAGAAAACTCTGCTTCTCTTGACTTCAAAGACCAGGGTGCTTATCAGCTAGGTTCCCTTTTCTCAGGAGCTTGAGAAGTTGGTGAGACCCTGTTGGTGAGGGGGCGGGGCTATCTGAACCTTAACACAGTCTAGAATCCTCCAACTGCTGGCTGAGGTGACAGAGGCCTGGGCTGACACCCAGGGTTGGTTGGTTAGTTTTTTGCTATGTTGGACATTGAATCCAAGGTCTTGTGCATGCTAGGCAAGTACCTTTTTTGCACCTTTTGTTTTGACACAGAGTCTTGTTCAGGCTAGCCTGGAACTCACTCTGTAGTCCAGCAGGCTTTGAGCCTGTGATCTCCCACCTTGGTCTGTGGAGTAGCTATAATTACAGGCTTACACCAGGCCCCATTTATTTTACTTTTTCTCTACTAAGTTTTTTTAGGCATGAAACTTTGGGCCACTCACCCCCTGCAGTTCTGCATTGGGAAATGGAGCTGAGGAGAACAGAGCTTCCCAGTCTGGAGGTACAGGCTCAGTGGAGGAATCCTTGCCTCCAATGATGGATTCTATCCCCAGCCCCTGAAAAGAATAGTGCTTCCCTCATGAAGTTCTGATAATTAAATGAAATGCTATAGACATTTCAGTAGATGTTAATGGTTATATTAATATTGGTCACTGAAGGAAATTCACAGAATAAAAGCATACTTGTCAAATAGTCATAATTAAAGGCATATATTGTATGATTAAAAAATTATTTTTTTTTTATTTTATGTGTTTGAGTGTATTGCCTGCATATAGGTAAGCACCTGTGACATGAAGTGCTCCCAGAGGTCAGAAGAAGGCATCAGATCCCAAGGAATTAGAGTTATAGATCGTTGTTAGCTGCCATGGGGGTGCTGGGAGTCAAACCCAGATCCTCTACAAGAGCAGCCAGTGCTTTTAACCACTGAGCCATTTCTCTACCCGCAAAGGCACGTTTCTTTTCTGCAGGGTTCCATGTAGCTCAGGGCTATCAAGATTGCTATGTAGCCAAGAATGAGCTTGAACTCCTGATCCTCCTGCCTCAGACTCCCAAGTGCTAAGATTACACATAGGTACTACCACACACACACAGCTATTCTGTGCTGCGGATTGAGCCCAGGGCTTCATGCATGCTGGGCAAGCACTCTCTACCACTGAGCTGGGTCCTCAGCCCACTTTGCTGCTTTTTGAAATGCATTCCAGCTTCATCTTTCAAAGCAAGCTGGACACTGTCACTAGCATGGTCCTTTTTCTCCCTCTTGATACATGAGCTGATTTATTTCTGCTCTCTTTCAGCTTTCTTTTTTTAATTTTTTTTATTTTTTGCCAGCACTGGGAGATTGAATCCAAAACGATAAGTGAGCCAAATATGTGCAATACTACTAAGACACACTAGTCCATTCCCCCCTTTTAAAAGAAGGTGGCACAGAGGCTGGAGAGATGACTCAGAGGTTAAGAGCACTGGCTGCTCTTGCAGAAGACTTGGGTTCAATACCCAGCATCCTCATGGCAGGTAACAACTGTCTGTAACTCCAGTTCCAAAGAATCTGATGCCCTGTTCTAACCTCCGCAGGCATTTCCTGACTTGGGTGCACTTACATACGTGCAGGCAATGCACTCATTAACAGAAAATAAAAATAATAAATAAAGCCAGGTGTGGTGGTGCACACCTTTAATCCCAGCACTCTGGGGGTAGAGGCGGGCTGATCTCTGTGAGATTGAGGCCAGCCTGGTCTCCATGGTGAGTTCCAGGACAGCTGGGGCTGCAGGGAGACCCTGTCTCAAAAAGACCAAAAAAATAATTAATAGATAAATTTAATTTGAAAATTTTTTTAAAAAAGAAGGTGGCACAGGCCTGTAATTCCAGCACTTGGGAATAAGGAGTTTAGAGTCAACCTCAGCTACATAGTGAGATGGAGGACAACCTGGGCTACATGAGACCCTGCCTCAGTAATAATAATAATAATAATAATAATAATAACTAATAATAAGTAGGATGTGGCATGCACCTTTAATCACAGCCTCAGGAGGCAGATGTCTGTGAGTTCAAGGTCAGCTTTGTCTGTATAGTGAGTTACAGGCCAGGCAGGGCTACATAGCGAGATCCTGTCAAAAAGGAAAAAAAGTGTTTAGGATTGGGGTGTGGTGGCAGCACCCGTTGCCTAGTATTCTCTAGGCTTTGGGTTGGATGCCAGGCACCGCAAAACAGTTGAGTTGTGTTTTGTTCTCGTGACAAATGGCCTATCACTGCTGTGGAATCCCCTTGGGTGAAGGGGCAGCATGTCTCCCATGACTGTCCTAGAACAAAAGGAACCCTCCTTCTTACTCAGAGGGCAGAGGGGTCCACAGGGAGTCAGCCAGACTCAGCAGAGAACAGGGCCAGGAAAGAAGCTTTTTGTTTCCTTTTTGTTTTGTTTTGTTTTCCTCTCCTGATTTTGACAATCACATCTAAGTGTCCCCAGGATCTCCCAGATCCACGGGAGGAAAGACACAAACAGCACTAGCAGCAGAGGCTGGAGCAGGGCAAATTATCACAGCCTCTACAGAGCGACTGCCAAGGAGACAGGAAGCGGTACCGTTCTGAATGGCAGCCAGTCTTGCGTTTCACACAGTGCACAATTTTAGCACTTAAAAAGAAAGAAAAGGAATCAATGAGATGGTTCCGTGAGTAAAGGTGCTTGCCGCCAAGTCTGATGACTTGAGTTCAGTTCCTGGGATCCTCATGGTGGAAAGTGAAAACCAGCTGTCATAAGCTGTCTTTTGTCTCTGTGCACAGAAAATAGATTAATGTAAAAAAAAAAACCAAACCAGGCACAGTGGTTTAGGCCTGTAATCCTAGCACTCAGGAGGCTGAGGAAGAAGGATTGCATAATTGAAAGGATTTCATAAGGAATCTCAGGCAGACTAGACTACAAAGCTTTTTTTTTTTTTAAATATTTTATTATTTTTATGGGGTTTTTTTGTTTGTTTGTTTGTTTTTTAGAAGCATTTCGTTATAGCTTTAACATACTCAATAACAGTTTCCAGGGCAAAGATACATCTCTTTAAAAGTGACTATAAAATTTTTAGGTTCACTGTTGAGTTAATACAGTTGTAAAATATTGAACTCAGTATGAGCCCTGAAGACATAAAATTGAATGATTATTTTTATGGGTTTTTTTTGTTTGTTTGTTTGTTTTTTAGAAGCATTTCGTTATAGCTTTAACATACTCAATAACAGTTTCCAGGGCAAAGATACATCTCTTTAAAAGTGACTATAAAATTTTTAGGTTCACTGTTGAGTTAATACAGTTGTAAAATATTGAACTCAGTATGAGCCCTGAAGACATAAAATTGAATGAGTTTTTAACCTTTAAAAAAGATCTCCATTTCATTTTAAAATATACTGTTTCTTACAAAAAGACTCATTGTTTTTGCTAATAACGCTGAGATGTTGGCACATGTGTCTCTAATCTGTATGTATCTGATTATTACTAGTCATTATCTCTTGCATTGGGATCCTTGGCACCTGTGTTTGTCTTTAAACACAGAGGTTTATCACCTCTGCTAATTAACATGATGTAAATTTTTATGCTTCCTCCTCAAATATAATTCGTTTTTTAAAATTTGTTGATTTTTTTTGTGTGTGTATATATCACACAGAACATCCCAAACAATCTTATTCAACTATACACCCACTTCCCAGATGGCAGCACAACACAGCAGGGATAACAGAGTGTAAGGGCTCTAATCGCGGGAGGGAGGCTGCAGAGCTTTTTTTTTTTTTGGTCTTTTTGAGACAGGGTCTCCCTGTAGCCCCAGCTGTCCTGGACTCACTATATAGCCCAGGCTGGCCTTGAACTCACAGAGATCAGCCTGCCTCTGCCTCCCAAGTGCTGGGATTAAAGGCGTGCACCACCACACCCAGCTATACAGAGCTTTTTTTTAAAAAAAATTATTTATTATTTTTATTTTATGTGTATGCATGTATTGCCTGCATGTAGGTATGTAAGTAAGCGCGCCTGTGTCATGCAGTGCCCACAGAGGTCAGAAGAGGCTGTCAGATCTCCTGGGACTGGAGTTATAGACAGTTGTTAGCTGCCATGTGGGTGCTGGGAACTGAACCCCAGGCTTCTGAAAGAGCAGCCAGTGCTCTTAACTGCTGAGCCATCTCTACAGGCCCAAGTTTTGGTTTTTTGAGACAGGGTCCCAAGTAGCTGGGACTGGCCTTGAACTTGAATACCTGATTCTCCTGCTTCTACCTCCTAATGCTGGGATAATAGGTATATGCTTCCGTGGCTGCCTTAATTTTTGTCGGTCTCAGGGTCTCTGATGTTGACAATATAGGTATCCTGGCCTCTGGGGATCTCTTCCTGGTAGAGTGTCCTTATAACCAGAATCTAGCTCATTCCTGGGAGCTCCTTTCACAGTTTGAGCCCTGCCTGGCTGTTTTAGTGGTATACAGGCCCTGCTCTAATCATAGGCTCACCCCTCTGGGTATAATGTCCCTTAGGGTGCTGGAGTCTGCCTCCTCAGATTGCTATGCCTGGCTGTCTGTAATTAGGATTTAGAACCAGGTGGAGCTGATGGAATCCCCAGCTTCCCTTTGTTGTCCTCCCCTGCAGGCCCAAACACATCTTTCCTAGGAGACAAGTGGGAGCATGTCCCCTGTGCCATTCTGAATCTATGGGCTTCTTTTTTAGATGAGCCAGTCCAAGATGATTCTGTAATATCCCCTTTTAAAATAACTACCCACGGGCTGGGGATGGCTCAGTGGGTAAAATGCTTACTGTACAAACATGTGTAACAGAGTTCAGATCCCTAACACCCAGGTAAAAAGCTGAGCCCAGAGTTAGGCACTGGAGACAGGAGGAGCCCAGGGACTCACTAGCCAGCCGGTCTAACCAATCAGTGAACTCCAGTTTCAGGGACTCTGTTTCAAAAATTAAGGTGGAGGGCTGAGGTGGCTCAGTGGGTAAAGGTTCAAGTTGTGAAAGTCTGAGGACATGAGATTGATTCCCAGAACCCTTGGTGACAGAAGAGAACTGACTCACAAAAGTCATCCTTTCAGCCGGGCATGGTGGCACATGCTTTTAAACCCAGCACTCGGGAGGCAGAGTCCAGCGGATCTCTGTGAGTTCAAGGCCAGCCTGCTCTATATAGTGAGTTCCAGGACAGCTGGGGCTACAGGGAGACCCTGTGTCAAAAAGACCAAAAAA
>NW_008340047.1:500159-510394 GCF_000622305.1 Nannospalax galili
ACACATGCATACCGTGGCACACATACACTGTACTCACATGCACACATTAAACACACACAATGTAAATCTTAAAGAAGAAAGTGGTAGAGGAAGGCACCTCTGATCTCTGGCCTCCACATGCTTATGTGTAGGCGTACGTATACATGCACACACACACACACACACACACACACACACACACACACATGTTTTCAGTGCTGCAGTTGAACCCAGGGCCCTGGGCATGTTGAGCTCCATCCCCAACTCTCTGCTTTTTATGTATATGTGTGTTTAATTTGATTTAATTTTTAATTTATTTTTGAGACAGGGTCTTCCTGTAGCCCCAGCTGGCCTAGAACTCCACATGTAGACCAGGATGGCCTCAATCTTACAGAGATTCACCTGCCTCTGCCTCTCATGTGCTAGGTGTGTTCCACCATGCCCTGCTTTATTTATTTTTTTTAAGACAGGATCTCACTCTGTAGCTCAGACTGACCTGGAACTCACTATGTAGCCCAGGGTGGCCTCAGACATGCAGCAATTCTTTTGTCTCAGCCTCCCGTGTGGCAGGATTACAAGCATGAGTCACCAGGCCTGTCTAGAAATTCAGAATCTTGAGACCCAAGCCCTGAGTTCTAGGCCCGTCTTATTTAGGTGGTGCAAACTGGTGTGGGCAGGACACTCTGAGACTCCTCTGGGTGGCACTGAGTGTACCAGGAGGTGCAGTTGGAGGGGCTACCTGCTTTGAAGAGCTTTGGAGGACCCTGAGAAGCTGCCTTTGTGGGTGACAGGCTGTTTCCTGGGAGAGCAGATGGAGCTGGAGTCAGACAGGCTCACTCCTGAGCCCCAGCCTGGCTCTTCACGGTTTCTGCCTTGGGTTGAGTAACCCTGGGCTTTCAAGGCTCAAGTGTGGCATAAGTCACCAAGTCACCCTGACTGATGAATTTCTCCCTCTGGTGGCACCTTAATTGGAGGCCAGGCTCCCTTTTCTTTAGCAAGATTACTACTTCCTGTCTAAACTGTCCCCACAAAGACCTCAAAGGAAACAGACTGACCTCACCTCACTGTGTGGCCCTGCAGACTTGCTTTTGTGGCATTTCCAGATTTATCAATGTTTCAGGCAAGCCCAGAGCAAAACAGTTACTTAAGGCCTTGGGGATGTTGGGTCAATATTTTTCTTTTCTAAACAAATGAATACTTTGACTTTTATTTGTTATGAAGGCCTTGCACTATAGAAGACATTTGATTACAACCCATTCTCACTGCAACCCTATATTGGGTTCGCAGTTGCTAGTATCCCTGTTCTACAAAAGGGAAAATACAGTCAGAGAAGTCAAGTAACTTGTTCAAGGTACACAGCCAACTAAACAGCAGAGCAGGGACCAAACCCAGGTCTATGTGCCTTTGAAGTCAGTGTGCTCTGCCCATCCTGGGAGAAACCTGGACCTTAATAGATGGAATCCATGGTGGAAGCTGGTTGCCTTTCCTTTCCAGTGAGAAAGAAAAGATGGAATGTTCTGGATGATTGTTGTCACCCTTGTGCCCTTGCTCAGGGGTGGGCACCTGCCCAGGTTGGCACTGTTTCTACCTCTCTCCATGAACAACTGCCTTCCAAATTGCAATTTCTCTGCTGCCAGTGGCTTCCTGGAAGGCCAAGAATTGAGCCTGGGCTGCTTGCCCACTAGGGTTTGTGGCCAGCTGGGCAAGTGGCTCTTCTGACTATAACCCTCCAGGGGACAGCTATAGGCTCTGACACTCCCTGGGATGGCCCTGACCCACTCTTCAGTCACTGGGAATCGGCCAGACAGACATGGCCTTGGAGGGAACAGATCTGGGTTGAAGGCTATGTGGTAACTGTTACAGTCCTGGGTACCTTCCCCTTTGTGAATCCCCTTCTTCACTAAAAAGAAAAAGATCTGAATGTATTTCAGTGCTATAGTAGAGTTAAGATGAGTATGTTAATGCTATATGCAAAAACATTTCTTCACTCTGAAAGTTTATATTCTCCCTTTAGGTTTTAATTGAAATTAAAACATTTTCTCCTAGATAGTCCAAGTTGGCCTTGAACTTGTTATCTTCCTACTTCAGTTTCCTGGGTGCTGGGATTATAGGCATGAGGCACACCTGACTAAATTCAAACATTTATTATTATTGCTAATTATTATCATTATTAGTGTGGGGTGTATATGTCTGTGTCTGTCTGTGTCTGTGTCTGTGTGTTTGTCCATGTAGCTAGCTGCACATGTGCCACTGCATACATGTAGCGGTCAGGGGACAACTTTGGGAGTCAGTTCTTTCCTTCCACCCAGGGTTCTGGGGATCGAGCTCAGGTCATCAGGCTCGTGTGGCAAGCACTTTTACCAGCTGAGTCATCTCAATGACCCTAAATTCAAATATTTTCATGAACCCCTACAAGTATTATGGGCCCTAGACATTATACATGCTATACCTACTGGAAAAGCTGACCTTATTTGGGGTTTAGTTTTCTTGTTTGAGGACTGAAGCCAGGAACTCTTATATGCTAGGCAAGTGCTCTACCTCTGCACCACAGTCCCCAGCCCAAGTTCACTTTTTTTGAACCAGTTTTCTTGTAAAATGTATAGTGACATATCTGCTTTAATCTCAGCAAGAAGCTAGCACTGAGGTGGCTCCGGTCTACTGGTATCTAGTTGATGCTGTCCTTCCTGCCCTCTGCTGGGGTCAGGGGCTTATGCAGGGAGGACTGGGCTTGCCATGGAGAGGGGCAGAGCTACTCTAGGTTGTTTTTTTAAATTTTATTTATTATTTTTATTTTATGAGTATGTGTGTATTGCCTGCCTGTAGGTAAGTGCACCCGTGTCATGCAATGCCGCAAGGAGGTCAGATAAGGCTGTTGGATCCCCCGGGACTGGAGTTACAGACAGTTGTTAGCTACCATGTGGGTGCTGGGATACGAACCCGAGTCTTCTGCAAAAAACAGTCAGTGTTCTTAACTGCTGAGCCATCTCTCTAGCCCCAACAGGTTGCTTTTTGGGCACTTACTGAAAGGGCATTAAGAGCCAGGTGTGGTGGGCATACATGTAACCCTAGTACTCTGGAAGCTGAGGCAGAGAGAGGATCATGAGTTTGAGGCCAGCCTGGACAACACAGTAAGACTCTGTCTTAAAAAGAGAAAAGAAAAAAGCAAAGAACAGAAAGAGAGGAAAGAAAAGTGGGGGAGGAAAAAGGGAGGGAGGGAAGCACATTATGGCATAGGTTTCTGCTGTTGGCCCTGCTTCTAGCTCCTGTGTCTCTAAGCAGTAGGGCCTAAGGGTCCCAGGGCCCACCTTCTGCCCAGGCCTGCTCAAAGCCTAGATCAGCCCAGCAGAGCTGGAGCCAGCAGCCAGGGTACCATTGGGCCCTGCCTGGCTCTCTCCAGAGCACATTCTCAAGTAGACCATTGCAAACAACTTGGCAAGAGCACAGGCAGGACTTTGCTTCCAGCCTCCCTCCTCCCACAGGCGGCCCAGCCTGCCTCCTTAGCCTCACCCTGGCTCAGTCCTCTTTCTCATGGTCACATGTGCACGTGGTTGGCCACGTGCAATGCCCAGGGAGAGCTTTAACGATGGAGCAGCCCTGGGCTGAGTCCTGGCTCTGCTGGGCAGGTTGCTTCATGCAACCTGGGAAAAAGGGATACATATAATCTTGCTTCCTACCTCACAGGACAATTGCAAAGGTGACACCAAAGGACATAGGTTTAGTGACAAGCACTGGCAGGGGCTCCATCCTGAGATGGAAGAAGGAGGGCCACGGTGCTGCCTGAGGCTCCTCCATTGCCTCATCTAGAGAATGCTGGTGGTGGGTGAGGAACAGCAAAAAGAACCATGGGTAAACCATGGGTGACAGAGCCCAGCTGGTAAACCATGGGTGACAGAGCCCAGCTGGCGGTTGTAACTGTGAGTCAGTGTATCACTTCTCCACACCTCAGCTTCCTCACCAGAAAAATAGGGATAATAATAGGACTCAGTTTTCAGGTGTTGCTGGAAGGAATAAATGCTAAAATGTTGGGGCTGAAGAGATGGCTCAGAGGTTAAGAGCACTGGCTACTCTTGCAGAAGACCGGGGTTTAGCTTCTAGCATCCACATGGTAGCTAACACACGTCGGGAACTCCAGTTCCAGGGGATCTGATGCCCTCCTTTGACCTTTGCACAACACGGGTACACTTACATGCATGCAGGCAATAGACTCATGCACATAAAATAGAAATAATGAATAAAATATTTGGTCTTTTTGAGACAGGGTCTCCCTGTAGCCCCAGCTGGCCTGGAGCACACTATGTAGACCAGGCTGGCCTTGAACTCACAGAGATCCATCTGGTTGGAAATAATAAATAAAATATTCTTAAATGTTAAAATGTTAAGGAATCTGGAAGGCTCTATTGGAATCTGGTCTGAGCCTCTAAGGAGATGCTAGACCTTTTTTTTTTTTTTTTTTTTTCACTGAGGTAGAAGAATGACTTCAGGCTTCAGGACAGAACCCTACGAGAACTGACACAGGTTTCCAGAAATAAATCTGCAGTTCCAGCAGGGTATGGTGGCATATGCCTTTAGTCCCAGCACTGGGGAAGCAGAGGCAGGCAGATCTCTGTGAGTTCGAGGCCAGCCTGGTCTACATAGTGAGTTCCAGGCCAGCTGAGGCTATAGGAGACCCTGTCTCAAAAAGACCAAAAAAAAAAAAGGTTCTCAGTCCCTTCCTCTCCCAGGTATGAGAGACCTATCCTGTCCACTGGGAGATCTGTGGCCCAGGAAACAGAGGAATTTCTGGCCACCCAGGGCTTCAATGCTGATGGCTCCTCAGTCTCAGAGAAATGCCTTTTGCTAAAAGGCTGTGGACCTAAGGCTGCTATGGGTGTCACACAGGCAGTGTGGGGCTCCAGACAGTTTCAGCTCCAAGAACGTAGAGGCAAGAGGTAACAGGTATCCTGTGTCTGCTCTCCCACATCTGCCCTCCCCTGTCTATCATGCCAGGTACCAGGCAGCTCCTGGACTTGGCTCTGGTTTCTGGAAACCACCCAGGGGTGAAGCTCTGTCAGGTAAGCTGCCCTGTGGTCAGCCAGCCAGGGCCCTTGATTCTCTGACCTCAGCTCTTGCCATGGCTTCAGGGTAGACAGTATCCTCAGGTATACAGCTACATGACACCAATCATGGTCTATGGCCAAGGAAGACTCCAGCCCCCAGGGCACTCATGTCAGGACACTCTATCCCTGACACAAGGCTCCCACCAAGCTTGACTGTTTTCAGCTTGCTTTCCTTTTAGCTTTTCTCTGGTGGAATCCCCTTAGTCAGATGCAGTGCCTGAATGGGAGGTGATAGGAGACATGCTTTCAGCACAGCTCCTTCCTGAAAGGGACTTTTGTTCCTCTGCATCCTTACTGGCTGTTGGATAAAATATTAATGCCACACTGAGCGTGTGAGCTCCAGAGCCTTCCTGAGCAGCGTCTGGTTTCACAGTCCCAAGGCTGCAGCTGTCCTCAGGGTCTGCGGCCGGCCCCAGGGCCCTGCACCTCAGCAGTACCACTGTGTCCAGCAGTCCGGCCTAGCACTTACACTGCACAACAGCCACATCGTGGTTGTCTAGGGCCAAGCAGCGTGACATCCATGAGAGGTATGTACCCTGGCAATGGAGTGTGACAAAGACTCTGACTTTTGGAATTGGGTTTGAATGTCACTGTCAGTTATAGCTGAACAAGCTGGTGGCTGGCTTCCTTTAGCATGACAAAATCTAAATACCCACAGGAAGTGATGGTTGGAGACAACTCTCCTACCCTGATCTAGGCACCTCTTCCTACCCTTCTTTATACATATATATACTGGGGGTGGGCTGCCATGGGGTGCATGTGGATGTCGGAGGATGACTTTCAGTAGTCAGCTCTCTCACTATGTGGGTTCTGAGTATTGAACTCAGGTCTTCAGGCTTGATGGCAGGCTTCTTTACTCCCTGAGCCATCTTGCTGGCTCCAGACCCTTCTTAAGGTGAACTCTGTGAGTCCCCATCCAAACGTCGAATGCAAATAGCTCTTTATTTTTCTTAGATTTCTAAAGGGGTGATGTTTCCCACCTAAAACTGGAAAATAATATTGCTGCAGCAGGGCAAATATCTCAGAGTTAGAGTGTTTGTTTAGCAACAAGAAAATAAAAAGAAAATGATGATGTTAGCAGTTCCTCCTCTAGGAATACCTACTACTCCTAAGTGCTGGTAAAGAGCTACTACATAGCGAGTTCCAGGCCAGCTGGGGCTACAGGGAGACCCTGTCTCAAAAAGACCCCCCCCTCTGAAAAAAACCCCAAAACAAATAAAAAAAGATCTAGGTTACAAGAACATTCCTGGAGGCATTGTAGTTACAAAGGACTAGAAATAGCTCAGTTGTCCCAGGCTAGTCTGGTTAGATTTTATTTTGTCTTTTTGAGACAGGGTCTTGTTAAGCCTAGACTGACCTAGACCATGCTGTATAGCCCCTCAATTCAAGATCCTCCTGCTTCAGTTTTCTAAGTACTGGGATGACCAGAATGTACCACCGTACCTGGCTTAGATGTCTTCATTTGATTGATTTTGGTTTTCACTGGACCTGTTAAATCAACTGTGTTCAATCTTTGAAAGATGCCCAACCACAGAGGGGCAAGCTGCATGTATGTTGGTGAGGGATCCCCAAAAGAGTTTGGTATAAAAATCAAGTTCTGTGTAGTAGATGAACCGTGCTAACATATTCATGGTGGGGAACAGTTTTCAGTGTGAACTGATAAATGGGTCCAATTTCTGGTGGTGAGGATGGTGTCAGAGGCTGATGGAGGGCAGAAGTTAACGAAGAGACTTACTTTTCACTGGAAGTCTATATCATTTGAATTTAGATGGTTGGAAAATGTCATACAAGAAAATAGTCTCACAGCAATGTGCTGACTTGGTTTTTAAAAGAGTTAAAACCACAGAGGCCTGAGAGTGGCAGAACAGAGGCTGGACAGGGGCAGCTAATTTGGGTGGTCAGCTGCCACTCCTCTAAATTAAGCAGGCAATCCTGACTCACAGCTGGCCCCACAGCACCTCAGGAGCTAAGTGGAGTGGCGTCCTCCTTGCTCAGAGTTTACATGCACGCCTGTATCCTCTTTATAATCACATGTATCTCGGCTTTCATGAATGGAGCTCAAAGCTGAGATGCAAAGCTCATTTTCCAACCTGGGTTCCCAAGCTGGGAAGAGATGCTTGGCATTTAAGAGGAACTTGGGCAATGATTCATGAGGTGGTGCCTCTCCCTGGCCTCAGTCTGTGAGGAAGGTCCCCTACAAGGTCATCAGGGTGCATCACAGCCAGACTACCCACAGGCTTGGCTAGCAACCGACCAGGTGGGCTGGGTGGGGATGAGGTTCGCTGTCGGCCACATTCTTTGGCCATGAAGTGCCCTGTCCTCGTTCATTCATCTTTCACATGTGATTCCAAGCTTAGTGATGGCTGAGTTGGCCGGGGATGCAGGCTAACTATTTGCCTGAGGCCCAGACCAGGAGGAGCTGTGGGTGGGGCAGATTGCCTCCTGCCTGTTTCCATCCACCGGCTGCCTCAGTAGTGATGCGGGGGCTGGGGGAGGTGCTCCTATGAAGAGAACACCTTATTTTGGCAGTAAGTCTTTAGACCAGCTCTTTGTTGGATGGCCTCAAACATCCCGTCTGCATTTGGCCTGCTCACTCTAGCCCTATCCCAGCCACCTTGGTGCCTGTCCCAATGAGGTTTATGATGTATCCAAGAGTCAGCGTCCCTCACGCTCCCCTCACCCTTCTCTTTTCTTTCTGTCACTCTCTTTCTCTCCAGAGTTTTGCTCAAATGCACCATTCTCCTGCCTTAGCCTCCTGTCACTGGTGTGTGACAGGGCACCTGACTCACCCATGGGTAGACTTTATCCAAAAATACCAGAAGTATTCAGTTTTGTTTTGTTTTTTTTTTTTCGGTCTTTTTGGGACAGAGTCTCCCTGTAGCCCCACCTAGCCTGGAACTCACTATGTAGATCAGGCTGGCCTTGAACTCACAGAGATCCGCCTGCCTCTGCCTCCTGGGTGCTGGGACTAAAGGCATGCGCCACCACGCCCAACCTAGATTTTTTTAAATTTTAGAATATTTGCATATGCATAATGAGATCTCTTGATGGAGAGACCCAAGTCAAAACCCTGAGACTCATTATACTTCATATATTCCTTATAGACATTACCTGAAGGGAAATTTGTGCTATATTTTGATTTTTAAAAAATTTTATATGGAAAGCCGGGTGTGATGGTGCACGCCCTTAATCCCAGAACCTGCAAGGCAGAGGCAGGCAGATCTCTGTGAGTTCAAGGCCAGCTTGGTCTACATAGTGAGTTCCAGGACAGCTGGGGCTACAGGGAGACCCTGTCTCAAAAAGACCGAAACAATTTTTAATATGGAAGCTGGGTGTGGTGGTGCATACCTTTGATCCCAGCCAGAGGCAGGCAGGTCTCTGTGAATGAGTTCAAGGCCAGCCTGGTCTACATAAAGAGTTCCAGGCCATCTAGGACTACAGTGAGACCCTGTCTCAAACAAAACACCGCCCCCCAAATTGTATTTGAGTGCTGGGATTCCAACTCAGGTCTTCGTGCATGCAGAGCGAGTGTTCTTACCCACTGAGCCATTTCTCCAGCCCCCTTTTTAAAAAATTTTTTTGGTGTTTTGAGGCAGGGTTTTGAATTTGTGGTGATCCTCCTACCTGCCTCCTGAGTGCTGGGATGATAGACCTGTGCTACCTCCTTTGGCTTGTGCAATATTTTTAATGTGTCTGCATTTCAACTCAGACCTGTCATATGAGGCCAGGTGTGGAATTTTCCAGTCAAATCATCATGTCAGTGCTCAAAAAGGTTCCACTAAGCCAAATGTGGAGATACATGCCTGTAATCTCAGCACTCGGGGAAATACTAGCTTCTAAGGTTTACCTGGAGGAAGGGTGACCAGCTACCCTGATTCCCATAAGGCTGAGGGATTTCCAGGGTACAGAGTTTTCAGTGTTAAAGTCAAGACAGTTGTAGCCAAGAAGAATGGGGAACTCCCCTCCCTAGAGGTCTGCCAAGGGACTTTGTGCTTGTTCAAGAGCAGGGGCCAGGCATTTCTTCTTTAGTTTTATTGTAATTATAAACTTTATACAAAAGTTGTAAGACTAATATAAAGAAACCAGGTAGGCATGGCAGTGCATGCCTTTAATCCCAGTACTCTGAAGGCAGCAGAGGCCTCTGTGAGTTCAAGGTCAGCCAGGTTTACATATCGAGGCAAGACCAAGTCTCAAATAACAGTAATAATAATAATATAAAGAAATACGAGAGGTCAGGTGTCATGGTACATACCTGTAATCTCAACATTTAAGAGTGTGAGACAGGATTGAAAATTAATCCCCTGGCTGAGGCAGGAGGATTGAGAATTCAAGGGTAGGCTGAGCTACCCAGTGAGAGCTTATCTCAAAAAGAAAAGAAAAGAAAAGAAAAAGCTTCCAGACACCCAGACCTTTTCTTCTCTCTCCCTCTCTTTTTTAAAAATTTATTTATTTTTATTTTATGTGTATGAGTGTTTTGTTTGCATGTATATAAGTGCACCTGTGTTGTGCAGTGCCCGAGGAGGACAGAAAAAGGCATCAAATCCCCTGGAACTGGAGTTACAGATATTGTTAGCTGCTATGTGGGTCCTGGGATTTGAACTCGGGTCTTCTGCAAGAACCGTCAGTGGTCTTAACTGCTGAGCCATCTCTCCATTTCCAACATCCTGACTTACTGTCTCTTTCCTCTTTATACTGATTCACATCTTTTTTTCTTTTTGTTTTTTGAGACAAGGTCTCCCTGTAGTCCCAGTTGGCCTAGAACTCACTATATAGACTAGTCTGGTCTCAGTCTCACAGAGATCCGCCTGCCTCTGCCTCCCAAGTACTTCTGGGATTAAAGGCATCCCTCCCTCCCTTCCTTCCTTCCTTCCTTCCTTCCTTCCTTCCTTCCTTCCTTCCTTCCTTCCTTCCTTCCTTGCTTCCTTCCTTCTCTTTTTAAGACAGGGTCTCCTTTCTTTCTTTCTTTCTTCCTTAGTATGTAGACTAGGCAGGCCTTGAACTCACAGAGATCCGCTTGCCTCTACCGCCCCCTGAGTGCTAGGATTAAAGGTGTGTGCCACCACAGCCAGCTAAAGGCATATTTCTTAAAAACAAGAAACTCAGCCGGTGTGATGGCGCACACCTTTAATCCCAGCACTCAGGAGGCAGAGGCAGGTGGAT
>NW_008340047.1:510499-545012 GCF_000622305.1 Nannospalax galili
CTCACTGATAACCACTGTCTAGTGATAAGAATCAGGAAATTACTGTTGGAGCAGCACCATTATCAAATCTACAGACTGCATGGGAATTTGCCAGTTATCTGAAGAACACTTGCTAAGGCAGATAGAAATCCAAGCTCAAATGCTGTATACAGTTGTCTGCCTCTTTAGTTTCCTTCAACCTGGTATTGGTCTCTGAGGATTTCAATGTATTTCACTGTGTATTTCATGCTCTTAAGACTAATGAGGAGCCAGGTCAGTTATTTTGTAGAAGGAAAGAGTCTGCAGCAAAACCTGGCACACAGCTAGCCCCTAAGAGATAATGCCATTGGAGAAGGGCATGGTGGCAAATGTGCCCTGAGTGCTGTAATCCCAGCACTCAGGAGGTGAGGCATGAAGAGCATGAGTTTGGGTCTAGCCTGAGCTACCTAGGGAAATTCTGCCTCAAAAAAAGAAAGAAAATTGGTGTTACTGTGCCATCACATATTGAGATCTAGACCTTGCAACGGTCTTTGTGATCATTAGGTCATTCCTTCTTTGACATCTTCTTGAGGCACAAGTGATAGTCATCTCCCACTTGCACAGACTTCAGAAGGTTAAGGGGCTTGGTGAGGTTGCTCAGCCAGTGAGAGACAGCCTGGGAGTTTTACTCCGGGCACATTTTTTAAAATCACTGGGCCACTAGCCGCTGGGGGGGGGTGTGTTCTTTTTTCTTTTCTTTTCTTTTCTTTTCTTTTCTTTTTTTTATTTTTATTTTTTTGGCCTTTTTGAGACAGGGTCTCCCTGTAGCACCGACTGACCTGGAGCTCACTATGTAGACCAGACTGGAACTCATAGAGATCTGCCTGTCTCTGCCTCCCAAGTGCTGAGACTAAAGGCATATGCCACCAGGCCCTGAGGAGATTTCTTAATGTTTTACCTATAGGTGTTTCTTTTGACTTCAAGAGGTCAACACTGTCCTCTAGATCCACAGCTACTCACTTCCTATAACTGCTCCCCTCCACATACATACATACCTATAGAGATAAAGCTGATCTTCGTACTTTTCCCAGGCCTATAATAAAAAGGGAGCAATTTGCCTTGGAGAAGTTCCAGCAAATGGACCCAGAGAATTAGTGGGTAGACCTTCACCTTTGAGTGCCACCAAATCTGAGTCACTACTATGAGCTGGGTAGGATGACATAGACTAAGAAGCTCTTCCTGTGAGGACCTTGACAGCAGCTCAGCAGCAGAGTCATCCCATCCTCCTTCCTGCCCCAGCCCAAAGCTGTGGTCAGATTTGGAGGCTTCTCACAGGGTCTGGTCGCGTTCGTCCAGGAGCCTCCTGCCTTGAGGCCCAGCCGCCCCATGTGCTTTGCCAGTTTATCCTCAGCAGCTTCCACTTGGGCCTTGCTCTCTCGGCCACTCTCAGCATGTAGTCCAGCTGTCTGCCTGGTCTTTCTATGTGTGTCTCTGCATTCTCTATTGGACTTACCTATTCATTGGGTGACTATTCATTGAGGGCCCAGTATGTGCTGGGCACTGTGGCAGGTGTTGGGGGGCAGCAGAGAACAAGACCAAGAAGCCTTTGCCTCATGGGAGAAAGACAATTAGGGAGAAATAAATACACAGGGTAGTTGCAAGTAGCAGTAAATATTCTCAAGAAAATAAAATCGGGACAGCAAGATGGTTCAGTGGGTAAGAGCACCTGCTGCTGAGACTGATGACCTGAGTTTGATCCCAGAGACCCACATGGTGGAAGGAGAGAACCAACTCCTGCAAATTGTTCTTTGACCTCCACATACATGCCATGGCACACATACACACACAGACAAACTAAATAAATAAATGAATATAAAAAAATTAAAAGAAGGACTGGAGAGATGGCTCAGCAGTTAAGAACACTGGTTGTTCTTGCAGAAGACCTGGATTCAAATCCCAGCAACCACATGGCAGCTAACAACTGTCTGTAACTCCAGTCCCAGGGGATCTGACAGCCTCTTCTGACCTCCAAGGGCATTGCACGACACGGGTGCACTTACCTACATGCAGGCAATACACACATACACATAATAAATCATAAATAAATAAAGTTTTTAAAGTTAAAAAAATTAAAAGAAAAGAAAATAGGTAACTACTATGAAGACTGACTGGGAAGCCTCTGCCCTACTCTAAGGTGGGGACAGGTGAGCTGAGATTCTAAGATGAGCTAGTTAGCATGCAGGGTGTAAGGAATGGCATTTCTGGCAGAAGAAACAGCAAGTTCAGAGACCTAGTGGCATGTTGGGGAGCAGGAAGAAGACTGTGGCTGGAGCTGGTTGGGGGTAGGCATAGACCTACCACCGAGCCACTGAGCCAGCCTTGAACAACCAGGATGGTTGGGGTTCTCTTGTGAACTCTGTAGGAAATGACTACAGCTATAATATTATTGAAACTGGGTCACCTTACATAGCCCAAGCTGACCTCAAACTCAGTCTTCCTCCCTGTGAAATGCAAGTATCTGCCAGTGTACCTGGCTCTGTGGATTCTCGAGCAGATCTCCACTACACAGTGGCCACTCACAAGGCTGGCTTCACTGCCAGCAGAGAGTAGTAGGCACTGGGCTGATACCGGAGGAGGCCAACTGGAGCCTTTGACAAGCTTGGCAGGTGTAGCAGAAGTGAGCCTTATCAGCAAACACATCATTGATCACGCTGGCTCAATAGCCTGGACTGACTTAACAAATCAGAATGCCAGTTAGATCCCCCGCTGAAGTGTGCCAGACCTGTGAGCAAAGGACCTGCCACTTAGCTGTGTGAACTTGGCTAATGAATGAGATCCCTCTACCCCATTTCCTTTGTGTAAACCCCCAAGGCTGTACAGGAGGAAGAGAATAAAAGGTTTGGCTAGAGGAGCCTTGCGAGTGGTGAGGAGATGGTAAGGGTGAGGTGAGAGATGTCAATGAGGTTCTAAAGTCAGAAAAGCTGGATTTCCAGGCTGTGTGACCTCTGGCAGTTTGCTTAACCTCTGAATTTCTTGTCTGTTTAATGCTGGTAAGAGCAATATCAGGTTTGTTGAGAGGATTGCATGTGATGTAGTCCGTCATGTTTTCACATGAACTTGTGAATATGACCTTATTTGGAAAAAGGATCTTTGCAAATGTATGTGAGGTCATGGTGGATTATAGTAGGCCCTTAAATGTCATATGACTCTGTCTTTCTAAGAAGAAGGAAATTTGGACATAGACCCACACTGTCTGAGACAGACATGCAGAGACGCACATCATATGAAACAGACAGGGCCTGGAACACCTCATCTCTGAGCTAGGGAAAACCATAGATTGTCAGCAACAGCCAGAGAGGTAGGGAAGGGTCCTCCTCTAGGGCAGCAGAGGGAGTGAAGCCCTGCTGATGACCTTGAGTTTGAGCCTCTAGAACTGCTGGAACATGTTCTGTCCTGTGACAATTCTGTTACAGGGACAAAAGACACAGTATAGCAGCGAAAGGCAGTCAGAGTTCAGAGCCCACTCCAGTCAGCAAGGGGCTGGGGTTAACAATTGCCCATTGCTGTCACCATTCTTGACCTTGGCATCATTTTATTCATGACACAAGTTTGGCCATGATGCTTACAGATTCCTTTGGGGAGTCCTCTAGCTTCCCAGTCTAGCTGGGGTAGGGTAGGATGGTGGCCTTGAGCCATGGTCCTTTTTGCCTTGCTTGAAGGAGGTAGCTGACTCTCTCTCTTTTTTTTTAAATCTTTTATTTATTTATTTATTTATTTATTGGTCTTTTTGAGACAGGGTCTCCCTGTAGCCCCAGCTGTCCTGGAACTCACTATGTAGACCAGGCTGGTCTTGAACTCACAGAGATCCGCCTGCCTCTGCCTCCCAAGTGCTGGGATTAAAGGTATGTGCCACCACGCCTGGCGGGCTTATTTATTTATTTTTATGTGGGGTGGGGTGGGGCAGCATGCATGTGCCATGGAATTCCCGTGGAGGTCAGAAAACAACATGTGGGAGTCTGTTCTTATTTCCACCATGTGGGTTCCACGGATTGAACTCAAGTTTTCATGTTTGGCAACAGACTTTACTCACTGAGCCATCTCACTAGCCCAGAGGTGGCTGACACTTGAAAGGTCATGATGAGATTAAGGGGTCCTGAGCACGTCATTGTTGTGAGGGGGTGGTGTTTGTCCCAGGCACCACCTGGTGCAGCAGCAGCCCAGCCTGGTTTCGGAGCTTGGATGTCTCATAAACCTGTCTAGCAACAGCATTCCTCTAACACCCGAAGGGAGCAGCTGGCTGTCACTTGACAGCCTGTTGTGGTTTTGTGTGGGAATGCAGGCAGTGGCTCCCATGAGGCCAGCTGTGACTCACAGGGGCCTTACAACCTAGACCAGGTTTCCCCAGTGGTGGTGGCCTCTCAGCCCAGATTGCTCAGAGACCAAGATGGGGGTCTCAGAAGTCTTCTTTACAAGAAAGGAGGGAAACAGAGAGTGCCCTCCTTCTACCAGAGCTGAGATTGAACTCAGCTTGTCAGTTTTGGTGGCAGACACCTTCATCCACTGAGCCATCTTGCTGCCCCGGGGTCATCTTTTAGGAGCTTGGTTTTAAGTCCATGCTGCCCTGGAATTCCATATATAGGCCAGGCTGGCCTCAAACTCAAGGATTTATGATCCTCTTGCCTCAGCCTGCAAAGTACTGGGATTACAGTTGTGTATCACAGGCCTAGCACTAATGGGGATTTTTTTAGACTTGAGCTACTAGAAGTAGGGGCTCTCTTTCCTCACTTCTCAGCATCTCCAGATCTTTCAGTGAGTAACAACAGGCAGCAGGTTAAATGGCAGCCCTTCCTGGATGAGAGCCTCCCAGCATCTTTGCCACATGTTACTAATTTACACTGAGGAGGAGACTGGACCTCAAAGGAAAAGGGAGCAGGACTCCCAAAGCACTTCACACCAGTTCAAGTTCAAGAATTCGGACCATTTGTAGCAGGGGCACTTGGTTGAGTTCATGTGTGAATAGTACCAGGGACCCTGGCGCCACTTGCTATGGGCCACAGGCTTAATCCAGGTGTCCAGCCTCGTGTAGGTGCCTGTGGCTGAGAGTGTCAGGAAAAGAGTCTGGGGGTGTTTGGGCATTTGTGGTGGGCCAGAAGAACTTGGTGACGCCACAAACCCAGCCTACTTTACTGTGAGCTGAGCCATGCTGGGCAATTGTCTCTCCTGAGGTCCCAGGTGGAAGGCTCTGCATCAGGCTGTCCTTCCTCTCAAGGTTGGAGTCCAGGCCTTGTGGAGAGGAGATCTTGAGCTGGCAACAGAACCCCAAAACAACTCTGGTTACAGATAGGCCACAGTCAGCCTTCCAGGACCCTCAAAGCTTGGTCACCATTGAGCCAGCCAGCTTGTTCACCTCAGCTCTGCTCACTGCCCAACTGGTTTGGGGAGAGACCATTTCTATGGCAAAGTCAGGCTGTTAGGAGAAGCAAAAGCAGGTCACCCCAGATCCCCAGCTACTGCTGTTAACTGCATGAGGCTCCAGGACAGGGCTGTTTTGAACTTCCTCCCATTGAAACCCCTCTCATTTCCAACGATATCTGAATTTAACAGAATGTTTTTTTTTTTTTTAAATATTTTATTTAGCCAGGTGTGGTGGCAAGCATTACCTATTTATAAGAATACTGAGGTCCAGAGAAACTAGGCAACACAGCATGGGGGTCTGAATCGGGGACCTCCAGTCTAATGGAGACTACAAGTCATCACATCCTGCAATTCCTGTGTCCTGTCCAACACCCCCAACCCTCCCCTCACCAGAGACAAGCACGCTCCAGAGCTAGTTGAGGTGGAAGAAGGAAAGCAAGTCCTAGTGACTTCTGACTGGGGGGTGTCAGGAAGGCCCTGTAGAGGAGGATGATATTTTCATTGGATCTCACTTGTGAAAGAGCTGTTGTCATGGAGATTACTGTAAGTACAAAAGCGAGAAGATGGGAATACATGGCAAGGTGAGGATCTGAGAGAGGGTGTCTTGGGCAAGGTCAGTGGAAAGACGAGGCATGCTGGCTGCAGACAAGTGGTGATGAGTCTTAAATGCTGGCTATGGAGCGACCATGGGAAGAAGATTGCACTGAGAGGTATGTGGTACAAGGGTTACAACCTGGGCAGGAACCAGCCTTGCTGGGGTCAAGTCTACATGGGGCATTCCTGTGCATACAACTCATAGCAGGGGAGAAGGGTATGTGTGGCCAGAAGCCTTCCATCCTGTGTTACGCATGGAGATACCTTGAGGTTGCTCAGACCACGCAGTCCGGGAGTTGCTGGGTGTAAGGCTAAAAGCCTGCTTCAAAACAGAGCAAAACCTCAATTACTATCACCCAAGTGCTTGGCAGGCATGTAGATTCAACCTGGTCAGATGCTCAGAAGGTGGCTAATGTGTCCATGAGCATCTGCCACTGTTCACCTAGGGCTGGTCATCAGCAGTCACTGGCCCAGGAGGTAGGTTGAGAAGATTAGCCTGTGTAGCCAGAAGTCTGGCCGTTGCAGTCGCATTTTGGTTTGAGAAGAGGACAGGCCGGTGTAGAAAAGAGTCTTCTGGGACAGGTGCATGCTGGGTTGTCTGCCAGGAAGATTTAGATACCATGGGATTCTCCTCTTACAACAGGAAGTTCCCTAACAGCAGGAGTAAAATGAATTTTGCCTTTCATTGGCCCACGTTGTCCTTGCTGTGGGTCCTGTGCACCTGTGCCACCGGCCCCTGGGCAAGTCCAGGCTGGCATTGTTTCTGGGAGGGCTACACCTGTCTGCAGCCCTGGGGATTGCCACAAAGAAGGGGCTGTACCAGACGACAGGGACCTTGGGGGCCACAGGTATCCTGGCTCCCTTTCTAGAGTGCACTGAGCACCCTTCCACAGGGCTTGCAGCCCGGGCTCTCTCTCTCCAGGCCCTCCTCAGCAGCCCCTGCCCTGATTCAAGGGTCTCTTGTGCAGGCCCCACCTGCCTTCTCAGCTCCAGTTGGCAGCTGTTACCATCACCTTCTCTCTGGGTGTCTTTCCTTTTCCTGGGCTCTGGAGTGTGGGTAGGTGGGAGGATCACTGGAGAAGGACTGGGGTAGAGCCCCATCCCCAGAAGGCAAACCCCAAAGGCAGCTCTTACTGACATCTAGGTAGGTCTCCCTCTCTTGTGGCCTCCTACCTCCCTCCCCTCAACTTCACCCATCCTGTATGCTCCACCAGCTTCCTAGTGTTCACAAAAGGGCCACCAGCCCACCCTACCTTATTTATTTGCCAGTTGAATGGAGCAACACCAACAGAGGGGAAGAAATCTGCCCCAGGTAACACAGTGGGGACATAGTTCCTGTCTCACATCACCTCCCTTTTCCAGCCTTCTAAGCCATGTTCCCATAGTGTACCCCAGCATAAATTCATGGGACGTTCTCAATGTAGCATCTCAGTGTCCACCTTTAAAATGGGAATGACAGTGTTTACTGTTCAGACTTCAGAGAACATGAGATGAAAAGAGAGCAGAGATGCAGGTAGAATCCAGGCTGGGCTGGGTTCCTGACTGTCCTTCAGCAGATGACAGCTGCACTGGACCAAACCCCACCCTGGCACTCTAGGCCCTGCACATCCTGATTGTGAGGGTGAGTGGACGTTCATTCCTCCCCTCTCCTAGGATGGAGGCCAATGAAACTACAGAGATCTTCGTCACTTCTTCCCAGTTACCTGGATGCTGGCAAAGTCCTATGCGGAAGGTTGAGACTTGGGGAGATGACTAAGAACTGGGAGCCAGCCGTGGGAGGCTGGTTAATCAGCAGCGTCAAAACTTCCGTTGCTGTTTGCAAACAAAAGGGCCACCCCCAGAAGGGGAGGACAGGCTGCCACCCAGCCTGGCAGGCAGTTCTACAGGTTGACAGCAGTGGTAGCTGAGGCAGCAGTGCACAGGATTGACAGGGTATTCTGGGATGGGGCTAAATGTTCTAGAAGAATGAGACTTCCTTTGCCTAGTGCTGCCCCTGTCCTCAGCCCCGAGGAGTTTTCTTTCTAGGAGTAACTGGCATTTTGCAAGAAATCAGAACCAAGTCAGGGCAAGAACAGGAATAATGTCAGTGTCGCTAGTAGCCACCCGAAAACAATGGTCCATCCAGGATGCCAAGTGTGCTTCTGGGACCTGGGTGATGGGATGTCACACAACCACATGGGAAGGTGGCTGGGACTGAACAGCTGGTGGGAGCCAGTGTCCTCAGCTCAACATACCCGACCCAGGTGACAAACACTCCTTGCCCAAGCACCAGAGGGCCCTGCCAGTCTGACACACCCTTCTCTTGACAGCCATCTCTCAGCCTCAAAGGAGAACCTGCCAGGAAGAATATTTCAGATCCAAGAGAAGAACTGTAAATTAGTGTGAAAATGGTTCTCGTCACAAAACGCTGCCAACAACAGAGTAAATTTGGTACAGCCTTTCTGAAGGCAATCTGGTGACATGTATAAAAAGTAACAACAAAATGCTCAGGCTGTTCCCAAAGATTCCCTGAAGTTGAAAGCCCCTGTTTTCCACCCCAACCCCAGGGAGTACATGGACTGGTGGGGTGAGGGAGGTGTGGAGAGCAGTGCTCTTTATAATAAAGTGAAAACCCAGAGCTATTAGAATATTGACTCCCGTTACATGGTGGGCTTGTTCGGGGTCCAGCCACTCGAAGGAATATTATGCAGCCATCTGAAACAATGGTGCTTAAGCTGGGCATGGTGGTGTACCTTTGCAATCCAAGCACTTGGGAGGTGGTAGCAGGAAGATCAAGAATTCAAGGCTGTCCTCAGCTACTTATCAATTTCAAGGCCATCCTTGATGAAACTCTCTCAAAACAATAGAAAATAAATTAACCAGGCAAGGTGGCACATGCCTGTAATCCCAGCACTTGGGAGGCAGGGGCAAAAAGATCAAGAGTTCAAGGCCATCCTTAGCTATATAATGAGTTTGAGGCCAGCCTGGGCTACATGAAACCCTGGTTCAAAAAAACAATGGCAGCTGAGCTGGTGGTAGAGCTCAGTGGTAGAACTTGGCCAGAACGTATGAGGCTTTGGGTTTGATTGCCAATATCCCAAATAAAATAAAAGAGTGGTTCTTTTCAATGGGATGCCAGTGCTTCACGGGGCCTTAGCAGCAGCCTTTTGGGGGGTCCTCAGAGAAGAAAAGGCCTTTAAACAAGCAGTGTGGGGGCTGGAGAGATGGCTCAGTAGTTAAGAGCACTTGATGCTTTTGCAAAGGATAAAGGTTAGGTTCCCAGCACCCACATGGCAGCTCACAACTGCCCTGTAACACTATCTTCTGGTCTCTGCAGGCACCAAGAACACACATGGTGCAAATACATAACATGTTAGCAAACATGCGTGCACACACACACACACACACACACACACACACAAATTAGTCTTTCATACATCCCTGTAAGTAGAAGGTATCTGGGGGACAGAGGCAGAAGGATTTCTTAAGCCTTAGGGTTTGAGACTAGCCTGACCAAGTGGACAAAATATCGAGTCTCTGTCTCAAAGCATTTTTCTTTTATTACATTTTTATTTCTTTATTTTTATTTATGTGTATGAGTGTTATACCTGCATGCATGTAAGTACACCTGTGTTGTGCAGTGCCCTTGGAGGACAGAGAGGGCATTGGATCCCCTGGAACTGGAGTTACTGGCAGTTGTTACCTGTCATGTGGGTGCTGTGAATCCAACTCCCCGCTTCTGCAAGAACAGCCAGTGTTCTTAACCAAGGAGCCATCTCTCCAGCCCCTTATTTATTTTTTGAATATGAGCACGTGAGCCATGTGACAGGTATGGAGGGAGAGGACAATTTGTGGGTCAGGTCACTCTTACCACGTGGTTCTCAGGGATCAAACTCAGGCTTGGTGGCAAGAGCCTTTACCCACTGAGCCATCTCCCTCAAAACAAAAACTCAAAATCCTGCTTGGGCCTAGCTCAGTGGTAAGACACTTGCTTAGCAATTGCCAGGACTCTGAGTTCAATCCCCGGCACCATAAAAAAAAAAAAAAAAATCCAAACACGGAAAATAAGGAGAGAGGAAGGAGCAAGAATGGGAAAATGGGAAGGACCGGTGGCGTTCAAACGGCCAAGACCAAGGACAGACCTGGAAACCGGAAGTGAAGCTGGAGAGCTTGGGGGAGGAGCCAGACTCTGGAGTGGCTGGGAAGCTGAATCAGAGGGGCGGTCTGGGGGCGGAGCTTATCCACCCGCTTCCCCGCAGTCACTCTCGCTAAATCTTTTTACAACCTGGTGTTTAGCTTTCTCTTCTCTCCAGTGTTTGCATTCCTTTCATTTTTAGACTACAGGAATTGATAAGGGTGAGAACGCCTCTTTGAGTACCAGATTCCTCTGCTGGTCAGAGGTAGGTTGTTTTTGGGTCCCCTCACCTGAGAGTGGGGGCTCAATGCGGAAAGGCTGACAGGTCTGGCTATTTCAAAAGCTAGGAGGTTTGGCGCCAGTGAAGATTGCCTTGCCTCCCTGCAGAGTCCTCTGAAAATAGAATTGTTTCATCTTGTTAACTTGGGTCTTAGCAAGTGGGGACACAGAGGGTGCAGGAAGGGGATGGAGAAGATACAGGCCAAAGGTGCTGTTTGTTCTGGTGGGAGCAGAGTCTACAGCAGACAAGGGCTGGAGGAATTGATAGTCCAGCCAAGAGGGTCCAAGCGCCCCCACTCTTGTTATGAAGAGCTTGGCCTCTTGCTCAGACTAAACTCACATTAAACTGTCCCCAGCTTCTGGAGCTTCTTCCTCACCACATTGAAAATGACTGCTTCAAGATCTTCCTCATCAACTTCAGGAAGGAATTCGAGTTAATTTGCTTTAGTGAAAGTCTATTTGGATGTGTTTCATGTAGCCTGCTCTCAGAATTCTACATGACCTGTGTGTATGGGGGTGAGGGGGGCACACCATCAGGGTGGGGAGCCTGCCAGCATTGTGCCTGCAAGGGAAAGGGAAAGTAATCCCTGAGCTTGTAGGACTTGCAGAACTGCAGGTCACCTGGAATGGGTGAGACAAAGGTTAATAGAGGTAGGTGGGAGGGGAAAGGAATGAGGTGGTAGGGCAGGGGAGAGCTGGCCTGGAGGTGACTAGCCTGTGAAATTACCAATACTGGAAAATCTCATCCTCTTATCTGTGTTGAACTTTGCTAGGAGAATGGAAAAGAGCTTTCAGTGGGGCTTTCTCATTTCCCCTCTTTGCTTACCTCTAGGTAAAGAAGCTCTTGGGCCCTTGGTGACTAAGTGGTTAGGGCTTTTGGGCCCTTTGAGCACTAAGATGTTACCTACCTCTGACCCCTGCTCTGGGGATGTAGGGATGGGTTTGTAGTGTTCTGGTCACTGCCTTTTGTCTGGTCCTAGACAAGTATGTCTCTACCACAGCAGGCAGGAAGTGGCAAGGCCAAGGGCTTTGATGGCCTGGATGGTTAGCATGGCCAGGTTTCTGGAAAATCCTTCACCTTTCTGTGGGGAGAGTTGGCAGCCTCCATTTAAACTACCAATAACAGTTCTGAGATGGAAATAACCTTGGAGCAGTTTGCAGTTCCTGGTAATAGTGTGTTATTTCCCTCCCTCCCTCCCTCTCTCCTTCCCTCCCTTCTTCCCTCTCTCCTTCCCTCCCTTCAAGATTGAACTTAAAGCCTTGTACATGCAGGGCAAACACTATCACTGAGCTACATCCCATTCCTTTAAAATTTTTTTTATTTTGAGACAGGAGCTCACAAAGTTGCCCTTGAATTCACTCTGTAAATTATAATCTGGAGGCTGGAGAGATGGCTCAACAGTTAAGAACACTAGCTGTTCTTGCAGAAGACCCAGGTTTGAATCCCAACACCCACATGGCAGCCAACAATTGTCCGTAACTCCAGTTCCAGGGGATCTGACAGCCTCCTCTATCTTCCATGGGCATTGCACACAGGTGTACTTACCTACATGCAGGGAATACACGCATACACATAAAATAAAAATAATAAAGTATTTTTTTAAAAATTATAATCTTTTTACTTCAGCATCCCCAGTGGCCGGAATGACAGGCCTGTGCAACCAGAGCCAGTATACTGCGCATTCTTGAATTTAAAAATTTTTTTAAATTTTTATTTTATTTTATGTGTATGAGTGTATTGCCTGCATGTATGTAAGTGCACCTGTGTCATGCAATGCCTGTGGAGGTCGGAAGAGGGCATCAGATCCCCTGGAACTGGAGTTACAGACAGTTGTTAGCCTACATGTAGGTACTGGGAATCAAACCTGGTCCCCTGAAAAAGCAGCCAGTGGTCTTAACCAGTGAGCCATCTCTCCAGGCCCACATTTTTTTTTAAATACATATTTATTATTTTTATTTTATGTGTATGAGTGTATTGCTTGCATGTATGTGAGTGCACCCATTGTGCAATGCCTCGGAGGTCAGAAGAGAGAGTTGGATTCCCCTGGAACTGGAGTCAAGGACTGTTCGTAGCCACCAAGTGGGTGCTGGGAATTGAACCCAGGTCCTCTGCAAGAGCAGTCTGTGCTCTTAACCACTAAGCCATCTCTCCAGCCCCCAGGGCTGCATTCTTAAATTCTTACAATCACTTAATTCGTTTTTACATTTCAAGCCAGAGCTTTGCTGGAATTTCCAAGATGTGTCCTCCTAATGCCTGGATTTTCTCTTTTCCTTTGCAAGTGTGTTAGTCTTAACAAACTCTTACATTAATGCTCATGTAGTGGTTCTCTCTCTCTCTCTCTCTCTCCACATTGGACTCAGAGCCTCAGCTCTGACACACTCTAGGTTTGCCAATGAACTTTTCCTCTCCTGAACAAATGGGGATAGGATATACCCACCTCACAGGCTCTTTAAACAGGATTTTGTGGCTACAGAGCTTAGTGTGATGCCTGGCACTGCATTCACTACGAATAAATGGTATCTATTATGTGCACAGGCAAAAAAAAAAAAAGGCTGTTACTAAATAAAGTGTTGGGAGCATTTATCTCCAGTGGGCGGGATTATGGTTACAATGAACATCCATTACTTTTGTAATTCAAGAAAAAGGGAATAATAAATGTTTTTATTAACTTACAGATCTCACTTTGGCTTTGCTAGAAGGGAGCTACAGTTAATGTCACCGTTTCAATCCACAAAACAAGGCCTTTTTTTTTTTTTTTTTTTTTTTTTTTTTTTTTTTTTAAAACATATTCACGCACGTCTACTTTCTTTGGCTGCTGGAAGACTATGTAGCCCTGGCTGGCCTGGAACTCACTATGTAGATCAGGCTAGCCTTGAACTCATGAAGATCCACCTGCCTCTGCCTCCCCAGTGCTAGGTTTAAAGACAGACACTCCCCATCCCACCCCTCAATGAACAGAGGTTCCAATGAAGGAGATATTGCATGCTTCCAGCTGTGGGGCTGTGACTGTCCTGTTCTGGCACCCAGCATTCTGTGAGGCCTAGGGTCTTGGCTCTGTTTTGGTCCAGATTCTTGACTCCCGGCCCCATTCCTGGGCAGCAGCAGGAGAGTGGTCCGCCTGAGGCTGCAGGATTCCCTCCAATCCCTCCTAGACCATCCTCTGCCAAACGGCAAGAGGCAGACTGCCGACCCTTCTGTGGTTATCGGGACCATCAGCTCAAGTTGGACAAGCTCCTGAACCGCTTCTTTCTCCTTCCGCACCCTGGAGGGGGCATACTGTGGCAGAACTAAATGCTGCCTCTGTTTGGGAGACAAAGAACAGAGTGGCTCCTCCGGGTCAGCTGTCTCTCTTGGCTGGCTGGGCCTGCTCTTCCCCAGGCCTCCTCTGAGGCTCCCAGGCGCCCCAGGAGGAGGTTTTACAGACGCTGAGAGCTGTGGCACTCTGAACTGTTTTCACCCGAGCTTGAAGGAATGTGTTACCTTAACAAACCCCAAGCAGGCTGCTCTGAATGATGCTCATTGGCTAGGGCGCAGGGGTGCAGCTGGAGAGACAGCCTGGCTAGCTGAGTGTGAGGGTGCGAATATATGTGTACGCTGCACAACAGTGTGCGTGCCTGTGTACTAGAGCAGGTGAAAGTGTGTACGCGTCTGATTGCGTGTGCAAGCGCATGTGTGCTAGATTGAGAAAACATGTTATTAAGGTATGAGCCTGCGTGTGGAGAATGTGTGGCTCCTAGGTGGAGTGCGCGAAAGTTCTGCACCTGGGTTTGAGGCTTAGTGTAAACCGTTTGTTTCCGAATGTACCACCTGGGTGGGACAGGAGGCCCAGCGTTCCGGCACTGGGTGTGAGGGGTGTGTGCAGGCACGCGGCGTGCATTAGAGGGTATGAGCCTGTTCCATAGGCACGAGCAGATGTGCCAGGGAGTGTGCACCAGCGCGTGAGCACACACGTGTGCATCAGTGTGTGCTGGGGGGGTGTGGGGGAAGCACGCGTCTGGGGGCAGGCGCGTGCGCGAGAGTGCGCGTGCCCCCACCTCCCGAGCCGTTGCCATGGGAACGCGCCGCGGCCGGAGTTAATCATTTCCTGTGGAAAGTGCGGGAGGGGCGGGCGCCGGGCTGACCAAGGAGGAGGCGGCGGCGTGGAGCTGCCTCCCCGCGGGCGGGAGCGGGCCGAGCCCAGGGCGCTGCGGCGACGCCGGCATCCTGCCTCGGCCAGGCGGGTGAGTCGGGGCCCGGGCAGGCTGGGGACGGGCTGGGCAACCGCGCTCCTCCCGGTGCGCCCAGTGGGCTCCGCGTCCGCGCCGGCCCTACTGGCTGGACGCCCCTGCCCCAACCCATGGCGGGCGCGGCGATCTGTCCCCGGGAGACCCGGCTGTGCTCAGGGTCCTCCGGCGTCTTGCAGCCCGATCTGAGGACCTTGCGGGGAGCTGGGCGCGGGGGCCGCACGGCCCCTGGATCCCCCGAGCCTCAGATCTCAAAGGCGAGGGCAGACCCGACCCGGGAGCTAGTGGCAGTCGGCGCGCCCCCTTCCCCTGCATGGGTCACCCGCAGCAAGACCGCTGTGTGGGGCCGTTCCACTGCGTCCTGTGGGCTGTTGGCTTTCTCCGCCAGGCCTGGGGTGGAGTGCATCAGCCCCCAGGTTAGGATGAAGGGCCTCTGGGATACCCTTTGAGCGGGGAGGTATAGGGTCATTGACAGCTGCTGCTGAGGAATCCCAGCATGGAGGGGGAGCGCTGAAGCTGTCTCTTCAGCCCCCGACTGAGAATTCCAGTAGAACTCTGGCCGACCCAGTGAAGGGCCTGGTCCTGGGAGATTTAAAGAGGAAGCTGGCTTTAAATTCTTAAGTACATTTGTTGCCCCCCCCCCTCAATGTATGGTATCTCAAGCTTCGGTGTTGTGACCACAGCAGCTTTTCACCATTCCTAGTGCCTCCCTGCCCCAGGCTGTGTGAGTGCCCTTCCTTGCCTGGTAGGACTTATTCTCCATGCCCTTGATAAAAGGGCTGTCTCCTTGGCCCAAGAGAGTCATTTGCTAGGAATGCAGCCCCAGAATGGGGCTGTGTATTTTGCAGTGGCTAGATTGAAGAACCAGGGGGTGGGGTGTTGAGTTCTGCTGTCTGTATGGGCACCAGGGAGTGAAGACTTTGAAATCTGGATGCCCTGGAACAGCTAGGACATGTGTCTCTGTGCCAGGAAACTCCCAGTCCACTTCAGCCACAAAATGCTCTCCCAGGAGGACCAAGCTGTCCCCAGCAGCAGTGTCTAGGCAAATGTGAAGTCTGTTCCCCAATCTTCGCAACTGTCTGGTCTAGGGCAGGAGGAGGGCAGTTCTACCATCCTGGCCTAAACCCAGGGAGGCACATGCCCCTCCCTCAGCCAGCCCCTCCAATGGGACAAAGCGGGGAAAGAGAACATCTTTAGCTTTTTGTATGTGCCAGCATTGTCTGATCTTTATGCCAGCCCTCTCAGGTGCAGTTCTTAATAGATGGAGATGATGAAGCAGAGGTCAGGTAATTCTCCCAAAGTCGTACTTCTCCTATGGGGCAGAGCCAAGCCCCCAACCATTCCCATAGCCCTACCCCATGAATCCCACGTTGGTAGAGGCACCAGGTTAAACTCCTGTGCATGAAAGCATGCTTCTTAGAACCCTGGGCTTGTTTGAGATTCCTTGGTACTCCTGACCTTCACACCCGGGTTTCCAACTGCTAAATTGAGCTGCTTTTTCCTTTGGGGGATCTAGCACACACCCTTCCTCTTTCTTCTGGGCTGCCTCTCCAACTTCCCTTCCTGAGAGAAGGGAAATAATGGTCTCCTCCCTCCCCTGCCTGTCTTGACTGAGCTGATCTCTCCTAGAGTATTCTCTTTCATCCATGGAGTGGGCCGCTGTCCCACACCATCTCACTTTGCTAGAAGCTGGGCCTGAACAGGACTGTCCTTTTCCATCCTGTTGGCCTACAGGATCAGCTTTATGTCCAGCTCTGTGCCTGAGGAGGGCATTTGTGATCCCCTTGCTTCTTCCATCCCACACCTGTTCATCTCAGGGCATCAGTGGTATGGAGGCATGTATCTGGATTAACTCTGTCCAACCCTGTGGCCCACATTCCTGTCCCTTTCTCAGTGAGACTGCAACGAGAACATCCTCCACCATGTTCTCAGTCAAGGAAGGAAGAGACCCCATAGCCCCATTCTCTCAAGTACAGATCCCAGGTCTTCAGTCCCCAGTTCCTGAACTGATGCATTTTCTTTCCCTGGATGCTTCCCTGTCTACCCGACAGGCCTCCTGTCCCCTGTCCTATGAAGCACATCCTCTCAGTTCATCTTCCCACCCAGGCCAGACTTCCCCAAAGAGAAGGAAGCAGCTGCTTTCTAGGCCCTGTCCAGTTCCTTGAGCCTTCCTAAGCCTGGTGGGAAGTTTACTGTCTGTGTCTCTCCAGGGTCTCACTATGTAGCTCAGACAGATTTTGAACTTGCTTTTTAGCCCAGGCTGGTCTGGAACTTGTAATCCTCCTGCCTCAGCACATCCAACCCTCTCTTGACATCTCTTAAAAAGGCCCCTAGGATGGCTGGAGAGATGGCTCAGCAGTTAAGAGCACTGTCTGCTCTTTCAGAAGACCTGAGTTTGATTCCCAGCAACCACATTTGGGCTGACTACCGTTCATAACTCCAGTTCCAGGGGATCCTACACCCTCTTCTGGCCTTTGTGGGCTTTGCACGACACAGGTACACTTACATACATACATGCAAAACACACACATAAAATAAAAATAATTTTTTAAAGGCCTATAGGGCTTTCTTCTATTTTGTCATGGCCACTTGATCATTCTGTCCTTCCCACTTGCTCTCCAGCTGCTTCTGAGGACTTTGCGTGTTCCCTGAACAGCTCCTGCCACCTCTCTGACCTTCCTTTTCCAGCTTCACCCCCAGCCCTGTCCTCAACACTGCCTCTCCTCTTGCACAACCTTTGCTGATTTCCTCCTCACTTTTGGCAGTGGTGGCCTTTGGCTCTGAGTCTTGGTCACCAACCTTGACCTCTCAGGCTTTGACTTGAGCCTCGTGTGTGTGTGTGTGTGTGTGTGTATGTGTGTGTGTGTGTGTGTGTGAAGATGTTAAAAAGTGTCAGAGTGGTTTGGGGAATATGGGCCCTGTTCAGACAGATGTCTTTGCTACCTGGAAGGAAATGGTCAGTGCACTGAGGGATGGGAAAGTAAAAGTGGTCCACAGTCCAGGTAGTTCCAAAGGAATTCCTTTGTGTGTCCCCAACTCAGTCTCCAAACCAAATTCCATGTTGCTTCTCCAAGCTGACTTTCCTTGTGTAACTGGAATCACAGCCTGAATCTGGGACTGTAGTTTGGTCGCTGTAAATTCCCTCAAGGCTGATTTGCACACGGTATGTTCAATAAAGACTTGGGGTTTTTTTGGTCTTTTTGAGACAGGGTTTCCCTGTAACCCCATCTGGCCTGGAACTATGTAGACCAGGCTGGCCTTGAACTCACAAAGATCCACGTGCCTCTGCCTGGGATTAAAGGCATGTGCCACCATACCTGGCATCAATAAAGTCTTGTGCAATGAGGAAAATGGTGATTTAAGGCCAACTTGGGGTACATAGGGAGACCCTGTTTCAAATAACCAAAGCAAATCACAACAGAAACCTCCAAACTCAAAAACTTGTGTAGTAAATGCTTGAACTCTGTTCTGCCCATTTGTTCACTCTATCCCAAACCAGTGCTCCTAGTCCACCTCCTCTTCCCACAGCACTGGGTACCTGGCACATCCCTCGGACCACCCTTTAGCCTGTTGATACTATGAAGGTTTATTGAAATGTTTAGTTCTCTTCTGGCTGGAACTCTGAGGCTCCTATTTCTCATGATCTCATGACTTCTGCTAGGTCCCTTGCACATAGTAGGCACTCAATAAATGATTATTAAATGAAGCCTGAAAGAACACCTGGCAGGCTGCCTGCCACACCCTAGACCCTGAATGAAGATTACTTGAATGTGTGAATGAACTGGCTCTGAGAGAATTTGCAGAATGTAAGCCCAGCTTGGCCCTGGCCATAGGCCAGGCCCTTCAGAGCCCCTCCTCAGTGAGATGCTAATACTCAGAGCTTTAGCTGCCTGGCCACAGGCTTAGGACACTGCCTGAAGGCTGAGTTAAGCAAGCGGCTGAGTGCAATTAGAAAATGAGATGTCATGGAGGAAAAGGATTAGACTTACCCCTGAATGCTGGAGTCCTGGAACCTCTGCTACTTGGGGCTGGGCTGCCACTGGGCATGTCTGCTTGCTGGTCTCCTCAAGGAGTGGCAGATGCTCTGACTTGCTCCCTTCCTACTTGATGACCCAATAGTCAGTACCAAAGCACCCCCAATATGGGGATAGATGCTGTTTCCTCCTGTGAGTCCAGGGTCCCTTGAGGCTTGCTACAGTTAGGGCAGCAGGTGACCCATGTTCACAGACCCTTCCAGAGAGCCCAGCTTGTGGGCCAGCCCTCTTAAAGCTCCTCTGCCCTTGTTCTCTCTGCAGGCTGCCAGGCACCCAGAGGAGGTTGCTGAGCCCCGGGCCATGGTCCCCTCTCGCAGGACGTGGAACTTGGGAGCCACGCCCTCACTGCGGGGCCTGTGGATAGTGGGCCGGGCTCGGGAGCCTGAGCCTGGGATGGCTCGCCCCGCCCCCGCCCCAGCCAGCCCTGCTGCCCGCCCTTTCCCACACACCGGCTCGGGGAGGTTGAGAACTGGTGAGTCCGCATTTTTAAAATGCCTCTTTATTTCCCTTCCTTCCTCTAGATCCCAGAGATGAGACTGAGGTTGTTCGCAGTTCCTAAACTCAGTCAGAGCTGTCAGGTAATTACAGGGTAGCTGGCAGCCCAGAGCCGGCCGGGCGTGGAGCTCAGCGCAGCGTCAGCCTCACCGAGTGCTCCTTCCCTGCGCCCTGCCGGGAGAAGGCACGGAGCTGGCTAATCTTTAACAGTTCAGAGCGCCGGGGTGTCAGCCAGGTTCCCACTGGCCGAGCCAGGTCGGGGCTCTACCATCTCACTTGGGGCTCTCTCTGATCTCAGCTAGAGGCCAGTAAACAAGGTAGGTGAAGTGGCTGTCCTGCCGGGTGTCCTGCGCAGCACTGACACCTGATCCCGACCTGTCCACCTCGGATGGGGGTTAGTAGTGTTGGCCCAGCAGTGGTTGGGTGCTAGGTGCACAGTTTTAGGTGTCAGACAGCCCATGGCTGTTTTTAAGGGTTGCCAGCAGTTCCATGGTGAGGGGGTCTCAGAGCCTGGGCCACTGCTGTCCCCTGGGCAGCTGTCAGCACCAGCTAACCTTTCTGGGTCATGTCCCAGGTTCTGCAAACTTCAAGGAGGCAGCCAGTGGCTCCTCTGTTCCCATTTGGGGCTGGATGTGGGGGTGAGGAGCTGCCCTGACCCTTTCCCCAGCTCCCTGTGGGCAGGTGGGCAGGGTGCCCTGGTTGTGTGGGAAGACAGGGCTCTCCAGGAGAGCTGCCTTCAGGGGTTTGCTGTTTGTTGCTCCTGACCTACCAGAAGAGCTGTTCAGATTACCAGCCTGACCCTCTGAGCCATGAGGCCATGAGGTTCAAGCCCTTCAGTGTACAGGACACCGAGGCCCATAGCAAACACCCGCTCCCTCCTGCCCTCAGTCTGCCACATCTGCCCAAGCTGTCAGTGGCAGCCAGAGCAGTGCCTTAAAGATCTCCTAGTTTCTGTGGTTGCCAAGACCTGGTACTGATGGCCCTTCCGGAGCATCTGGGAAAGACAAGGGGCACAGCAGGGGAGGGGGTGTGCTTTGTGTGTCAGGGTAGTCACTACAAGGTTATCTGCAGGGTTGTGAGTGTGATAGAGATGAGGATGGCTTCCCTGGTTAGAAAAAAGACAAAAAACAAAAGAAAGAAAACAAACAAAACATACAAGAAAAAAATATAAAAAAGAAAGATCACTGAGCATTTTATCTGCTTCTAGTCTTGTGTATATGTGTACATGTGTCTCGGTCTATCAAATGAGTACAGTGACATTAGAGGCCTCTGACCACTTTAAAACTTAAGACAAAGGTTCAGTGAAACCAGGTATGAAGTATAGAAACAGTGCCTGCCACTCAGGAAAGCCTCAGCCAGTGAAGCTGTCCCAGGCCCCTCTGAGAGGCCATTACTAGACCTCTTACTGCTATCCTGAGAGGACTAGGCAGCCAGGGTTGGTTGGTACACGGGGTTTGATACTGGGCATGTTATTAACCCTTCGGGGGTCTCTGGTTTTCCATCTATCACACAAGGGGATTGCCCCCCACCTGCCTAGGTGGTTGTGATGGCAGTTGCTGTCCTAATGGCAGTATCTGTGAGCCCTTTGTGTGTTTGGCACAGTGTGGGTGCATTCTGTGCCTTGTCCCATTTGATCTTCAACATGGGGTTGGATAGCTGGCTGATGATGGAGAAGAGCACTGAGTCCTGGTGCACACCTGGCCTGGTGAATGTCCTAAGGACATTAGTTCATCCCAGGGTCATGGCTGTGCAGTTTGCCCCCATAAAGCCAACACTGTCCAGGCCTGGGGTGGGTGCATAAGGTGTCCTATGTCAGTCTGAGGCCTCAGGGAATGCACTTTAGCTGGCCCGGAGTACACTTGAGTATACTTTTGGAGACAGAGGGACCAGGCCACCTAGTGTGAGTTTAGTCTTAAAAAAGGCAAGGGAGAAATTGCCACCTAGAGGCTGTCTGGGTAATAAAACCATGGCCCTGGATGCACCTCACCTAGAGGCTTGGCTTCCTCCTCTGCTTTCTGCAGAGGGTGCTAATGACAAGTATGCACTGCCCAGGCCACCACGGGGTGAGGGGAGAGAAGACCTCTCAGCAGGGTCTTGGGTACCCTCCAGGAAAGAATCTCAGGGTGGCTTTTGGTAAGAGAGGAGGGCAGCTTCACCCTGTATGGGCTGTGCTCCTGTGTAGGGGCAGCACATGAGGGTTATGAGGTCCTGCTATTGTGCCTGGGCCTGCTGCAGGGGGCTAAAGCTGAGCTTAGCTTGCCTTGGCCAGTGTTCTTTGGCCAGTTGTTGCAGAGTCTCACCTTTCTGTCTGTTCTGGGATAGGACATGGAAGAGACACCCTAGGTGGTGGTGAAGAGGACTCCAGTGCCCGAACTGCAGTTCGCCCAGCCCTAGCGCAGTGCCGAGCCCTCAGCGTGGACTGGGCAGGCCCTAGGAGTCCCCACAGGCTCTACCTGACTGTTCAGGTAAGCACTGGCCATCAGTAGGCATGGGAGTGAGTGAGTTGGTTGGCTGTGGCCTTCTGAGTTCCAGCAGCCTGTTTCTGGCAGGGGAAGAGCTGGGATCTGTTGACCAGCCCCTTGTAGCCTATAGCTGTGAGCTTGTGTGAACATAATAGGTTGCATTATCTCAGGGACGGTCTCTCAGGAGGTGACAGGAGCTTTTCAGCCACACCCTCTCTGAAGTGGCAAGTGAGAGGCCTTTGCTAAGATGTGCAGAGCCAGAGGAAATGTTGGGAAAGCAGATTGGTTTGGGGGAGCTGTTTATTTCCACATGGACAATGCCTGTGTTCCCTTGTTTGAAGTGAGAATCCAAAGGGAGATTGCTTCACCAAAACTTGGCTTCTTTCCTCTGCAGTTGCCACTGATGTTCAAAAGGCATACTTACCATATTTGTGTGTGCATCTGATTATAGAAATACTACTAAATAATAGTGGTTTTATGGACTTATTGAACACTTTCAGAAAACAGGCATAGTATATCATGCTGGGTCTCATAGTTCTTGTGACACAAAGATACTGTTTTGTGTGAATTGCAGATTAGGTCATGGAGGCTCAGAAAAGTTAAAGAACTTGTAGCTGGTCACACAGAAGACTGAGATCTGAACTGAACACAGCTAGCTTTATTATTACAAATGATCTAAAGAAGTCAAAAAATTTACCACACAGTACTTAGAAACAAAGTGCCCCCCATGGTCTTCTATCTTTGAAAAGTCCACTATGAAAGGTTTGATCTTTATCCACTTATCTTTCTTGTACAACCGCTAGTTATATGATTTTTAATATTTATTTTTACATATTACTCTATGACTTGCTGTTTTCCTCACAACAGTCTTGGTGATCTCTTCATACATATTAATTTATGGAGAATTACCTCATTCTCTTGACCACTGCATAATATTCTCCTTGAGATTTTACCATAAGTTATCTTTGGGCTGTGTGTATATATAGTTGAGCATTAGAGCACTTGCCTAGTGCACATGAGGCCTTGGGTTCAACCCTATCACTGTCATATAATAATAATAATGCTAATCACCCTCTGCCCTGGCTCCTGTGTATTATTTCTGACTGCAGTTGAATTCCTTTCACATTCATGCATCTGTGACATTAGTATTTTACATTTAAGATTTATTTTGTGTATGATTTTTTTTTTTTTTTTTTTTTTTTTGATTTTTTTTTTTTTGTCTTTATTTTTTTTTTTTTTTCTTTTTGAAGCAGGGTCTCCCTGTAGCCCCAGCTGTCCTGGAACTCATTATGTAGACCAGGCTGGCCTTGAACTCACAGTGATCCACCTGCCTCTGCCTCCCAAGTGCTGGGACTCAAGGCGTGTGCCACCATGCCTGGCTTAATGATTTTTTTTTTTTTGTCTTTATTTTTTTTTTTTTTTAATCTTTTGAAACAGAATCTCCCTGTAGCCCCAGCTGGCCTGGAACTTGTTATGTAGACCAGCCTGGCCTCAATCTAACAAAGATCTTCCTGCCTCTGCCTCCCAAGTACTAGGATTCATGGTGTGCACCACCACACCTGGTTGTGTGTGAATGTTTTGTCTACATGTTTTGTGTGTGCACCATGTGCATGCAGTGCCCGTGGAAGCCAGAAGAGGGCATCAGAACCGCTGGAACTGGTGTAACAGGATTGTGAGCCACTGTGTAGGTGCTGGGAACTTGGGTCTTCTGCAGGAGGAGCAAGTGCTCTTAACTACTTGTCCATCTCTCTAGTCCTGCATTTTACATTTATTTATTATTTATTTATTTATTTAGTGGTGTGTGTGTGTGTGTGTGTGTGTGTGTGTGTGTGTGTGTGTACGCGCAGGTGTGGACACAACACAGCGAGTATATGGAGATCAGAGGATAACTTGTGTGAGTTGGTTCTCTCCTTCTACCATGTGGGTTCTAGGGATGGAACTCAGGCTATCAGGTTTGGCAGCAAATGCCTTTATCTGGTAAACCATTAGGGTTTGTGGTTGTTTATTTTGTTTTATGTTTAGAGACAGGATCTCTCTATGTAGCTCTCTGCTGGTCTAGAACTCTCTATGAATACCAGGCTGGCCTCCAACTCACAGAGATCCACCTGCCTCTGCTGTGGCTACATTAGTATTGTAGCATGTGCATTTGCTGAACAGATATTTATGGAGTGGCTGCTTTGTGCCAAGACATCCAGGTGCAGGGATGTAGAGAAAAGAAATAGAGGTGACAGCCTAGTGGAGACCTCAGAGAGTCACCGATGATCTCAAATGTGTGACTGCAAACCAGGCAGAGGATGAAGTGCCAGCGTTCTCTGGGGGTATTGCTACACTCCCCTGAGAGAGGGGATTGACCATTCCCTTCCATTCTTTTTTTTTTCTATTTTATTTATTTATTTATTTATTTATTTATTTATTTTTGAGACAGAGGCTTCCTCTATATCCCAGGCTGGCCTCAAACTCATGGCACTCCTCCCTTATTTTCCCATGTCCTCTGATTATAGGCATGAGCCACCATGCCTAGATTTCTTCTAAGTTTCTGATGGCCTTCTGCACACAGTCTACCCTTGCTGGTAGCTACTGTGCAGAGTGGATGCAGCATGTATAAATGGTGGGCAGTTGGATGGCTACTGGGGGAAGCACACACTTTTGAGCCATCTTTCCTCCTGCAGACCTGTCCTAAGCCACTGCTCTGGGTGGGGCCCAGGGGTGATGCTGCCTCAGGGAAAGACTGTTTCACAATGTTTCTTGGGTCCTCCCATGAGGTTCTTCTAAAAACTAAAACTTGGTCCTTTTCTTTTGTAAGGTCTGGGAGGAAAGTAGGTCTGGTGAGAGAACAGTTAAGGAAACCAGAGGGAGGTTAAATTGGAAGGCTGCGGTCAGGAGCCAGAGCTCAGCTGGGTGGTGGCTCTGCTCTTGAGCTTTGATTATGGGGTGCTGGGCCATGGCTGCTGCAGAGTTCTGGGCTCAGCAGATCTGCTAAGGCTCCACCTCAGAAGCTGCTGCCAGCAATGGGCTTCCAAGTTCATGTCCTTCTGGCCCCTGCAGACCTCTGCCATGTTTATGGGTGCAGCAGGTGGTGGATGTGGACCAAGTGTGTCCTAAGCATGGTGAAGCAACTCGTAGGTCATAGCTCAGTCCCTCCGGCCTTCTAAAGCCTACGATGTACCCTCAAAGGGTACTGCAGAAATTCCCAGCCCCTACTCAGTGGCTCCCCTTCCTGTGCTCCAGCCAGTAGCCCAGAAATAGTGTAACCTTTGCTCCTTTTGGCCACTGGAAACTTCCAGCTGCTGCCATCCCTGCCACCCACCACCACCACCACCTCTCCAACCCCAGTAGTCTGCTAAAGTCTGTCTGGCAGTTGGTTGACGGATGAGAACAAAATTAAGTTGTAAATTTTTCTAAATACAAGAGATAAGGGAGGGAGAGGCTGAGGGCATGGCTAACCTGACACTGGCTGGGGCTGCTTTCTCCTTTCAGTTCTTTTGATTGGCCTTTTGATGCTCAAAGGAAGAGTGAAGATTACAGAAATTATATGATGATCACAGCTATCTATGTGGCACTTATTGGGTGCCGTGTGGCAGGCACTTTAAGAGCACTTTGCATGCTACTGTGACTACTCTGCCCACCAGTGCCAGGAGGCTGAGGTTAGAGGGGTCGCTCACTTCTAGATTAAAAAAGGGGGGAACAGCTTCGGGGAGGGTACAAAGCTTGCTGGCAGCCACACAGCTTGCAGGTGACAGGCTGCTTTGCCCACCCCATACTGAGTAATTTTAAAATATAACACTTGGAACTGGAGAGGTGGCTCAGTGGTTAAGAGCACTGGCTGCTCTTGCAGAGAACTTGGGTTTGATTCCCAGCATCCACACGGCAATTAATAGCCATATGTAATTCCAGTTCTAGGGGACTCGTCTTCTGACCTCCATAGGCATTGCATGACATGAGTGCACTTACATATATACAGGCAGTAATACACTCATACACATAAAATAAAAATAATAAATAAAATATTTTCAAAAAATGTAACATGAGTGAAGAGAACACAAAGACACAAAAGCTTCTTCCCATTTACCTCTGTGGACATGAAAAACCAAAATTGCAGGTGCCTAGAAGGTGAAAAATTCAATCCCAGAAAGGTCTAGAATGGCATGGAAGGCCCAGTCTGCTTATCTCTTTCCTTTTCTGTTGTGAACTTACTTTCTGCTCTCTTGAAGTTTAAATGACACTTGTTTCTACTCTTAACCTACACCATCCCTTGCTTCAGGGGCAGAGAGCCCTGTCCATGGTCTCCAGGTTGCTTTTCACCTGTTTTGTACATATTACCCTCAAATGGGATTTTGCTGTCTCATGCTCTTCTGCCCCTTACCTGGGCATCTTTCTCTGTGAGCTACAGAGGATGTTTCTGGATCAAATACCCATTTCTGCTCCTCTACTGGTCTACTCCAGCCCAGCTTCCTTTGCCTCAGTCCCTTTACTAGGAGGTGGGATCCCATGGCCCTTGGACGGCCTTATGGGACAGGGAGAGTGAAGGAGGCCATTTCCATTTTGGGATAGACTCAGGTATAGCCTTCTAGTCCTGGGGGTACCATCTACAGTTGGGTGAGGTATTTGAGAGGGTAGCAGCAGGTGCCAGCATGGGGATGTTGCCCCAAGATTGCTGTGTGTCAGGCAGGACTGGATAGTTGCCTGTAGTAATAGGGCTTGAAGTGAGCAGGTGACTGAAGTGAGCACGCTGGTGATTCCTGCTCCATGGTATCTGCAGGGATGGCCTAAGTTTCATCTGGGGACCAGAGGTATCTAAAACCTTCTTTGCTGGTGTGGAGACCTGAGAATGAATCACCATCATCTTGCTGTGGGATGTGAGCATGGCTTTCCCAGACCCCAAGGCTCCTTTCCCCCACCTACATGGTGGGGCTTAGACTGCTGGGTCCTGGGACCACAGCAGCACCATCATCCTGGGCTCAGGGGTCCCTTCTCCGTACAGTCCCCTTCACGTAAGGATTCTGGTTGTGTCTTGGCAGCAGGCCCTGCAGGACAAGGGGTGCCAGAGCAAGAGTCAGGGGACAAAAGAAGACAAGCTCCCGAAGAGGCAGGCACCAGCCCCCAGGCGGGACCGGGAGGCCCCGGAAGCTGGTGGTACCATGAATGTAGAGAAAACAGGTAAAGGAGGTCAGCTCAATCACCCGACACACCCTGGTTCAGCCAGTGCAGGAGGGAGGCTCTTGAATGTCCAGCACTCTGTCCTGTAGCTAGAGGGGGTCCAGCCAGAATGGCCATCTGATGTAATCTTAAGACCCTAGCCAGCCTCTTCTAGATCCAGGGACATCCTTATGTATGTCCCTTCTCTTGTCCTGCCCCCCTCCTCCCAAGGCCACCAGAGCCCCACCCAATGATGAGGCCTTGGCCAGCTGGGATGGGGTTAGATTTCCTTTCTTTTTGTCCTTTCCCAGCACCTGTCTAAAGCAGGGCCCAGGAGCAGCCTCCCGGATGCCACTACCAACTAGATGCCACTGCCACCTCCACAGAGGCCTGGCTGTGTCCTGGTCAGTAGGTATATAGGACAGGGCTTTGATTCTCCTGACTCTAGGCTGAGGAAAAGGAGCCTTTGGCTACCAGTGGCTCCATTATTCTCTGGCAAGGCCCACTGCTGACTGGCTGGTTCTAGAAGATTCTAGAAGGTCCCTTTGCAGTTCTCTGGGTTCTCAGCAGTTATCTCCAGTTTAGTGATCACTGGAAAAGAGCATCCTGGGAAGCTGAGGGCAAGGCCAGGAGGAGCCTAGAGGAAAGGCACTGCTCTTCTCAGTGTCTCCCTTTTCCCCTCCCAGAGGGCGAGCTGTGTGTCTGAACTTGCCAACTGGGTTGCTGGAGAGAGCCGCTCCCTCCTCTGCGGCTGCACCAGTGCCAGCTCACCTATATGAGCCGTGGATGCTGGGCAGGTCTGAGATCTGGCTGAGGGGTAGGCAGCTGGGTTTTAGAAAAGGACACCATTCAGTCAGTTAGGTGGGGTAGGCCCAGAGGAGGAAGGCTAGGTTCTTTGAGCAGTGAGGACCTGCACAGCCCCTGAGCCCTGGGCCCTGTGCTGGGCAGTGCCTCTGGAAACTGACCTGTCAGGTGGCAGCCCTTCAGTACATGGCCTGTTCTCAAGCAGCACCCCTGGTCCTTACCTCTCCTCCTTTCCTCTTTTCTCAGACCTCCCTTAGCTTCTTTTAAGATTTTTTTCCCCACTGTCCATGGCTCCCCAAGTCCCTCTCAGTGCCTGGCACTCACACGGTACCATGCTGAGGTTGGGGCTTAGACCCTCCTGAGGACAGGAGCCCTGGCATGGATAAAAGGACTGCTTGAGGCCTATGATGGTCACTCCCACCTGTGTTACCCATGGGATTCCCAGCTCCTTTCCCAAGGCTGCTTTTGGGTCAGGCACATTGCCTGCTTCACATAAAGAGCCTGCAGGATCCCTCCCATGTGACTCAAGAGGCAGGCCCAGCTCTCAGCTGAGCCCAGCACATTCTGTCCCGCATCATTGTAGCCACATTGGTCACATGCCACCCGTGGCAGCCCTGTGTGCTGTCCTGGAAGCATCTATCTGCCCTCACTCCCTCTAGAACAGATCATAGAAGCTGGGCCAGCTCTGTGTGACTTTCATGCTATGTCACATGCAAAGCCACACAGCCAGGGGTACTAACCAAGCATGGATCACCCAGCCCCAGCTCTCTGGAAGAAGGGGAAGCCAGCCCCACCCATGGAGAGCAGAGCCACCCCCAGCTAGCTAGCTGCAGCTGTGACTTCTGCCTCCTCTTCGCTGTGCTGCCCTGGGGCTCCGCAGAGCAGGAGCACAGTGGTGGTCAGGCAGAGGGAAAGTCAGAAGCTCAGGCCATGTTGAGGTGGATGACTTACTGACCAGCACATATCCTCTGCACTCTTCCCTCCTGGACACTTGGCAGGGCCCCACTTGGGCTGCTGAGGGGAGAAGACAAATCCCTCTATTCTCCCTCTTCCCTGATCCCTCTCTCCCCTGAACTACTGCTAGCTCCCCATTGCTCAGTCCATGCTCCTTTTTAGTGTTCTGGAAGCAAGCTGTAACAAGCACCCCAGCCCCACTAGCAGGTTGTGAGCCTTGACTCTGTCTTGTCCTGTGTTCATCTGTCTCTCTTGCTCCTGATGACAGAACAGTGGAAGGCCTGAGAGAAGAGGACTCAGGCTGAGGCCCCACCTGACTCAGTATTTGTCCCTGTGTGTTTTCTCACATGCAGGTGTCAACCTTGAAGCTAGCCTGGCCACTCTTGTCCCCTGGGCTGGTCTGTCTATGCCAGGATGTGTGGCACTTGCCCCCCCCCACCCTCCAGACACAGGTGATTGCTCAGCTGATAGGACAGCTGAGAAGCCCTGTTCCTCTCTACAGTGCTTATAAGAGGGTTTGAGTTAGCTGAAAGCAGCCATTTCTGGGTGAACCACCTTTCTTTCTCAATGGAAATTGCACTGATAGGCATTAGCCTTTCAGACATGGAGCACATGTGCTTTGAGGGGATTCAGTGAAAGTTGCTTTCCTAAGTCTTGCCTCTGGCACTTTCATCCCCCAGAAGCCACTGCTGAAGTGACTTCCCCTGAGGCAGACCTAGAGGTCCCCTACTGACCTTTGTTGCTGCAGCTCCAGGTCTTACCATAGCTCCACTGCCTGCATCCCTTTCCCACCCCAATGGTGTGCCCTGCTATGATGGCCCCCTTCCTCCTCCAGGCGGACTTCCACTGCCCTGCTGATCAGCCGCTACTTTGCTTGTAGGTGGGCGGCTCTTTGGTATCGGGAGGTACTCGAGCCTGTCGGGGTCACCAGGCCCAGCCCCCGTGGTGCATAGAATGGTGGAGGCCATGTCCCAGCTTCAGGAGGAAAAAGAACAGCTTCAGGAGGAGCTGGTGGTCCTGCGGGAGAGGCTGGCCCTCCACAACAGTGACCAGCAAGCCACATCCACCCAGCTGCAGAACCAGGTACCTGGGAAGGCAGGGATGGGCAGAGGCTACTGCCCACCATGGAGCAGGTTGGAGGACATGGTCAGGGTGCCTGGACCCCACCGGAAGTCAGATGGAGCCACTCTCCTGGTTTGGGAAGGTGCTGGAGGGTGAGGTAGCAAGAACCAGAGGCCCATCCAGTCTTCCTGCCCCATCTGCTCAGTTCCCCGGGCTATACTCTACACTCTCAGGAAGTGATGTAACTATGAGTGAGGCAGGAGCCCAGTAATGCTTCCACCCCAAGACTCATGCTCAGTTCACCTCCATGGTTCCCTGGCTTGGGCAGCCTAAGAGACCAAAACTCAGTCTATTACCTCCCAGGGGCCTCTAGGGACTGAGAGGAGAGGCTGTGTGTGTGTGAGTGTGTGTGTGTGTGTGTGTGTGTGTGTGTGTGTGTGTATGTGTTGGGGGCAGTGGAGTGTGGAGGGAATCTCACCTCCAGAAGACAGGGAGAGCAGGTTTCAGGTTGGGAGCATTGTTTTCTTTGTTGATTTGTTGGCTGACAAACCAGGAGGACCATTAGGGGGCCTTGGACCCAGGAACTGTGCAGCCTGTGGGATCAACCACTGGTCCTCGTCTGAGTGCAGGGCTGCCTCACTCTCCTTTTTCCTCCATGTGGCCCTGGCCCTTTCCTGGGGCTCAGCTCCCAACACCTTTGGTCAGTGTCTGTCTTCCTGGCTGTTGGAACCTTGCCTACTTGTATAACCTCCCCAACCCCATCTGCCGTGTTGTCCCCATGTGGGCTCCTGTGCTTTGACTTGATGTCTGCATCCCTGAGCTCTGGGTGTAGGGTCCCCTGTTGCCATCCTTCCCTTGAGATGACACCATGCTTTTTCTGTCTCATGAGTCAGCAAAGACATTCTAGATGTGGGGACAGGGCTGTCTGCTTGGAGGACAGTCATTGGGTGCTGTGGCTTGACTCCAATTCAGGGCGATCGGTTATAACCTGAGTACCCATCCTGCAGCATTTCCCCTGACTCTTCTAGAGCGCTGCCGTTCTACCCCTTGCCCTTGCTTAGTAGCTCAGACCTCCCTGGGGAGTCCCTGATGCCCTGTGCCTGCCCATCCCTTTATCTCACAGCTTTGTTGCTTTGTCATCTCTGGTCTTATCTGCCCGACTCTTGGTATAGGCCTCTTACCTGCCTGCATGCCCTCTTCACCTGTCTATGAGCCCCTAGAATTAAGTGCTGAGTTGGACATGGGGGATACAGGCAGACAAGCCATCCCTGAACCCAGGTCCTCTGTAAGAACAGCCAGTGCTCTTAACTGCTGATCCATCTCTCCAGCCCCCAACTTTAAATAAGTTTTAAAAAACATTTTCCCTTTTAAAAAATTATTACATCCATTTGTATGGGGGTGTGCTTGTGTCACGGTGTACGTGTGGAGGTCAGAGGACAACTTGTAGGGTTAGTCCCAGTCCTCTCTTTACCATGTGAGTCCCAGGGATCAAACTCAGATTGTCAGTCTTGGCAGCAAGTACCGTTAGCCACCGAGCCATCTTAGCATCTCAAACATTTTTCTCTTTAATTGATGAAATCTACTTGGATAAGAAGGAAAGTCAGGGCTGGAGAGATAGCTCAGTGGCTAAGAGCACTGACTGCTCTTGCAGAGGACCCGGGTTCAATTCCCAGCACCCACATGACAGCTAACAACCATCCAGAACTCCAGTTCCAGGGGATCCGTCACCTTCTTCTGACCTCTGTGGGCATTCTTGACACAGTTGTACTTACATACATGCAGGCAATACACTCATACACATAAAATAAATAATAAAGCATAAAATATTAAAACAGTGTTTCTTAAAAAGAGGGAAAGTCAAAGGTGGAGTGTCCAGCCTTTCTAATGTCCCAAGCCCAGCTCTCCATCCTCCCTTGGAGGATCCCCAACCCACCCTATGGCTCCAGATGACTTGGGAATTCAAAATGGATCTTTCCTCAGGTTTTATTTGCAAACTTTCTGGCTGCCAGGTGTTGTTTTGTTTTGTTTTGTTTTGTTTTGTTTTGTTTTGTTACAAAACAACAAAAATTAACGGGATCTCCTTATGTAGCCCTGGCTGGCCTGGTACTTGCTATCTAGGCCCACTTACTTCTGCCTCCTGAGTGCTAAGATTAAAGGTGTGCACCACCACACCCAACTGGCTACCAGCTTTTACTGGAACTTTCTTAAGGACTGATACCTGAAGCTCTGTATCTGTTGGGCTGCTCTTTCTGTAGGGTCTGATCCAATGAAGATATATCTAGCCACATGGGCCTGGAGCTGGGAGCAAGCCTGACTTCTGTGGCATTCATTAGACCTGTGACCTTGGGCCAGTTAGCTACCACTCCTGACCTCAGTTTCCTCATCTATAAAATGAACATAATAACAGAACCCTTACAAGGAGTGACTGGTGGTGTCCTCATCACCAGGACAGGTTTGGATATAGAATCCTTGAGGTAGAGTCTGTTTTAGCCTACCCTGCCTGTGAGGCTCTAACCTGTCCTAGCCTATCCTGGGTGAGAGGCTGTAGAATCTGTTCTGGCCTATCCTGGGTGAGAAGCTGCAGAGTCTGTCCTGGTCTGTCCTGGCTGTGAGGCTGTAGTGAGTGTTTTCTCTTCTCTGAACCCCATCTCCCAGTCTCTAAGCTGGTCTAATGAACATGGCTTTGTGGTTAATGGATGGATCAGTTGTGAGGGTCCACAGGAAAGTAGGTATAAACTGTAAAGTACGGTACCTTGTAGGGTGCCACTGCTCCAGTGGCCTCTCTCTTCAGGCCTCACAGTGTTTTTTTTTTTAATTGTTTTGTTTTGTGTTGTTGGTTGTTAGTTTGGTTAGCCAGGGTGCCCTGAAACTCACTGTGTAGTCCAGGCTATTTTGCTTGTCCATTAACTTAATCGAGTGTAGGTTCCACCTTTTGGGTACCATGATTTATGCTGCTATCAACACCCATGTACAAGAAGTCCCTGCTTTCAGTTTGTTTGGCTGTGTACTCAGAACTGTTATTATTGAATCATATGGTATTTCCTCTTTCTTTTGAGACAAAAATCTCAATATTAGCTCAGGCTAGTCCCTCCTATGTGCTGGTATTGCAGGTATGAGCCCCTATACCCAACTCTCAATTTATTATATTATTATTACTATTATTATTATTATTATTATTATTCAGACAGGGTCTTGCTGTGTAGCCCTGGCTAGTGTGGAATTCACTATGTAGATGGGAGGACCTGGAACTCATGGCAATCCTCATGCCTCTGTCTCCTGAGGGGCTGGAATTGGAGGTGTGTGCTGCCATGCCCTGCTCTCAGTTGTTAAATTATCTGAGGAGCCACCTCTCTGTTTTCCACAGTGGCCACACCGTTTCACATGCCCACCAGCAGTGCACACAGTTGTGATTTCTGTTTCCTCACTAACCCTTATTTTTATTTTGATAATAGCGTTCCTAGTGGGTAAGGAGTAGTATCTCTTGTGGATTTGTTTGCATTTCCCTTAGTGCTTTCAGTAACGTTGAACTGTTTTTCATGTACATTTTTTGCCAGTTGAATTGAATTATATTTGGAGAACTATTTACCCAAGTTCCTTGTTCATTTTTCAGTTAAGGTAGTTTGATTTTTGTTGTTGAGCTATAGAAGTTCTTTATAGATCCTGGATATTAATCCATTATCAGGTAATTGATTTGCACATTTCTCTGCCACTCCATGGATTGCCTTTCATTGGTGGTAGTATCCTTTGTTATTTAAAAATTAATTTTTATACGGACTAGAGAGATGCTCAGGAGTTAAGAGCACTGACTGCTCTTGCAGAGGACTTGGGTTCTGTTTGTAGCACCCACATGGCAGCTAACAACCATCTATAACTCCAGTTCCAGGAAATCCAATGCCCTCTTCTGGCCTCCACAGGCATTGCATGACATGAGTACACACATACATGCAGAACACTCGTATACATAAAAATAAATTTTTAAAAATTAAAAAAATTTGAAATTAATTTTCATAAAGATCACTTACCTATTTTTTCTTTAACTATCTGTGTTTTGGGAGCCATATCCAAGAAATCATCACCAAACTCCAGGTCATGAAGTTTTCTCCTTGATTTTCTTCTAGGAGTTTTATAATAATTTCTTATGTCTAAGGCTATGATCTATTTTGAGGCATTTTTTGTATATCACCTTATGGTATGCAGTAAGGGCCCAGCTTCATTCTTTTGCATGTGAAGATCAGTTTCCCAGCTCCAGTTGTCTAAAAGGCTGCCTTTGCCATTGCATGGTCTTATCACACTTGTCATTTGAGTATACATGTGAGGGTTGGTTCTGGACTTCTTCCATTGTTTTTGTCTCCTTTATGGCAGTTCCACACTGCTTTGGTTGCTGTGGTAAATCCTGAAGTCAAGAAGCAGACTTTACCTTCATTTCTCTTGTTCAAGATTTGTCTGTTTGGTGTTGCTCCAGCTGCAGATGGATTTTAGGATGGATTTTTTTATGTGTTCAGGGTTTTGATGAGAATTGCATTGATTCTCTAGACCATTTGGGGTGTTACTGAGACTTTATTGTCTTCAGTTCAGGAACCTGGGCTGTCTTTCATTTACTGGTGTCTTTATTCCAGCAACTTTTTTTATCATTATTTTTTTTTAATTTTTAATAACTACACAATTAGAAGAAGCATTTCACTACAGTTTTAACATATTCAGTAACATACTCCAGAGCAAGAGTACATCTCTTTCACAAGTGGCTGTAAGTTTCTAGGTTCACAGTTGAGTTAATACAGTCATACAATATTGAACTCAGTATAAGCCCTGTAACACATTAAATTGAATGAATTCTTAACCTTTTAAAAAAATCTCCATTTCATTTTAGAATATATTGTTCCTTGTAGAAAGACTCTTTTAAAAATTTTTGGTCTTTTTGAGACAGGGTCTCCCTGTAGCCCCAGCTGTCCTGGAACTTACTATGTAGACCAGGCTGGCCTTGA
>NW_008340047.1:545327-558079 GCF_000622305.1 Nannospalax galili
CATCTAGCAGCAATGAGTTGTCAATATTCCTTTAGATAAGATTGGGTTCTGCTGTTCATTTTCCCAGTTCTATGCTGGCTTACTATCTGGGTCCAGCAACTTTTGTAGTTTTCAGTGTATATTTTTCACCTTCTTGGTTAATTTGTGTGTGTGTATGTGTGTGTGTGTGTGTGTGTGTGTGTAGGTGTAGGTGTGTACACCTTTGCGTGTACATGTAGAGGCCAGAGGTCCACATGGAGTGTCTTCCTCTGTCCCTCCCCACCTTATTTCTTTGAGACAGGGTCTGTCACTGAACCTAGAGTTTACCATTTTGGCTAGCCTGGCTGGCCAACAAGCTCCTGGGATCTACCTGTCTCTGCCTCCCAGTGTGGAGTTACAGATATGGGCCACCATGCCTGGCTCTTACATAGATGATGAGGATCTGAACTCAGGTCCTCATGTTTGAGCAGCAAGCATTACCCACTGAGCCCTCTTGTTTAAATTTATTCCTATTTTATTTTTTATGCTATTGTTAAGTGGAATTATTTTATTTTTCACTGATCTTTGAATTATCCATTATAGAAACACAACTGATTTTTTTTAATGTTTTATTTTTATTTTTTATGTGTATGAGTGTATTGCCTATATGTACGTAACTGCACACTTGCCATGCAATGCCCACGGAGGTCAGAAACAAGCATCGGATCCTCTGGAACTAGAGTTACGGGATGGTGGTTAGCTTCCATGTGAGTGCTGGGAATCGAAACCCGGTCCTCTGCAAGAGCAGTCAGTGCTCTTAACTGCTAATCCATCTCTCCAACCCCCAAACACAATTGATTTTTATGTTGGTTTCATATCCTGAAACTTTGCTGAATTTAATAGTTCTAACTGGCCCGATTTTTAAAAATATTTATTTTTTTATTTACTTTTATGTGTATGAGTGTTTTGCCTGCATGTATTTAAGTGTACTATGCAATACCTGCAGAGCCCAGAAGAGGAGGTTGGGTTCCCTGGACCTGGAGTTACAGATGGTTGTTAGCCACCATATGGGTGCTGGGAACCAAACTTGGGTCTTCTGCAAGAACAGCCAGTACTCTTAACCACTGGGCCATCTCTCTAGCCCCTGGCCTGATTTTTAAAATCAATTGCCAGCTTTAAATCGTGTTTATATGGCATGCTAGGTGGCCACTCTACCACTGAGCTACATCCCCAACCCTGGCCTTAGCCCCTGGCCTGATTTTTTAAAATCAATTGCCAGCTTTAAATCGTGTTTATATGAAAACCACCCTCCGCCACCCCACTCCACTCCTTGGCATGCTAGGTGGCCACTCTACCACTGAGCTACATCCCCAACCCTGGCCTTCACTTTTGTTTCCGACTTTGGAAGATGTGGCTTTTCTGGGCTAATGTTCCCACGTGGCAAGCCCTAGTCTTTAGTAGCATGGGCATCCTTCAGTTCACCCCAGACGAAATCTCCCTCTCATGCTCTGTGTTAACCTCACCACCCACCCTGGTCTTTGGGGTCCCTCTTGCACTCAGCATTCATTCTACATGTATTTATTGAGCACCAGCTTTGTGCCAGGCCCTAGGAGTGTAACTCTTGAGGATTACTAGAGACCTCTCATATCTAGTCCAGAGTGGGCATTCGTAATCTTCACATCCCAAATCCAAAATACTCCAAAACCCTGTGTCAACATGATGCTACAAATTTGATGCTAAGTCTGCAATTCCTTTTTTGCACTAAAATTGTTTAAAATGCTATAAATATTAGCTTCAGGCTATGTGTATAAGGTGTATATGAAACACCAACAAATTTTATTTAGATTTTATTCCCATCCCCAAGATGTCTCATTATGAATATGCAAATATTCAAAAATCTGAAAAATCTGCAAATCCAAAAACACTCTGGTCTCAAGCATTCCAGATGAGGGCTACTCAACCTGTAACAGAATAGATTGTGTTGGGCCTCAGCAAGCAATTCACTTAGAGCCCTCATTTACTCTTCAGAGCCTTGAGGTAGCCTCTCAGTGCCGGTGAGGAAACCGAAAGGCACAGGGAGATGAAGGGACTTGTCCATGGTTACTGGTTTCTGGGCTGAGTGAGGTCTGGACAGGCCTGGGCAGGCTGACTTGAGAGAGCTTGCTCTCAAATGCTATTCCTGCCCCTCAGTGGCAGAAGGACCCCGAGGAGAACACTTGGCACTGGATACAGATAGCTGTATTTGCCAGTCCAGGCCAACTGTCACATTGTCAGGGTCAACTGGGGAGTGTGCTGGGGAAAAATGACTCAGGTGGTTGTGGAAGGGGTACTACCTTGACGCTATCCCCACCCCCACCCCTCAGGGTGCCTGGGCTTTCCCAAGAACTAGCTAGCTCAGCAAGGTTCAGCAGTGCCCTCGGCAGAGTCCTGTTTCCCTAGAAGATAACTGCTGACCACACTGCCCAGGCATGGTAGGATGTTCCCAGCTAATCAGAGGGTTGGGAGCAGACAGCTGAGAAAAATGCAGACCTGAGCAGGTGTCTCACCTCTACCCAGCCGTTTCTGCCATGGTAAATATGGGTTTGTGTCAGATGAGCAAACAGGCCCTGCTCACGCTGCCCCCTGCCTCAGTTTCTTTGATGAGCTTGGGCTGGGTAGGGGTGTTGCCCAAGATCAGGCAAGTGGCCCCCTAAGTTCTCCTGGGACTCTCACCTTCTTGGCTCAGGAGTGTACACATTGCCCTCTGCTGTTGATTCATACTTATTGAGCATCTACTGCATGCTGGCCCCATGTTCACATGTGGCCCTCCCCTCCTAGGCTCACGGATGCAGGCCAGGCCCTGAGTGGGGAGGCCCAGAACTGCAAGGTATCTGTGAGGCTTTAGACTCTCTGCTCTCCCTGCATCCAGTTCTCTGGGCACTTCATTTGTTTTGGACCCTTGCCTGCTTTCCCTGACTCTGGACTTGCTTGTTCTTCAAGTGCCTCCACATGTAGGCAGGGCCCCTTTCCTGGCAGCGGGTTCTAATTGCCCAACCAAGTACAGCCTTTCCACAGGCGCCATGGAGTAGTGTAGTGGGTTACGCCTGCCTGATTGGGGGCTCTGCCAGGGCACCTGCAGGGCTGGTTGGCCTCTGGGTTCCCCTGCTCTGCTTCCTGAGATGAGCTCTGGGGTGGCTTAGAGTCTGGAATCTGGGACCAAAGGGGTGTTTTATGATCCTTCCCCAACTGTTAACAAGTCTGCCTTTCCTAGCCATCTCCGGTGTGCCCCTTGTTGGCTCCAGCAGAGCTAGCAGCACCAGGGTTTCCATTGTGATGCAAGAAGGAGCTAGGCTACAGGCAGGCTGGGAGTCCTGGCTGCCAGCAAGCACTGCCAGCGCCACTTTCCCTGCAGCAGGGCTAAGAGCCCATCAGCAGCCAGCACTGGAAACAGCCAAGGTCAGAACTCCAACCCTGGGCTGGGAGAGGCAGTGTGGAGAGGAATCAACCTTTTTACAGGTGGAATGTAGGCCACCCTTATTTTAAGGAAATGCAAGAGAAACAGACTCACACCTGACTGGGAAGCTTGGAAATCTGTTGGCTGTGATTCTACAGCCTGTAGCCCCTCACTCCTTTGTGTTATACACACATAGGTTTTTCTCTGATGTAAGATGTTGATGCACTGCAGTTGGGCTCTCTGGGGGGTGGGGAGTGGTGGGCATGAGGGAGGTAGAGTTGGGGAAAAGGACTGGAAAGACCTCTCGGGTCAGAGTCACTGCACACTAAGTCTTCTCTAGGCTGGGGGGTCTGCTGGCAGCTGAGAGGTGGCCCTTCAGACTTCAAACTTTGCCCCTCAAAACACCTATGAACAATTGTACTGGCTTCACAGTGGCCTGTACAGACAAACCGCAGTCTACCTAGCTGCTCCCTAATGGTGGGAAGACTAACTAGGCTTTATGGCTAAGAAATAGACAGGTCACTTCACCTTGATTGGGACCATAGGGCCTAGCACCCCCACACATCCTGAGTTCTTAGCCAATGGTAAGTTCTTAGCAGTGGGAGTGGGTGGAGAAATGGCACAGCCTTTGCCTTCCTACTGGGCTCTTGGCTGGGTGTGCCACTGGGAAGGAATGTGCTAGATGGAGGTGGGAACAAAGGTCAGTGAGCTGCTCAGGCTCAGCTTTTAGGTCTCCTGCTTGTCCCCTGGAGGCCTTGGACAGCCTCAGTGCCTGCAGTATCAGCTGGGTCTTGTGTCTTGGAATGCTCCTCCCCACCAAGAGTTGAGCTGCACTGGCCTGCTGGATATTTGTGGAAGTCAGCCGGATCCCATGGCCCTTCCTGACCTGCTCAGAGAAGCAGACTTGTCCAGCTAGCTGCCCTGTCCTGCCTCAGAACAGTGACCTTTGACCTACATGCTACCTATAGACCTGTCTAATCAGAGCCACAAAAGGTAGAGATTTTACACACCCCAACATTCTAACATCTGGCCTCTCTTGGAAATAAGTTTCATGATGTTGGATGTGCATTCCCACCAGGCTGTGACCTGTGGAGAACACAGTATGACTGCTTCCTTGGGTGGCTTTTAGGCATCCAGTCACTTATCTTACCTGGCTGGTGCATGTAGGCAAAAGGCCATGTCACCTCATTGGCCAGCACTTTTGTGGCCACTTTTATATACCTCCTAACCCACTAGAGTCCATCTGATTCCCATCGCTTTTCCAAGGTGACAGGGTCATCATAGAATGTTCTGAGGGGAAACCTAACATGTTCTGGCAAATACTGCTGCCAAATTCTTGTCCGTCTAGCCTATTCCCTTCTGGAGCAGGCTGATGTGGGATCAGTCTGGGGCCTTAGGAGGTGGCCTGCTGAGGAGGGGGGCAGCTCTAGGGAAGGGTCTGTGTGCATTGAGCTGGCACAGCAGTGGTTCCCCCTTCACCAGGCACTTTGCTTGCTGATGTTCATACCCACCCTCCTGTCAAGAGTTTTCCTGCAAGGCAGGTTGGGGGTAGGGGTGGACATAGGTCCTGGATGTGCCCTGGTTGTGGGAGACACTGTTCCATAGGCTGACTCTCTAGAAGCTACTCAAAGGAGAAACTTCTAGGGACTGGGCAAGGACAGATCCAGTGGCTATAAGGTCTGTAATTTATGCAACTTCAGAGTCCTTTAAAAAAAAATGGAAGGGGGGTGCTGAAGACATGGCTCAGTGGTTAAAAACCCTTGCTTGCTATTTTTCCAGAGGACCTGAGTTCAATTCCCAGCCCCCACATAGTAGCTAACAATGGTCTGTAACTCCAGTTCCAGGGGCTCAGACACCGTCTTCTGGCCTCTGCATTGCACACATGTGGTGCACTTACATATATGCAGGCAAAACAGATACACATTGTTAGGTTTTTGGAAAATAAAAGGAAAGATAGAAGAGTAGGAGACAAGAAACCAGAGCCAGACCTGCAACAAGCAAGGAATAGATCTTCCTTTATTCAAAGAAGATGCAATGAGCGGTAGAGGCTGTCCGCGGGAACCAAGCATCTACAACCAGACAAAGAAAACGGGTTTTTATACCAGGGCTGTGAGACACAGCTGCACTTTGTAGGGAGTTGAGTTAGTGCCAGGGTTTGGTGTCCTTGAGGGTCTCTTTTCTCAGATAGGTGGTGAGTTAACTATGGCACTAAAGGAGACAGGTGGGCTCCACAAATACTTCCTGTCAGGCTTGGGAGTGACCAACTGATAAGGGGTGAGCAGAGCCAGGCTTGAGCAAGGCCAGGCTGCCAAGATAGGGCCAGTTAGACATTTTAAGGGATTTATGGATTTCCCTAATGGGGCTTGTGGCTCTTCTGCAATTCACACATTCTATCATTCCAGACCCTGGGGCATCTAAAAAAAGGAGAGGGCAGGGGATAGGATTGAAAGAGGGGTACATTACTTGGGGGAAATAAGAAGATACAGGCACAGTGAGGAAAAACTGAATCTAGTCCTGGGTATGGGACATAAAGGTTCCTTGAAGTCACAGTTTTTGTGTCAGTAAGGGAATCCCAATTGGTGACAGGTCCAGGCATTAATCAGAGGTTACTTTGAAGATCCCTCAGTGGACTGAAGAGAAGGTCAGTGAAGGTGACACGGCTTCTCCGCAGCAGGCCAGCAAGCTGTTTGTCTCCGGGAACTTTTGGTTTCTGAGAAGTTTTCAGGTAGCATGGAACAGGAGCATAGTCTTAATTTGGTCCCAGGTAGAGGCTTGGGCAGTCATACAGGCTGTTCGGTCAGGAGATTCTGTAAGAATTTTTGGAGACAATAGTAAATTAAGCATAGTGTGAGAAAGGGATGGGAAGATGAGCTGGCCAGTCCTCATCTGGGAATAAACTTGTCATTATTCTTTTCGGGTCTCTACCCCAACTTCTTCTTCTGGAGAGGTAACAGTTGCCAGTAGTGAATTTGGGCATCAAGTCATTCTGGCTTCTTCCATGCTGAACAGGGGCAAAGAGTGTGGCAACAGGGGTCCCCCTTCAGTGGGTCTATCTAAAAAAAAAAAAACCCCAAAGCATATAACTGTTAGTCCTTGACTGGTATCTGGGAGGAGATATGAAGGAGAAGTAAAACAAGAGTAATTAGGCACGTATTTTAGGTAGGGAACCAGGAAAAATAAATGTCTACATTAAAGTTCATTAGAGTTTCTTAATGGGGGCTTCTAAGACCATCCATTTACTGGGCCATTTTCTTTTTCTGGGTGTTACAGCTGGACTCAGAATTTGTTTGTTTGTTTTTTGTCTTTTTTTGAGACAGGGTCTCCTTGTAGCCCCAGCTGTCCTGGAACTCACTATGTAGACCAGGCTGGCCTCAAACTCACAAAGATCCCCCTGCCTCTGCCTCCCAAGTGCTGGGATTAAAGGCGTGCACCACCACACCCGGCTTAGAATTTGGTTTTTAAGCACTTTGATAGCTGTTGGAATGGCCAGAATCATAGTGTGTTTTCTCCCAGATGGTTTCTATAGGCAGGGAGTGAGAAGAAATTTAGTTGTCATTTAATTTTTGTAAAAACAATAGTGGACCTGTCCCCCTTGGCTGTAGGTGGCACAAAATTCTAGTGGGAATTTGTAAATAATATTGTATATGAGCTTTTAAGTCTAATATCTGGGAAGTATAATTTTTTGGACTTTAAAAGAAATATACGGATTATTTTAATTTTTGGTTATACTTTCCTTTTGGGTATTTAAGACCATGCAGCTGGCCCAAATTAAACCAAGTTTTTGTTTTATTGTGAAGGTCAGTTGAGGCTATGGTCCTCAGGGATCACTCGGGCTTTGGGGGGAGCCCTTGGCTCCTTTGGCTTTCCTTTTACCAGTTCCATCTATATGAGGATAAGTCAGGAGGTCCTGCTCGACCCTGGCTTTGCTTGGAAGCATAGAAGAAACGTTTTCCTGTGCTGACCCCTCCTCCTTGTAGACTGGACACTGGCCTGAGTCCCTCTAGTGGGGTCTCCATGACCTCCCTGAACAAGAGGACAGGTGACTCACCACAGTTACAGGACATTTTGAGAGATGCCCCATATTTCCCTGGGACTTAGTTGACCTTGGAAGGCAAGGAACAAAATTGTCCCTTAAACCCCTTTGACCAGATTAGTATAGGCCTCTAAATATGGGCTTTAAACATCCAAGAAGGTTAGTTGCACCAGTCTGGTACCTTTGATTACTGCATAATATATAGCTAAAACTTGAACAAAAACTTAAACATTTTTAAATAAACAATGAGTGGGAAAGATTTAACATTATAGATCAAGTAGGCATAGTCCAGGAAAGGGAGTCAAAATAATTCCCTCAGGTCCGTCTCCAGACCCTGAAGACAAAAAAGAAAAAGAAAAGAAGAACAAGGGTGTAGTTTTTCTATGGCTACTTTTGTTTACTATGGGTGAAGTGAGGGGTGGGGTGGGGTGGGTCAGATAACATACCTATAGACAGGAAATAAACTGATCTGGATTCAGATCAAACCCATGGAATGAAATTGTTTTCTTTTGGATTGTCCCATTTGGTTCTGGGAGGTAAAACTTAGTTTTCATGAGCCATATTATTTTGTTATGGGTGAAGGAAAACACCAAAAGTAACTCTTGCATAATACAGAGAAACACAAAAGGACGTGTTTTAGTCGTCACCGGTAACTCCAGTACTCGTTTGTATCCATTGAATTCCAGACTGTGCCGAGGTGTGTGGCACAAGTCAGAGGAGTGGACTGAAAATTTTTTTGCTGTAACAGTAATTATTATAATAATAATAACAACCTTGTATTTCTACACATTTACTCAGACTTTTAACAAACTTGTTTAAACATTTTTATTTATTTATTTTGGAAATATCTAGTAATTTTAATCTTACTAACTTTGACCTTTTAACTTTATCTTTTAAACAAACCCATTATTTGTTGTGAGAATTTATCAAATAACCAATATTTAGTCCCTCATACCTATAGATAGATGAATAACCATTTTAAACATGTCAGTACAATATACGCTTGGTAAAGGTATGGACTTTGATATATCTGTTTATTGGCTAGTCCCTCATACCTATAGATAGATGAACACCAGGGGAGGGAGTCAGAAGTCGAGTGCCCGAGTTTTCGGGCTACCTCAGTCTTAAGACCCCAGGCGGAAGGGGGACTCCCAGAGCCCCCCAAATGGCAGGGGCTCCCGGAGCCCCTGGGACCTGGTTGGTGGGCCACCTCCCCTCCCCCCACCCCCAGTCAGGCCCGGATTACCTTGTCTCCTGGGAGGTGATGGATGGGAGGGCAAAACAAATGGAAGGTGGCTTCCCTACCTGGAGGTCTGGCTAGATACAGAAAAAGGAGAGAGCAACGAGCATCAGAAGGTGTAGAGGAGAATTAGGAGGAAGAGTGCCAAGGAGAGGCCCCAAGTGAAAGGCTCTCGGACTCTCAACAGTCACCAAGGCCAGAGACGCCCAGAGGCCTTTGGAGAGGGTCCGGAGAGGACCAGGGCCTCTGGGTGGGCCCCTGGAACCCTTCCCTGAATAGGCCACCAAATGTTAGATTTTTGGAAAATAAAAGGAAAGATAGAGGAATAAGAGACAAGAAACCAGAGCCAGACCTGCAACAGGCAAGGAATAGATCTTCCTTTAATCAAAGAAGATACAGTGAGCGGTAGAGGCTGTTGGCGGGAACCAAGCATCTACAACTAAACAAAGAAAATGCGGGGAGAGGGTTATACTGGGGTTGTGAGACACAGCTGCACTTTGTGGAGAGTTGAATTAGTGCCTGGATTTGGTGTCCTTGAGGGTCTCTTTTCTCAGACAGGTGGGTGAGTTATCTATGGCACTAAAGGAGACAGGTGGGCTCCACAATTACTTTCTCAGGCTTGGGAGTGACCAACTGATAAGGGGTGAGCAGAGCCAGGCTTGAGCAAGGCCAGGCTGCCAAGTTAGGGCCAGTTAGACATTTTAAGGGATTTATGAATTTCCCTAATGAGGTTTGTGGCTCTTCTGCAATTCACACATTCTATCACACATAAAAATAATAAATATTAAAAATTTTTCTTGATTTAGTTTTATTTTATGTGTGTGAGTGTTTTGCCTGCATGTATGTAAGTAAGTACACATGTGTCATGCAATGCCTGTGGAGGACAGAAGAAGGCATTTCCCTGGAACTGGAGTTACTGATGGCTGTTAGCTGCCGTGCCATGTAGATGCAGGGAACTGAACCCGGGTCCTCTGCAAGAGCAGCCAGTGCTCTTAACCACTTAGCCATCTCTCCAGCCCCTTCAGAGCCCCTTTCTTTTAAAGCAAGAAAATATTAAACTTTTTTACAGATCAGTAGGCAAGCCCCTCAGGGCCTCAGAAGGGGCCTGTGCCAGCGAGGGGTCCTAGGTCTCCCCCAAACACTTCTGGCCTCCCCAAAGAGCCAGGGCTGCTCAGTCTTGCAGAGAGAGGGTTGTTGGGAGCAGGCTAGCTTTCTCTTCCCCAGAATCCCAGGCCCAGAGTGGTGCTTGAACATAGGGAGACCTGAAGCCCTGGGGTCAGAGGGACTTTGTTGGCCATCACTGGAGCTGGGCAAGAGGTCCAGGTGTGGGCTGCTGGTGAGGGCCTGGGCTCACAATGCCCTTGGCTTTGTGCCTGCAGGTGGAGAATCTGAAGGAAAAGCTCATTAGCCAGGCCCAGGAAGTGAGCCGACTACGGTCAGAACTGGTGAGGCCCCCAGTGCCATCATGAGGAGGGGCGGGTGCCCAGCTGTGGCAGACCTTCCACCCGGGGGTGTGGCTGTCTCTGAGTCCCCACACTGCCCTTTCTCAAAGACCTGTCACTGCTTGCCAGGAGGGCAGGAGGCTGGATCTCATTTGCTGACATGAAATAAGAGTGTGAACTCTGTGCATCAATGTGACTTTGTGTTACTTTCACACTCAGGAAAATAGACTGAGGGGCAGGAGCAGCAGGGAGCACGCCTGCCTCTGCCTTGCAGGCTTCCCCTCCTGTCTTTCTCCTGGCCTCTTTCTGAGCTTCTGCCCCCCCCCTCCTTTCTTTGCCTGCCTGCCCTTCTCTCTCCCCTGCTTCTTCCCTCTTTCTCCTAGCCTCATCTCGCTTCTCCCTGCCTGCCCTCGCCAATGCCTCCCCTTGGCCCTGGCTCTCCACAGGGAGGCACTGACTTGGAGAAGCACCGGGACAGGCTGATGGTGGAGAACGAGCGTCTGAAGCAGGAGCTGAGGCGCTGTGAGGTAGAGTTGCAGGAGCTGCGGGCCCAGCCAGCTGTGCGCTGCCCAGGCTGTGAGCACAGTCAGGTGAGCTGGCGGGGCAGCCCCCGACCCTGGGCCTGTGTGCTCAGCTGCTCGAAGTGACCCTGCCCTTTGTCCTGCTTTTCTTGACCCCTGTAGGAAAGCACCCAGCTCCGTGACAAGCTGTCCCAGCTGCAGCTGGAGGTGGTGGAGAACAAAGGCATGCTGTCAGAGCTGAACCTGGAGGTGCAGCAAAAGACAGACAGGCTGGCAGAGGTGGAGCTGCGCCTCAAGGACTGCTTGGCTGAGAAGGCACAGGAAGAAGAGCGGCTCAGCCGGCGCCTGCGTGACAGCCATGAGACCATTGCCAGCCTGAGGGCCCAGTCCCCACCAGTCAAGGTGAGTTGCCAGTGAGGTAGCTGGGAGCACAGCCCTGAAGGAGTCTGGCTTAGGAAGGACTTGCGCCTGCAAGGGTCTTGTCCTAGTGAGTTCTGTGAATGGTTGAAGGGCTCTTTGTAGTCTTGTGTTCAGTTTTGCTCCTTCCTTACCTATTGCCCAGGACCCGGATCAGTACAAGTGCCTAATAACCAACACTTGAGGTGCCCACTGCATGCCAGGTCCAGGTGTAATGCAGCTTCTAGATCCTGCTGTTGCCTTTGCCCTTCTGGTCTGGTCTGTGCCCAGCCTGGGTTCTCCTCACTTGAGAAGACTGCAGGAGCTTGTATCTCCTGGAGATTTTATCAGCAGCCATTGGTGGGATGATCCTGAGGGTCCCTTCCTGGGATCAGCCACTGTCTGAGGATGTCTGGTGCTGTCCTTCCCTCTCCTTGCAGTACGTCATCAAAACAGTGGAGGTAGAATCATCCAAGACCAAGCAGGCCCTCAGCGAGTCCCAGGCCCGGAACCAGCACCTGCAGGAACAGGTGGCCATGCAGCGGCAGGTGCTAAAAGAGATGGAGCAGCAACTGCAGAGCTCCAATCAGCTGACAGCACAGCTCCGGGCTCAGGTGTGCAGGCAAGAGGGTGGTAGCAAGGACTCCATAGACCTGGGGTTCAAGTTCTCCTCTTCCTTGGTCTCTGTTTCCTCATCTGTAATATCATCTAGTCACAGATGCCCCTTCACAGTTGGGGACACAGGAAAATGATCACGATACTAGCAGCCCACAGTATGCTTCCCAAGTAGCAGCACTACTGCTCTGGTCCTTGTGCTTTTCCCAATCTCCTAGGAGCACATGGCTTATCATCTGTTATATGCCTGAACCAGCTGGAGCTGGGGCTAATACAGGGATGTGGCAGCTATACAGAGCTTACAGCCCTGTAGTGGTGATGGTGGGGTAAGACATGCACACCAGCCAGTGTTTGTGCATCTGTGTGTATGCATGTGTGTGTGCATACACCTGTGTGTGTCTGCTTTCCTATTCCCACTTTTCCCTACTTCTGGCACTCCCTACTGAGGCTTTGCCTGGCCTCGCCACCAGATTGCCATGTATGAGGCAGAGCTGGAGCGAGCACATGGGCAGATGCTGGAGGAGATGCAGTCTCTGGAGGAGGACAAGAATCGAGCCATCGAGGAGGCCTTTGCCCGAGCCCAGGTAGAGATGAAGGCAGTGCACGAGAACCTAGCAGGTGAGCCTGAAGTGGGCCCTGCCCATCCCACCCCACGTCTCCACCTCACAGCCCAACTGCCTTACACCCTTGCTCCGTAGGTGTCAGGACCAACCTACTGACACTGCAGCCAGCACTGCGGACTCTCACCAATGACTACAATGGGCTCAAGAGGCAGGTGCGAGGCTTCCCCTTGCTGCTGCAGGAGGCCCTCAGGAGTGTCAGGGCTGAGGTGAGTAAAGCGAGTGGGGGAGCGTAGGGGACGGGGGAAGCTTGCAGATACAAACAGCACGCACCCAGTCACCTTCCCTCAGAGCCCCCATGCAGTAGCCTTCTGCCTGGCTCCCCAAAGATGTAACATGCATCATGCACACACACGCTACCCTCCTATATCTCATCCATGCTATAGTATCCTTATAGCTTTTTTTTTTTTTTTTTTTTTTTTTTTTTAAAAAAAAAAAAAAAAAAAAAAAAAAAAAGAGGACGATAAATCTTTCACTGTGATATATCAAAATAA
>NW_008340047.1:558677-621117 GCF_000622305.1 Nannospalax galili
TGGCTCCCCAAAAATGTAACTGTCAGAGTGCCCACACACGTTCCCCCCCTATATCCCATCCATGTTATGGGTCCCTTTTAGCTTTTTTTTTTTTTTTTTTTGGTCTTTTTGAGACAGGGTCTCCCTGTAGCCCCAGTTGGCCTGGAGCTTACTATGTACAACTGGCTGGCCTTGAACCACGTGCCTCTGCCTCCTGAGGACTGGGACTAATGACATGCACCACCACACCTGGCATTTACAGCTATTTTTTAAAGATTTATTTTTAATTGTGTGTGTGCGTGTACACACGTATGTGAGTGCTTGTATCCATGGTGTTGGATCCCTGGAGCTAGAGTTACAAGTGGTTATGAACCACCTGACATACATGCTGGGAACCAAACTCAGGTCCACTGCAAGAGCAGCAATCGCTCTAACAGCTGACCCATCTCTCTAGCGCCCTCCCCCTCTATGCTGTTATAGAAAATTATTATTGGAGACAGGGTCTTACTACATAGCCTAGGCTGGCTGTGAACTCGATATTCTCCTGCCTCAACCTCCTGAGCATTGTAATTATAGGTCTTGATCACCATGCCTAGCTTGATGTATTTAATTGTTTGGTTTCCATTTCTTCCTCCTCTTCCTCTTCCTCTTCTTCCACCTCTTCTTCCTCTTCTTTCTACACTAGGGTTGGAGCCCAGGGTTTCATACCTGCTAGGCTCTGAGGGAAGGTGACTGGGTACTTTGACTATCATCCCCAGGTCCTCACTTTGTTTTTTAAAGTCACTCTCACACAGTGGTGAGAATAGCCAGTTTCTCTTAAGTGCCTCCCATGTGCTAAGCCTTTTATAGTTGCTGGCTCCTCAAGTTCATATGGCAGCTCTATAGAGACAAATATATTTTGGGAATAGAAAATAGCTCTTTAAAGAATTTTGTCAGGGCCGGGTGTGGTAGTGCACACCTTTAATCCCAGCACTCAGGAGGCAGAGGCAGGCAGATCTCTGTAAGGTCCAGGCCAGCATGGTTTACATAGAGAGGCCAGCTGGGCTTTTAAAAAAAGAGAATTTTGTCAGTAATGAAGCTGGAGAGCTGGCTCTGTGCTTAAGAGCACTGGCTGCTCTTGCAGAGGACCTGAGTTTGGTTCCCAACACCCACATGGTGGCTAACAGAGGTCCATAAGGCCAATTCCAGGGGATCTGATGCCTTCTTCTGGTCTCTGTAGGCATTGCACAACATAGGTACACTTTTATACGTGCAGACAAAGGACTCATACACATAAAATATAAATAAATCAGTCAAAAAACCCTTAAGAATTCCATCCAGTAATGCAGAGAGTCAAATCTAGCAGATCCTGGAATGTCCCCAGGGTGTTGTGGGCCTTGTTAGGCTCATGAATGGCTTAGTAGCTATCTTTCCCTTTACCCCACACAGGGAACATGCGGCTTTCTCCTCTCTGAAATGTGACATGGAGCCCTTTACCCATCACCCTCTTCAGACTCTCATGAGTTAGATGATATATGAGAAAAACCAAGGCTGGGGCCACTTGTCCCACATCCCCAACTCCTAGGGTAGGGTTAGATTTGAGTGCAACTGACTCAGGTTGTAGTCAGGTGCTCAAGGCCTGGGTCTGCTTACTCTCAGGCTCTCTAGACTCATCTGTGAAATGTGGACACTGGCCTTACTTCCCAAGAAGGTTATTGGGAAAAGTTCATCTGTTATGATAGTTTGTGTCAAGTACTCAGCCTGGGCAGGTGGGAACAGCACCATCAGGGGTGAAGGGAGGCTGACAGTGGTGTACATGCCCTCCAGATCGGCCAGGCCATCGAGGAGGTCAACAGCAACAACCAGGAGCTGCTGCGCAAGTACCGCCGAGAGCTGCAGCTACGCAAGAAGTGCCACAATGAGCTGGTGAGGCTGAAGGGTAAGAGTTCTTGGCTGCACAACAGCCACTGCAGAGCCACCCTCACTGCAGACAGGGATTCAGGGGCCCAGAGGAGTCACAACTAGTAATGGTTCACCTTGGATTTGTATTTGGATCATTTCCAAAGCTCCTTGTCCATGGCAGGTTCCTCCCATGCCTGCAGGGTATGGGGAGCAGTGTGCAGTGATAATTGGCATGTCATCTGTTCCAACCCGGGGCCTGGAAACCTGAGGCTTCACTGATCTCTGCACTAACTCTAGGAAGTACATGCTCTGTGCCAGATGCCACTCCAGATACTGGGAAGTCGGCCACGTCCCCACTCCCAGCCCTTGCCATACTCACATTGACTGGGAGAAGGGCTAGTGATCACCAGTCATCTAGAGAACCCTGTACTGTCCCATCACCAGAGGCGCCAGGGGCTTCTTGAGGCGGAGCTACCGCGTGGAGAGGGAGTAAAGGCAGGGTCCTGCCAGGGGACACAGGGATTCCACCAAAGAGCTGGAAGCATGCCTGTGGGTACCCCACTGTCTCTGCCCGTGGACATACTGCCAGTCACCTTTCTGCTGCTTCGTCCTACTTGCCCGTTCAGTGCCATTTAAAATGATAGAGTAGCCAGGTGCGGTGGCGCATGCCTGTAGTCCCAGCACTTGGGAGGCAGAGATGGGTGGATCACTATGAGTTCAAGGCCAGCCTGGTCTACACAGTGCATTCCAGGACAGCTGGGGGCTACCGGGAGACCCTGTCTCAAAAAGACAAAAAAAAAAGAAAAAAAGAGTAAGTTCTTTGGTTCATGGAGTCCAAGCTCCTCCTTGAGCATAATGGATGAGGGAACAAGTCCACAGACAGAAAGTGTCCGTTTTGGTGTCACCAAGACTGACTTGCAGTACCTAAACCTCACAAGGCCAAACTCTCGCCCTGAACTTGTCTGCCCAGAAAGAAAATGTACTAAATGAATTCATATAGTAGTGTGAGTGACTAATACCTTGCCCCCGGCCATGGCTTAAAAAACAGGGAACTCCTGGGCCACTAGACTGCCCAAGATGGCAGTCTAGTGTTAAACCACCCCATCTCTCTACCTTCAACCAAATCAGGAAACATCCGGGTGATCGCACGTGTCCGGCCAGTTACTAAGGAGGATGGGGAAGGACCTGAGGCTACCAATGCTGTGACCTTTGATCCTGATGATGACTCCATCATTCACCTGCTGCACAAGGGCAAGCCTGTGTCCTTCGAGCTGGACAAGGTCTTCTCCCCATGGGCCTCACAGCAGGATGTAAGTGGGCAAGGAATTTTCAGGGAAATGAAAGAGCAGCAGAAGAAGGAACGAGGAGGTTGTGGGGGAGGGGGGTTGAGGGGGGACCACAAGGCTACACAAAAACATCTGAGTCTGGTCAGGCATAGTGGCACATGCCTTTAATCCCAGAAGAGGTAGGCGAATCTCTGTGAGATCAAGGCCAGACCCTGTTTCAAAACAACAGCAGCAGCAACAAAAAACAGCTCTGAGTCTAGGACAGAGTGGAGGAACATGAGTCCCTCCTATCTTCCCTTGGAAAGAGTGAAGAGGGTAGGAAGGCACTGTTGGAGGCCTCAGAAAGCTCAGGAAAGGAGATCCACACAGAGCCTGCTTTACCAAGAGACGGTAGTCCTGCCCACCCACATGGCTCCTCCTACTTCAAGGTCTCACCACCAGTGACTGGGCCTGGAGGATAGTCTCAGGACCCAGAGTTCCTTTCCTGTAGCAGTCCCATGGGGCTTGCTAGACCTCCCCATTGTTCCCAGTCCCCAGCGCCATGAAGGGGGGATGGTGGGGAGTCTCAGCTTCACTTTCCTCTTAGCTACCCAGGGCCACACTTGCAGGCATCTCTGGCCCTATGTTTGCTCTGTCCCACCAGGGGTCAGGCAAGCCAGAGAACATGCCAGGCACAAGTTGGCCTTTGCTGTGTTTGGCCAAGTCCTCCCTGAGAGTAGGTGAGGTGGAGTTGGGCCTGAAGCCCTGTGCTGACATCCATGGACAAATCCTGTACAGTGAGCTGGGAGGTGGCTGAACTTGGAGTTTCCAGGCACCACATGGTAACAGCACTGGAAGCCCCTCAGTCTCTGCCTCATGTCCCCCCAGGTCTTCCAAGAAGTGCAAGCTCTCATCACCTCTTGCATCGATGGCTTCAATGTCTGCATCTTTGCCTACGGCCAGACAGGTGCCGGGAAGACATACACCATGGAGGTGGGTGCCCACCAGAGGGGAGGGCTTAGGAGACATACACTGTGGAGGTGGGTGCCCACCAGAGGGGAGGACTTAGGAGACGTACACTGTGGAGGTGGGTGCCCACCAGAGGGGAGGGCTTAGGGCTCCAGCTTTCCTCCATGGTGTTGGGGTTTTGCACAGTACGTGTTTTGCTATGTCTTCACAACCACCCTGGAGGCAGAGGCTGTCATTCCCATGTTGGCTTCAAAGTACGAAGCCTAAAGACTACTTTGCCTAAGAGCCTGCCGAGTGGGCTTGCAGAACTTGGAGAGGGCAGTATGAGGAGAGCAGACCATCAGAGGGCTCTTGACCCAGGTCAGAAGCTAGGCCAGGCCAGGCCTTTCCTGCACACATTCCCCAAGCTCTCTCCTGCAGTGTGGCTGCCAGGCTGGGCTGGAAGATTCCAGGGATACTGGGTTGAATGAGATTGGGTGTCAGCCCTCAGAGAGATCCTGGGCCTTGGGAGAGCCTGGTACATCACTGTATTTGTGGAAGCCTAGCTCTCAGAGCAGTGCTTTATCTTCCTCTTACAGCCAGTCCCTTGTCAGTGGGACAAGGCATCAGGGAGAATGAATCAGGGAGTGGGAGCAGGCATCAGAATGACTGGGGCACTGTTTTGTTAGTAGCTTTCCCAGTTCCCTAGGGGGTGCTATGAACTCCCCCACTTAGGGCAGGTACAAGAATGAGGATTTGCTGGGTGTGGTGGTGCACACCTTTGATCCTAGCACTTGGGAAGCAGAGGCAAGTGAATCTCTGTGAGGACTTGCAAGGCATGGTGGCACATGCCTTTAATCCTAGCACTTGGGAAGCAGAGGCAAGTGAATCTCTGTGAGGACTTGCAAGGCATGGTGGCACATGCCTTTAATCCTAGCACTTGGGAGGCAGAGGCAGGCGAATCTCTGTGAGTTCAAGACCAGCTTGATCTACATAGCAAGCTCCAGGCCAGCTGGGGCTACAGGGAGACGCTGTCTCAAAAAAAGACCAAAAAAAAAAAAAAGAGAGAGAGAACGAAGGTTTGTTGGGCCCTGCTGGTGAGGCCATTGAGCACCTCTGGGCACTTGCTGTGGCAGCCCCTGCCTCATCTCCCAATCTCTGTGCCCTCAGTTTTGGAGCTAAGGAGACTGGTTAGCAGGTCAGGGCAGGAGAGTTGAATGGTAAAGGGGGTTGACAGTAGCTCCTGAGCATCCAGCTCTACCCTGGGCTCTGTAGAATTCAGGTCCATTCTCTGAGCTCTGAGGCCTGAGGAAACCCTGTGGTGACAGAAAAATCCATGTCCCAGGGAGGAGATGCCCAGTCTGACACAGCAATTTAGTAGGTTCCATCCAGTACCAGGAAGGCTAGCAAAACCAGGATGAGGGATGGGGTACCTACAGGAACAGACCCCCAGGGAGCTGGGGGCTGCCTTAGCCAGCCCAAACTATCTGAAAGAGCACTTCAGGCAGAGGGACCTGCAGGGCCATGGAGCATGCCCAGCAGCTAGCACACTTAAGGCCCAGGAGGTAGTTCTAATGCAGGTATTGGGTGAGAGGTACCTTCAGGGGGGCTCCAGATTTCTTCTGAAAGGTGACCATCCCATCCCACCCAGGCACTTGCCTTTTCCACCTCTGCCTATCCTCAAGTACCTACAGAAGCTGGCTCCTGGCAGAGAGCATCCTTGGGGGGCTGTAGGTAGGAATTCATTTTCATTGCCCCTCCCAAGAAGCCTAGTAGACCACACAATTGTGTGGTGCTCAGCAGGGGTGGGCAGGCCTGTGCCCCCCTTCGTCCCACTGTTTCTCCAGTCTCTCTGCTGTCCTGGCAGGGTGATGCTACCTCAAAGGTAGGGAAACTTGTTTATACCTGGTAGAGGGTGTTCTGAAAGCAGCCCAGCATGCAGCAGGGAGGCTCACCAGTACAGTACCCAAGGGCATGGAGTGGCACAGACTGGGTTTCTGCAGGGTCACTGGATCTTTCCTTCTGCCCTCAGGGAACCCCGGAGAACCCAGGCATTAACCAGCGGGCCCTGCAGCTGCTCTTCTCAGAGGTACAGGAGAAGGCATCTGATTGGCAGTACAACATCACTGTCAGTGCAGCCGAGATTTACAATGAGGCCCTCAGGTAGGCCCTGGTCAGAGCCATGTGGGGGCCATGGGGAGGTCTTCTGGGTCTCAGAGACGAGGTTCTAGATGAGGCTAGGAAGAGCTTTGCCCCACATTTAGGAGGTGCATCCTCCCTGAGCTGGGACCCTGCTGTGGGCCCCATTGCCCTGGGTAGGGGTAAGAATGAGTATGGGGAGCTCTCCCCATACAGAGGGTACCATCCTTATGACTTCTGGGGAAGTCTTTCTCCCTTCTGAGTGCTTGGGAGGAACAGGGACTGGGGGAAAAGGAGAGGACAGCTTAACCCTATGGTCCAAGTAAGTGGGACTGTGGGGGCAGATTCCAGGCTGGGGGTTGGCTGCAGTGTAGAGATGAGAAATGGGAGGGGGAAGTAATACCCACTCACCCCTCCAGAGACCTGCTGGGGAAAGAGCCTCAGGAGAAGCTGGAGATCCGACTGTGCCCAGATGGCAGCGGGCAGCTGTATGTGCCTGGGCTGACCGAGTTTCAAGTGCAGAGCGTGGATGACATCAACAAGGTGAGGGGTCACCAGGGAAATGCTGGGAGAACTCAGCAACAGGTAGAGCTGCTCTAGACAAAACAGGCTTAAATGTGGGCTCTGCCACTACCTGAGTGTACAGTTCACGCAAGTCCCTGTGCCCCTCTGAGTCTGTTTCCTCATCTGAAATGCAGAAATTGAGGCAGGCATGGGCACACACCTGAAATCCCAATCCTCAGAGGCTGAGGCAAGAGGATTGTGCGTCTGAGACCTGCCTGACTACATAGCAAGGGCCTGTCTCAAAAAACCGAAGTGTAGCTAGGCGGGATGGCACACACCTTTAATCCCAGCACTTGAGAGGCAGAGGCAGGCAGATCTCTGTGAGTTCCAGGCCAGCCAGGGCTACAATCCCAGCACTTGGGAGGCAGAGGCAGGCAGATCTCTGTGAGTTCCAGGCCAGCCAGGGCTACATAGTGAGACAAAATAAAATAAATGGAAACTTGTGCATAAATAAAATGCACTGGGCAGCATTACCCTTCCCAAGGAGCCCCCAATCTCAACTAGCCTTTGTTCACAGGTATTTGAGTTTGGCTATACCAACCGCACCACAGAGTTCACCAACCTGAACGAGCATAGCTCCCGCTCGCATGCCCTGCTCATCGTGACAGTGCGTGGCGTGGACTGCAGCACGGGCCTCCGCACCACGGGTGAGGGCACAGCGGGCAGCCTGGCCAAGCACCCCATAGGAACCTCTTGGGCAGCCCTGACCTGCCTCATGCCCTACCCACAGGGAAGCTGAACCTGGTAGACCTGGCTGGCTCAGAGCGTGTGGGCAAGTCCGGGGCTGAAGGGAGCCGCCTTCGGGAGGCCCAGCACATCAACAGGTCGCTGTCTGCCCTGGGGGATGTCATTGCTGCCCTGCGCTCCCGTCAAGGCCATGTGCCCTTCCGAAACTCCAAGCTCACCTACCTGCTGCAGGACTCACTCAGTGGTGACAGCAAAACGCTCATGGTGGTGCAGGTGAGGGCCTGGGGGCCAAGGGTGGCCCAGTGTCGGGGGGGGGGGTCCCAGACTGTCAGCTGTGGCAAGCCCCCACATGGATCTGGCTAATGCATCCTGTGCAGTGCACAAGTCCCTCGCATGTCTCTGGCCTTCCGCCACCTTCATTGCCCCTCAGTGGTCTCTCCATGCTGGGAGCACCCTCTGGTTACTGTGCTGCCTCCTCTGGCTTGGGCCTGAGTTGGACCTGAGCTCTCTGTTCCCAGGTGTCCCCAGTGGAGAAGAACACCAGTGAGACACTGTACTCCCTCAAGTTTGCAGAGAGGGTGCGCTCCGTGGAGTTGGGTCCAGGGTCCCGCCGCACAGAGCTGGGCTCCTGGTCAAGCCAGGAGCATCTGGAGGTGGGGGCCACTGTGAGCCTGACTCAGGCTGGCACTGGGTAGGGGTGGACAGATGCTGTGGTAGTGGAGGAAGCTGCCACAAAGGTGGCTAAGGCTAGAACCGCATGCCCCTTTAGGCCATCATTCCTCTTGGTCCAGCAGTGGCCACCTAAGCCCATGGTAGGTGTCCAATACAAGCTAATTTTGTCCTTCACAGACTGTATTTGATTCCTGGGCTGTGATTCCTCAAGGCAGAAGTGTCATCAGTCCCCTCTGCAAAGAGGAAACTTAAGAGAGAACTGTGACGGGTGGAGGGGAGGAGCCAGGGCAGCCTTGGCCCCCCCAGCCCACCTACATTCTCTGTTCACAGTGGGAGCCGGCTTGCCAGACACTGCAGCCAGCTACACGAGCCCATTCTGCCCCTGGCTCTGGGACCAGTAGCCGCCCTGGTTCCATCCGAAGGAAGCTGCAGCCATCGGGTGAGCCTACCAGGAGTGGACTGGGTGGGAGGGCAAGCCTTTCCCACTTGAGTAACAGTGCCAGGCTGCCCTTTCCTAGATAAGCTGTTTTTCAAAGAATAAGAAAAAGCCCCATGAGCCAGGCCTAGTAGTCGACACCTGTAATCAGTACTTGGGAGGCTGAAGCAGGATTGTTAGTTTGAGGCCAGGCTGGTCAACATAGTCAAAATTTTTAAAAGGTCAAGTCAGGTATGGTGGCCTGTGCCTGTAATCATGGCATTTGGGAGGAAGATCCATCCCTGAGTTCTAGGTTAGCCTGGTCTACATAATGAGTTCTGGGTTAGCCTGGTCTACATAATGAGTTCTAGGCCCGTGAAGGTTACATTGCGAGTCTCAAACCCTATTCCCCCAGAAGGGAAGCTGCATGCCTAGCATGTGTGAAGCCCCAAGTTCCATCCATGGCACCATAAAAACATGCATAGAACCTGTCTCCCCCTCCCCTGCCCTGGCCACACTAATCCCAGACCCAGGAGCCAGAGCAGGCAGTACTGTCTGTTTTACTATGGGAAATCGAAGCCTCTGAAGAGGCCCTGGGGCCTCCTAGCTGGGGCTACCAACTCAAAGCTCAGACTGAATCTTAGAAGCTACATTACCTAAACTCTGCAGTACTCCCCACAAAATAGGACACACACATACACACCACACAGAGGGCCCTTACCATAGGGCTGTGACCTACTTGGGGACCTGGTCAGTCATTGGGTCCAAAGGGGTGGTGGTGACATCGGGGCCCTGGCTGGAGCAAGCCCCCAATGAGATGCCTATCAATTTGATTTCAGCCTGACGGCTGGGGCTACATTCTCCAGGTGAGTGTGGGCCAGCGGCCTGGGGCTGCCTGCCTGCTGCCCGCTGTGGGTTGCAGGGCTCTATCGGGGCTCAGCTGCACAGGGCTGAGCCTGCCCTCCACTGCCTGCTGTCTGTGTGCTTCTGCTGGCCTCCTGCTCTTGCATCTGCTGTGGGCATGGCTCCTGTAACAAGAGGCTAACAGCTCCCTTCCCCTTTTTCAGGGAAGTTGAGGCCAGTGCCTGTATGAGGATGTGCCATGCTGCCAGGCATGGAGCCGGGCCCCAAGGCCTGGCTACCTGCTCCTGCTGCAGTGCCCACCAGGAACGCAGGAGATGGAGGCTTTCCTGCCTCTCAGAGATGAAACATGTTCAGAAGGAAGCGAGTCTGTGTGTGGCTCTGGGCACCACAGCATGGGCTGGAAGGCAGGGATGGTGGTCTGCCTGGTAGGCTGAGACCATGGGAGCCGGGCCTTTGGGGAGGGTGGGCCTCTCCTCTGGGCTCACTCCTCATCTAGCTTAGGGGCCCAGTGGCTCCTCCTATTAGAAGGACTGAGGAGCCTCCAGGAAGGTACAGGAGCCAGCTGGGTTGGTGGGAAGCAGGAGCATCTCTACCTGTTCCCCTCTTGAGAACCAGATCCTGAGGCTGGGTGTGTACATAGTGTTCCAAGGTGTATATAGGAGCCCACTCTGTCAGGGGTTGGGCTATATTTATGGCTGGCAGAAGCCAGTGGGTAGGGTTGTTTCCCATCTGCCTGGCACCAGGCACTATCCCTGTCCATTGACTTTGCAACATGTTCCTGCCCCTCAAATCCTATTTAAGAACTTTTGGAATCTTAGCCATTTTTACTTATTAAACTCTTTTTACACAAACATAGTCTGAAATCATTGGTATTGGAAGCCCCTGTAGGTGATCATGGAGAGGGAATATTGGTATGTCCTATTGTTTTCCATGGCTGGTTGACCAACCACGTGAAACCTCTAGGAATTGCCTTAAAGACCACATATCTACCACTGGGGGCCAGAAGTCCTTACTGTCCCCATACCTCTTATATTATTTTGGTCATAACTTCCCTTTTGAAATACCTACTATGTGCATGTAACAACTGTCCCATCCCACAGTAATGTCACCTGTTACAGATGAGAAGCTACAGCTCGGGGGGTGGGGCTTCAAAGACCTGTCAGGTTTGCCTATACCACACCTGGGCAGCCACTCCCACTGCCTGGTTCCACTGTGCATGCTCTCTGCTGGCTGTCCCTGCCTACTGTCTTTGGAACCATGGCCACTAATGAAGATCACACTCCCCACCTGTGCCATTTTGTACCTGATCCCAACCTTGGCAAACAAGTGTCTGCAAAAACTCTTCCCTCCTTGATGGCCACACCGACAGCTGTCCTCGAGGGCAGACCCTCAGGGATACTGCCAGGGCTGGGGTGAGCCAGCACAGATGATCCTGTGGACAGTGAAAGCCATTTAAAGCCCCTCAAGGTCATGCAGCCATCCTAGTTCAGTCCTCAAGCTATCAGAGAGGAAAGTGACAGGCTCTGAACCAGCTAAGTGGTGGCCAGATGGGAGGCTACACCTGCTGGCCTCACAGGGACCCAAGGACAACTGGGAGTGTGGCTGAGATAGCAGTAGCCCCAGCCTCCCCTTCTCCAGAGTAAAGCTGACCCTTTACTGTACAGGCCCTTCCTGCACACCTGGCACTGTGCTGTCCCCTGCTGGCCTTGGAGAGCCAGGTGTGCCCCAGAGGCTATGCCCCTCACAAGGAAGTCGGGAACAGTTATAAATTTAATAAATCTGCCTGATAAATTACAGCAGCAGCTCCGGGGCTGGAGTTGTTGCCCTGGGAAGCAAGGGCTAAGCAAGGCTGTGTAGCCACTGCTGGAGAGGAAGTTCAATCCTTGGCTGTGGAGGTGGCCAATGGGTTGGCAATGCTGCCTCCAGGATGGCTGCCAGGGCAGCAGGGGTGACCAGGCGAGGCTCGTGGGCCGGTGGGCGCACAGGGAACAGGAGTGGGGGGCCAAGGCCAGTGAGGGCCACTGTACCCCCACCCAATGAGTTTCTCAGTCCAAACTGGCCATGAGTAGGTGCAGTTCACGGAAGGCACTGCCATGGCGGCCACTCAGGCCTGACTTGCTCTTGACAAGGCCGCTGATGCTCTTGAGCTGTTTGTAGCAGAGTCGGCACTTGTGTAGCCTGCAGGCAGAGAGGCAGCACCTAAGGATGGGGCCAGCCCCCCCGACCATGACCCCACCAGGCCTAAGATAGCTCCAGCGCCACCCCCCCAAGAGCATGGGACCCAATCCATGCCAGGATGTAGGGTCACAGCAAGGCCATGGAGGAACCCAGCCTCTGGCTGTGCCCACCCCATATCTTGAGCCACTGCCCAGGCAGTGCCCTCTCTATAGGCTGTTTGGGCATAGCCATCTGCATGTAAGGCCTAGAACAGCAAGTACCGCATCCCTCACCTCTCCTCCCGGCTGATGTCCACACCCACAGAGGGCGGGGCTGCCAAGATGTCTGTGATGAGAGGCAGAAACCGCTGCAGGATCAGCTTCAGGGAGGTGCACCCAGTCTGGACATAGCTTCAGAAGCAAAATGGATGGAATCATGCACAGACGGACCCAGAGCCAGAGAGGACAAGGAGAGGAGGATTCTCCATAGGTGAAGCAGAAGTGCGCAAGTGCGTCCCTGGGCTCCTACTTGCTGTAGGCAGGCAGGGCTCCCTACCTTTCATACTTGCTCTGCAGAAGTTTCTCGATCTGTGGCAGCACTGTGGTACACAGGTCCAGCTTCCACAGGGAGCTGGGGAGAGGGCAGGGCGCAGTGCCATCAGGCCAGCCCTGTCCACCCCATTCTTCCCCTCCCCTTGAGGCCACTTACGCTTTCTGGTTGACAATGTTTAGGAGGTCCACCACTACAGACAGGTCATTGATCGCTACAGCAGAGTCCACTGATGTCTGCAAACAGAGCTCCATGAGCAGTGGGGATGGGGTGGGTGTGGGCAAGGTTAAGGGCATGTTAAAGGACTGCACCAACAAGGAGGGCAAGGCCCAACCTGAAATTGGTGCTCAACTGATGGAAGCTTGCCATACCCCCAGGACTCCACTGTGTGGCCACTTCTCTGTTCAGCTTGAAGCTCAGGCAGCAGGATGAAGGAGTAGCCCTCACCTTAATGTCACCTGTGGTCCACACGGCACGCACAGTGTCCAGGTTCTTGTGGCGGCTGGTGAGCACCACACACATGGTGTCATGGCCTTTACGTATCTGTGACATGGCATCCTCATCCACCAGCTCTGCCTGCTGGGGGATCTTCACAGCCTACAGGAGGGCACCCAGATGCTAGCATGGGGCAGGCAGCACAACCCCACCCTTCTCTTTTTAGTCCTCCACCCCACATCTTGGACAAGTCCCACTCACAGGCAGGAAGTCGGAGGCTTTTAGCCCAATGGGCTCATTCCTTGTGGCAGGGATGATGGCAGGCTCACCCTTGGGTGCAGGAGTGGAGGCCATGACTGGAGGCTGGGCTGGGACCTCAAGCTGCAGGGGTCAGAGGCTGAGCTGGCACCAGCCTGGGGCCTCCCTCAGCTCCTGACAGGGAGGTCCCAACCCTGGCTTAGGCCTATAGGATGCCCTCTCTGCTCAGACATACATTTGGCACCGGCAACTGCACATCCGTGGCTGGGCTGGGCTTGGAGGCTTCCTTTGCTGTGGCTGTGTCTAGAAGCAAAAGGAGAAGCCTGTTGTCAGACCAGAAGGGTCTGGTGGGAAGAGGGCAAGACACATGCATCTGTGACTGGGACAGAGCCAGGAAGTGGGAGCAGGGAGACCATCAGCAGGTGGGGGTCCTGGAGAACTGAGGTAGGGGCTGTCCTTTGATGCATGTGGATGGGATGCTATGGAGGATGAAGGGCCCACCTTTTCCATTCCAAAGATTAGAATGTTCATTTCCCAAGTTGTAAACTCTCAGCCAGGGCCTTCTGGCTCTGGCCTCCAACTTGCCTCTCTGGCTCCTGCTCCAGGTCTGGGACCTGACAATCAGTTGGTTTCCCCCCAACCCTAGTTCTTCCCTCCCTCTGTTCACTAGCCTACCGAAGTCCCATGCCCTGATCTCCAGTGGACCCAGTAACCTGTCCTCAGTAGCACACAAACCAGAGGCAGGCCCACCTACGGGTGCCTGTTTCTTTCTATGCACCTGGGCATGGGCTAGAAAGAAGCAAATGCCTGCTTTGCTCATGCTGCCTCTGGGGCCTTGCTGGGGTCAGGCACATGGCAGGCACTTCTGGGTGGGTAGAGGGACAAGATCAGATGGGGTAGGCCAGTGGAGTGGGCCAGGAGAGGTAAAGCCTGGTCCTCAGAAGCTGGGCACTCACCATCTTCTGGGGGTGCTGGGAAGGGCTCACTTCTCCGAGGTGGTGTCCGACCTGCCAAGGCAAAGGGGGCTGATACTTGGGCTACCTGTTAACTCTCTGGGCCTGAGCCCAGGCCCAGTCAGGATGTATGGCTGGAAGGTGGTTCCCAGGCTTGTGATTCTGTCTCTGGCCTCATTAACCTACTTGCACTATGGGTCCTCCCTTTGCTAAGTTCAGGGCAGGGCAACTGAGTGGATACTGGACCTCTGCTGGGAGTGCCCAGGTTCCTGCTTTCAGTCCTCTGGGAGCTCAGCTCAGCAATGCCCAGAGGACAAGGGCAGAGAGCATGAAGATCAGGTAGGGCCTGGGGGACAGAGCCATAGCAAGGCCTTCATCTCTGACAGAGGGGGCTGGGTTCCAGAGTGGGAGGGAGGGCAGCCTCACTGATGCTCTTCTTGGGCTGGAAGATCTCATTGTAGTCCTCAGCATTCTGGATCTCAGCCCGGGACTCCCTCTCATCCCGATCGTCCTCGCTGCTGGGACTGCGCCGTTCACTCTCCGAGTTGTGCTTTACCCTGGGGGTGCAGGGCCAAACAGAGGAGGCCAGGGTCCTCAGCAAAGCCTGGAGCTGGGTGCCCAGGGACGAGCCTACCACACTGCCAGGGCCTCACGCACCCACCTCTGAGGCTTGCTGCATGTTGTGCTGGGCCGCTCATAGATGCGCCGGAGGGAAACACCAGGGTTGGAGGGCTGTTGTGTCAGAGGCTGGCTGTCCTGCACAGGATCCTGGGCCACTGTACCTGTCCTGGTAACTCGAGTCAGGTCCACCACATAAGAGGAGACATTGCTCTGGGAGAAGGCCACACCTATCTGCAGAAACCAGCAGAGCTGGGATCGGGGTGGGGTGGGGCAAGACCCTACCAGGTCCAGTGGGTTGGGGCTTAAGGCGAAGGGTAGGTAGTGGGTGACTCTGCCCTCACCAGCTGGTCATTGCAGATGGCCAGATCAGCCACCTTGCCCCAGTTGACAAGGACCACATCAAAGCAGCGTTCAGGCTCCCAGCCATAGACACGCAGTGAGTCCTGGCAGCCACTATACAGGCAGCAGCCATCAGGGTTGAAGAGGACGCTCCTGGGCCAGGTGAGAGTTAGCTGTGGGTCCCAGCTCACCTAGCCCATACCCCACCCCAAGAAAGCAGGTAACCCCAGGACAGAGAGGAAGCAGAAGTAGAGGTAGGAAAGCCCATGCACACCCACATCCTGTTGCCTGGTGGAGGGACAGGGAACCCATGAGTACCTGACTGGCCCTGGCTCCCCTTCAATGCAGCTCACCACCTGAAACTTCTCCAGGTCCCAGAAGCGGATTGTCCTGCAAAGTAGCCACAGGAGGCCAGTCCCCCTGCTGACCCTGGCCTCTCCTAAACCCTCCCCCCGCCAGGGCCACTAGGAGCAATGTCTGTGGGAGGTACTAGCTCTGTGCAGGTGGAGAGGGTGTTAAATATGTCTCGGGCTGTACCTGATGACCCTACTCCAGGGCTGGCCCCATAAGCAAGGGGCCTCTCTACACTGTGCCCCCACAGAGGGGTTGGATCCTGACAGGACAGGAAAGGACAGGCCTGGGGCACCAGGAACCAATCCTGGCTAAAATTTAGTCTGCACAGGCTCCTCAGCATATGACTGGACAGGAGCCGGTGCAGGCAAGCAATATGCTCCTTCTCACCTGTCAGAGCTGCCAGAAGCTAAGAGGTACTCGTTGGGGTGAAATTCCACCACGTTGACAGGCCCGGTGTGACCAGGGAACTCAGACATCATCTTGCCAGCAGTCAGATCCCACAGCTGGGGCAAGGTGGGAGGAGGTTAAGGGTCAGGCTAGGGAACTGGCTGGGGGCCTGAGCTCCCTCACCACTCTGAACCATAAGCCCACTCAGCAGGGAGGTGAGGATGCAACCTGGGTGTGATCAGCAGACTCCTGGCCCCAGCTTGCATGCTGGCGTTACCTTCACTGTGTGGTCATCTGCGGCTGATGCAAGCCACTTCCCATCAGGGCTGAACCGGAGACACCGCACAGCCTGGCTGTGCCCCTGAGGAAGAGAACATCAAGCTCACTAGAGGGGCCTGGCCCCACAGCATCTCCCCAACCCCTCTGCCTGTCCTAACACAAAGGGCCTTCCTGGGGCCAGAGAGATGACAGATGGCTACCACTGAGAGATGTCAGGGACACTTCTCCATGTGTGGCCACAGACACCCAGGTTTCCATGAAATCAAGATTGCAGTGTCACTGGGAAAGTGGTTTTGGTCTCTTTAGAGAATTAAGTTGCTCTCATCCAAAAGCTCTTGAGAATGATTGTTAATCACAGTGCTGCCATATGCCCATGAACTGAAAGCCCCCTTACCCAGGGACACCAGCTACCTGTCTGACAGTTTAATAAATGTGCTCTGGGGATTGGTGGAAAGCTAGGGGTAGACCACCTATAGCACTGTTATTCTAGGTCCACATTCTGTAGTCTCACCCATGATGGACTGCAGCCCCTCAGCCCTGCTGTGGTGTGGCCCATGCTATATTTGATACCACATGGCAGTCATGGGGTTGTCTTTACCTTGTACCGGAAGACACAGCCTTTCCTCCTGATGTCCCAGAGCTGTGGGGAGAGAAGCAGAGGGTGGTGTTAGGTGAGATGATGACAGCCCTGGAGGCTGGGCCTGAGGGTAGTATGCAGCCATGAGCTGAGGGGATTGACATCTCTAAGTCATGACAGTCCTGAGAAGACAGGCTAGAAGGTTTGCCCCAGCTGGGCATCCTGAGTCAAAGTGGCTAGAGCCCCCTGGGCTCCATACCAAGGAGGGTGGGGAGGGAGGCTCTCCCCCGACACAGGCCGGAGTGTGGTGGGAGATGAGCGCCGAGTGGTGCCTCACCTTAATGTTTGTGTCCTGGGAACCTGAGGCCACAAATTCACCGTAGGGGTGGAAATCTAGGCTGCAGATGTTGGCTTTGTGTCCCATGAGTGTGCGGAGAACTAACCAGGCAAAAGAAAGCAGAGGTAATGATGTGAAAATACAAGCGAGTCAACAGAGGAAGGCTGCCAGGCCCATCTGTGCATACCCTTTGGTACAGAACCTGGGACACTGATGTGAAAATAGGGCAGATAAACTGAGCCCCACCATCCCTACAATCAGTTCTACAGCCATTTCTGTCACTATTCACATCCTCAGAAAATACAAGGCATCCCCATGACTTGTGTACATCATAGCCTGAGGCAGCAGAGGTGGTTACAACAGTGCTTGGCCTAAATAATGTGGCCACAGGGCTACTTGTGCAGAGCAAATGACCCCCAGGTTAGCACCAACGAGAGGGCAGGAGAGACCGGGGTGTGGGGGGGAGCTCAAGAACCCAGGACAAGGGATGTTTTCAGGTAAAAGTTATGTACAAAGAGAGGACATGCTGGGGCTCACACTGCCCAGGGGAAGAGCACCCAACCAGGAGACCTTGAGGGCAACTGGAAGAGCTGTGAGAATGCAGGATTCAGGGGAGAGGCAGCAGGGGCAGACTGATCATTTATCGCAGTTATGGTGATACATTCCATCCTTTGACGTTTGGTATGCCTCGGAGCAAACCTGTGTCACTGTCTCAGGGTACCACAGGTACCACTCAAGTCTGTCTCCAGTCTTGCTTTTTGAAAGATTTATAGTTCTGCTGTCTGAAGTCCATCAGTGCATGGGTGGTGGGCCAAGGGGCAGAGGAGTCCAGCCACCCTTAGGTCTAGTTAAGGTTTAACAGGGTGTTCTAGGGGCTAAAGAGCACTGGCTGCCCTTGCAGGGGACCTAGGTTTGGTTCCTAGCACCTACATGGCAGCTAATAACTGTTCTTTACTTCAGTTCCAGAGGATCTGAGGCCTTCTTCTGACCTCTGCAGGCATTGCATGACACAGGGGCACTTACACACATACAGACAATACACTCATACACATAAAATAAAAATAATAAAATATTTTTTTAAGGGACTGGAGAGATGGCTCAGCAGTTAACACTGGTTGTTGTTGCAGAAGACCTGGGCTTGAATCCCAGCACCCACGTGGCAGCTAACAACTGTCTGTAACTCCAGTTCCAAGGAATCCAATGACCTCTTCTGTCCTCCACAGGCATTGCACAACACAGGTGCACTTACCTACATGTAGGCAATACACTCATAACACATAAAATAAAAATAATAAAATAAAATTTTTTAAACGGCATTCTATAGAGGTAGTGAGCTCTGTTGTGAGAGGTGTCTAAGACTCTAGATGCAACACATCAAGTGCAGGAATATAAAGATCCAAGCACAGATGAACTGAATGAACTTTATTGTAACTGAGTCTTCACCCATCCACATCAGGCCATGGGTCTTGGAGTCACACAAAACTAGGATCAGTCCCTGGCTCTACTTCTCAATTGCTGTGTGACTCCAGGCAATCACCTCCTGACTTTCACGTTGGTTTACAATGAAAACTAAACAGCAAGTGATTAGAGTGGTCCTGTCACATGCCAAGAGCTCAATAAATGCCAGTTTCAATCATTTCCATTCTAGTTTCTTCCTGGAGAAGCCTGCCTGCATTTCCTCCAGTCTGTCTTCTGGACCTTCAGCCCTCCTCCTCAGGCCTCAAGCATGTGTCTCGGTGAGGATGTACTACCCAGAGCTATGGCGATCCGAGTGCCTCCCTCAGCACTGCACATCCAATGAGTGCTTCTGGTGTGTTCAGCAGGCTGACTCTACACATTAGGTCAGGGTCACTGTGACCATGCCAGGAGCTGGGTGGATGGTTCAAAGAGTGAGACATCATGCTTGAGGCTAAACAGCAGGGGCCAGGACCAAAGTTAGACCAGGTGCTGCCTCTTGAGTTCTGCCTGGGCCTCAGAAATGAAATCAGAGACAGAGCTACTGGCCCAGATCAGGCCCAGGCAAGAACAGCATGAAGTGAGCTGCTGTAGTGTCAGCCCCGAGGCCAGGTTCACTGTCATCCAGCCCTGGAGCCTGGTCTCTGACAGGCACTGCAGCTAGGACGATGCCACCTTCCCATGCCTGAGGAATCTGCCAAGGCACCTGCCTCATCTGTGCAGTGGATGTCCTAACCAACTGCACCCCATACTGAGCCCCCAGTCTTCTCTGCTTTTCAACTGTCCTGTGCTTTTGGGGCCAAGCAGGGTCTGTGGCCCAGGAAGCCTGGGCTGCATGCTAACCCAGCCAGCTTTCACTTTCCTACCACTGTAAGGGGGATCCTGAGACACAAGACTCTGTATCAGGGCCTACTCCATACAGGCCGGCTTCTTTAGGTGTGGACACCTTCCTGTGGGATCTGCTGGGCTGAGCACCCTCACCCTCCAGCTGCTCTGCAGAAAGCTGGCAGGACCACATTCTTCTACCATGACTTCTGCCCTTGCTTGTCTTTCCCAGGGGATGCCTGGTCTCATTCACAGGCTCCAGGGACTGCAAAGTGGAGGGGACTTGGGCCTGCCTACACATGTGGGGCCCTCCAAGCCCTCCCCAACAGAGTGGTTGCCCAGTCTCTGCCAGAATCCTCCTGTACTGTTTTGGCCCTCTCAGAAGTCCCTTTGTACCTTAGCCTCTCATCACTGTCAGTCACACTCAGGCCAATGGAGTGTAGGTGAACCTGAGGTCCTAGCTTTCCCTTCTGAGGGCAAGCTTGAGAACCCCAACATGAAGTAGATGGAGAGCAGAGAGCACTGGGGCAGGAGTCCTGACACTAGGATTCAAGTTTCAGGTTCTGCCATCTGCAGTCTCAGGGCTTTTACTAAGCCCAGCATCCTTGCTGGCATCAGTCTGCCTATCTGTCACAATGGGAGGCCCCGCCAGTCAGATTTTACCATCCATACCCAGCTTGCCATACAGGAATCACTCTTGGTCCCAGGGTGAAGGGCAGCAGCCAAGGAAACCTGGGGTGGACTGTGGCCCCATAGCCTCTCCCTTTGGTCCTTTTGCCCTTCACTGAGTCATGGTGGTGGGATCCACTGGGTTCAGTCTGGGGCAGAGGTCTCCTGGGGAATGACTGCCTTCTCAGTCAGAGTCCACCATCCTAGAGTGCTCCTCCCCGCAGCTCAAGTCCAGTGATGCTCAGCATAGCATGCCCTGGGTCCTGCTTGTGGTTTGACTGCAGGACCTCTCCTGAGACATAGGGCATGCAGCCCTATTTGTTATCAAAGGGGTCTTGGGGCTCTGTGTTCTTCAACAGACCATCAGCATGAGGTCACTCCAGAGGCCCAGCACCAATATCTTTCTTAGGGCCACTCATACAAATGTTTTGGAATGAAATGAAGCTTATTACTATGTGCATGTGGCCAACAGCTGCCATCCCACAGCAGAGCCTCTTGGGAGCTCTCTGGGAAAGGCAGCCTGGGCCAGACCTGTGGCCCCTGTGTTTCAGCAGGTGGCCTCCTACCCAGAGGCAAAGGACTCTACTTAGACTGCCTGTGGCTAGCCTATGTCATGCTCAGGAAAGCATGCTGAGTCAGCTGTAAACACTGCAGATCTGAGGGGTTCCACATCAATTTCCAGATTCTTCCAGCAAATTTGTAGGGCTGACAACACTGCACCACACTGCCACAGAATAACAACCACAAAGCCTGGGTGGTGGCATCTGCAGAAGGCAGGCCTCTGTGTTTGCAATCCAGAGCTCAAGGCTCAGGGATGAGAACAGACTCACAGAAGGGCTCATGGCAGTGAAGCTGGGACATCCTATAAGTTGAAGGAGGGAGAGGGAAAGCCCTGTTTAAGAACAGGCTTTCATAGCAACTCTGTAACCTAAATGGCAATGGGTCACAGCTTCAAAATCACAAAGGTAAATTACTTCTAATCTATAACTCTATACTGAATTCTAAAGAATGGAGGTAGAATGAGGTCATTTTCAGTCATGGAGGGTCTCAAACACTCTGCCAACCATTTGACCTCAGTGCTGTTTGACCTTATACATGCTAAACAAGGGCTCCCTACCATTGATCTATATCCCTAGGTCTTGGACTTTGAAACGGGCTGGGCCTTGAGCTTCTGATGTTCTTGGCTCTGCCTTAGCTGGGACTCCAGGCCTGTGATACCACACCAGATCCTTTCATCCTTTCTTAGTGGGCAACGAAGAGTGGGCTCCATCATGAGAAGAAACTAATAAAGAGAACATCGTAGGATCAGGCGAGCAGAGACAGGGACGAGGAGGCCAGGGGTGATGGCTGGCCTGCAGCCTCATGGCTCCTAGGCACTGAGCCCAGGGAAGAGAGACTCTGAGAGAGAGCTGGATTACCGGAGGGACCTGGGGCGGCGGGGAGTTGGCTTCTCTAGTATAGCTTTTGTGGTGAGTGGTGATGGGGATGTCAAAAATGCAGATAGAAGATGGACAATTATTCACTCCAGGGAAAAAAGTCAAGCTACAAAAAGAAACACTTGGAGGCGGGGGGGGGGTGTCCTTGCAACACAATGTTGACCATGTAAATAGTGACACTGGGAGGACAGGAATTAAAATGTGGGCAGTGGGCCTGGGGCTGGGGTGGCTGCAAAGAGCTACATCCTGCCTCCCACAGCACAGGGCAGTGTTTCATGTGCACCATTTTTTCTTTATTTGGGAGTTTTCTGCTTTTGTTTTTGTGGCAGGGTTTCACACCATAGCCTAGGCTGGCCTTCAACTTAGCAATTCCCTTGCCTTGGCCTCCTGAATGATGGGCTATAGGCGGCACTACCACACCAGGGCCAACCTTTTTTGTTGTTGTTTTGTTTTTCAAAGACAAAAGTAAGTATAATGTTAAGTGTTTAGGAAAACAGGGATGATGGGGAAGGGACAGAAAACAGGTTCTCAGAGCATGGGAAGGAGGGGCAAAGGCTTCCTCTCTCCATCACAGTTCATGCTAGAATGACCTACCCTGGGCTTTTCAAAGCATGTTACTCCTGCCAGTGTGAAAACTAAATGAAGACAAAGAGAATGCAAGCAAACAGAAGGTCCACACCCCTCGTCCACCCCAAGTTGAGGCACATGTGTCTCAGCTCCACTGTCCTTCCCACACGGCCACCCACTTATCCACATGCCCTGCAGGGACCTCTGGGCATTTGATGTCCTTCCAGGTTCTGGCTTTGTTTGTTTGTTTTTGTTATTTTTAATACAGGGTCGTCCTGTAGCCCCAGCTGGCCTGGAACTCACTGTGTAGACAAGTCTGGCATCAAACTCATAGAGATTCACTTTCCTCTGCCTCCCAGGTGCTGGGATGAAAGGCGTGTGCCACCATACCCAGCCCTTCCAGATTCTGAATACACACATATGCATACATACACACATACCATTGTTCATGCAGACATTGTACATGCTGCTTCCTCAATGCCAGCACTTGGGGGATGGTAACACCCATTGCTGCTGGGCTAATGGAGCTATACGGGTGTCACCCCCTCTGGTCAGTGCTCTGGGAGCAAAGCACCAAGACTTCCTGGAGACAGCGGTCCAATGTCCTGAGCCTGAGGAACAGCCCAAACACACAAAGGGGTATTAAGTGGGGAGGCCTACTTTTGGCAGCTTCCAGGTCCCAGACACGGATGGAGCCCGACTGAGAGCCAGCCACGATGAGCTCCTCAGGGGTGTTGAGGCGGACACACTCCACAGGGGATGTGTGACCTGTCAGGCTCTGCGAAGAGAGGGCAATAGCTCCAGTGAACTGCAACAACAACCCCCAGCTACTGCCCCAAGACTTAGGAAAGTCTTCACCAAGAAGTGGCTAAGTAGAGGGCTGTTCCCCAAGGCCCCACCTATGCCCTCCTGCTCTTAGAGTAAAAGAGAAAAACTCAGCTGGACATGGTGGACAGTCAGCCACAAGAATGGATAAAGCAACCCTTCAAATACCTGTGATCCCAGCACTTAGGAGGCAGAGGCAGGATGGTGAGTTCCAGGCCACTCTGGACTACAAACAAGATCCAGGCCAGCCTTGGCTATGTACTGAGATTCTGACTTTAAAATCCCAGGCATTCTTTAACCACCTCCCTCTCATTCCACAGTGCTTCTAGCATGAGCATCACCTTCAGAAATCACCCTGAGCCACTGGAAGGAATCAGGGGACCAAGATAAGGAGATGCTGACCCTTTAGCCCTGAGTCTGAACAACTCCACTCAGGTTGTTCCCATTGCCACTCTGTCTGGTTAGAGGCTATGGAAAGCTAGGCATGCATCGCCACTGTGTGCCCTCTGGGTACCAGGCTCCCTGGGGCCTGCCTGCCTGCCTCATGCTCCCAGGGACCTGGGAAGGTCTGCTGGAGAACAGGTAGGTTCTGCTCACCTAGAGCAGAGAGACTGGTCCAGGTGAGGTAGAAGGAGCCGACATCTCCAGCTTTGTGGTGGGAAGGCCGAAACCCAAGCCCATGGTGTCTGTTACTCCCTGCATGGGCCCTCAAAACACAGTGGCCATTCCACTAAGGTTTGATAAGGCAACATTCCCAATGGGGATGTGTGAGGGCTGCTCCTCAGCCTGGTAGTTATAGCAGCTTTTCTTACTCTGCCCGCCTGTGACAGGCCTCTAAATGGGCCCAGACAACTGGGCAAACAATGTCTTCAATTCCAAGAACTCAGGAGGCTGAGGCAGGAGCATCTCTGGGTTCAAGGCCAGCCTGGGCTACACAGTAAGACCCTATCTCAGAAAAAAAAAAAAACATCTTGCAACATCTCAGTTTATTCTCTGCATGCACAAATCCAAGGTTATTCATGGTAAGAGACTGGAGTTCATGTAAACGTCCATCACAGGAGCCCTTCAAACATGACGAAGACTCATCTCCGCAATACTTAGGGGAACAAAGATGCAGGGTGTGTACACAGAATGAGACCACTAGAGGGGACAGATGCACCTGCTGGCCTACCTATATACTAAGTAATTCTGGGGCACAGAAGGAATTTGGAGTCCTGGTCATCTCCAGGGAGGAAGTGAAGTCAAGAAGGAAGATCCAGCACTCACCCTCTTGCCTTGTGGATGTTGAGCCCATGAGTATCATACACTCAAAGCAAACAAAAATAAAGCGACCGACTGCCTATAGAGCACGCACCTCTCTGCAGTACTAGGGATATCCCCAACCCTTGCTGATTATTTGGCAACTTACGTTTATTACTCTGACATTTCATGGGGAAAGAAAACATTTGATGTCTACCAAGTAAAATAAAAAAATTTCATTCTTACTGAACACTGGCTATGATCTGATGGGTCTCAGTTTCCTCTCAATCTCACAAAACCACTGAAGTAGCCAAGTTTTCACTGATAGCTATCACCTTCCGTCACTTTCCCTTCATGTTTATTTGGCCGAGTGTCAAAAGAATGACAATTCCCTGAGCTGGTGAGGATGTGGAGCATAGCCACACCCCCATGCTGTGGGTGAGGACAGAAGAGGCTTCTGCAGGGCAGTGTGGCAGCCTGTTCTGACCACCTTTCAGAAGCACACACCCTCAGACTAGGTGCAGTGATCACGGATCTGCTCAAAAGTTTGGGCGGATGAGGATGTTTAACAGTGTGGTTTAGCAGCTAGAAAGCAGGAGCCAGCATCCTGTGGATGACAGGGTATGGCTAAACTAATTACAACTCATCCCTGCAATCTGCTGTAAAACAGTGTGAAAACTGTGCTGTAAAACAGTATTTGCTGGCATAGGAAAAATCCTCATGGAACTGTCATTCTAAAGAATCAGGTTACATAGAGTAAAATGGTTTTCAGAGATACATTTTCGTGTGTGCACATGGATATGCTTCTACTACAACATCTAGAAAGACACAGGCCCAAACCTGGTGGTCACTGGCCAACAGAACTGCCTGAGATTGCTTTGTGGCCCCCCACCTCCTCCCTTCAGGCTTTCCTGCCTTGGAAAGCAGATGCAGCTCTGTATATGGTACATGCCAGGAAAACTGTTTAAAGAGCTACCTCCCTAAGTAGTGCCAACCAAGACCCCTCCAGTCCTTTCCATGGACTAAGGCTGGGGATGAATGCACAGACAGACAGACACACCCTCCCACACACATGCAGCAAGGAGTCAGGTCTTATTTGAACCTCTTTCCCATGTAAACTCTGGAGCTCTGTCCACACCCATGTTGTCCCGTTTCCTAAACACCTGCCACCATCCCAGCTGGCCTGGGCTTCACTGTGCAGACAGCTAGAGTGGCACTGATGGTATGCTGGGCCACCCTGGTATCCCTACCAGCCCCAATCCCCACCAATGGCCATGGCTCATCACTCACCATGATGCAGTTAGGCTTGTTGATGGACCACAGGTTGACACGGCAGTCATCCCCTCCAGTGGCCAGCAGCCGCCCGGAGGCCTTGCCCAGCACCAATGAGGACACATTGCTGGCATGAGCGACGATCTCCTCTACACAGGAGAGAAAGAAAATGTCAGAGGACTTTGATGGGCCATAGAGAGGAGGTGGCTCTGCTCAGCTACTGGCTCTGAACTTGAAGCCCAAATAATCCCCCTGAGCTGCAGACCAGCAACAGAGCAAGGTGTGGGTCAGAGACTAAAGTGACTATCCCTCCACCTGTCACCCTGTCCTGCTCTTAGGCCTCCTAAACTTTTCCTTTCTCTTCACATCAGCTGGTAATACCAACCACATGGAACATATTCCATATGCACACACATTCAACCAACTCCAGACAGGAAATAATGGGAATAAGCACATCGCAGTGTAGCGCATGGTGGCACACACTTGTAACCTCAACACTCAGGAGGCTGAGACAGGAGGATCAGGAACTCGAAGTCAGCTTAGTCTACAAAGACCCTGTCACAAACAAAACAAGCACCTGTCCTTTTCTGTACATGTAGACCTTTTTTTTTTCTTACTGCTAGTCCCTAAATGATATAACACAACAAATATTTAAATAGCACTTACACTGTACTAGCTATCACAAGTAATAGATGATTCAAAGTACCCAGGAAGGTGAGTGTAGTTTCTACGCACACTTACCACTGTATGAAGGACTTGAGCACGTGTGGGTTTGGGTATCTGAGTGTAGGGGTCCTGGAACCAATCACCACAGATACTGTGGGATGACTAAACTCAAATTTTAAAATTGGCTTTCTATTTTTTTTTTGGTCTTTTTGAGACAGGGTCTCCCTGTAGTCCCAGCTGGCCTAAAACTCACTATGTAGACCAGGCTGGCCTTGAACTCACAGAGAGCCGCCTGCCTCTGCCTCCCGAGTGCTGGGATTAAAGGCATGCCCCATCACACCCGGCTTGGCTATTTTTATTTAACTCTGTCTTAAGAAATAAGATCCACGGATATGGTCATAACTTTTTCTGATATGAAAACACTCAGAAAAGAAAGAAAGGGAAAAAGGACTCATGCACTTCCTAAGTGCCTTTCAGACGCTCTTAGGTGCCACTCAGATGGACAGAGTCCACCTGGGACATACCTTAGAACAATTCAAGTTCTCTCTAGACATCTGTCTCCAACTCCCAATTCAGAATCACAAATCAGGTGCTGGTCTGGGCTCTGTTAGCTATGTAGCCTTGGACTAGTCACCCATCCTCTCTGAGGGAGGGTCCTTGTCTTGAGAACAGGCTAACCCCAGGGCCAGCTCACTATGAACAGGTTGAGCAGGTGACAGGCAGGCTAAAAATTGGTCAACCTGGACAAAGTACCATCAGGTCCCCTGGTGGACAGGGAGTGGGTTTCATAAAGACAGTGGCAGGAGACAACAGATGTAGGTTGCAGATGTGACTGACCACAAAGAGTGGGAGATGAGGCCACCTGTAGGCAGCCACTAGGACCTTGGCCTGGACTGTGGGGCCAAAGCATGGGCCACAGGTGGGAACTTCAGGGGCCTCATCAGTGCTCTAGAAAGAACTTAGCAAGGAACCAAGAGGCAGCCTAGGCCTTGGAGCCAGTCCCTGGTCCCCAAGTTCTTCCCAGGAATGAAGAGGAGAAAGGAAAGGGCAGGTCTTCCATACAGGCAAGGGAAACCCCAACATGCAGATGCCCTGAGAGACTGGCTTGGGTGATGCTGAGGAGGATGTCACCTGTTCATGGAGGGCCCTTCTTCCACTCCAGGTCTTACTCCACCCTACCTGGATGGCTCCTGTATGAGCTGTAGAACACAAGGAGACTGGAAAAGAGGCCCAAGAAATCCAAGCAGCCTGGCTCCATGGAGCACCTAAAGATGCCAGGGGCCCTAGCTCCGGACACCATTTCTGAGTCAACACTTCCTAATAGAGCCTGGAAGGACACAGATGGCACAAGCAGCAGCCAGCCCAACTAGTGAGTTAGCCTGGGCACTGAAAACTCCATCATTTGGAACCATGGGAGTTGGGGCCCTCTCTAGTCCTCATTTTAGCCACAGTGTCTTCTGACCTCTAGACAAAGAGGTCTCCTTCTCCACAGCCACTCCCTGGACCCATCTGAGGCCCTTGTCCATTAGCTCTAGCTTTTACCCTCCCCTGGGAAAGTGGAATAGGTCTAGCTCAGTCCCACCTCAGGACCCTACTGCCTAAGACAGCCATTAGTGTGGTATAAGTACTTCTAGGTATCTACTCTAGGCCTGGCACTGGGAGGCTATGGAATGAGAGCTTCCTGCCTTCAGGGAGATCAGATGCTTCCTGGGCAGCTGGGCCTACCTAGGACTGGAAGAGTCACAAGGGGTTGGGGGGGGTCTGTGTTGGAGAGAGGTGAGATGTCTCCCCTCAAACAGATGCTGATGGGAGCTCATGCAGATGGAAGGTACAGCACAGGCATCAGCAAAAAGCAGCAACTCCTGGGTGCCAGATTTTCATACAAACAGGTCAAAATCTTCAGTGTCTCCGGGCAGGCCAGGTGAGAGCTACTGTTCTGCCTCTTGCCATAAGTCCATAGGACCTCCCCAAGCCCTGGCAGTACATCCTGGCCTCTACACCCCAGCCAAAGCTGGGGAACACTTGCCTTCTGCCTAGAGGTGCTGAGGATTTGCATCCTGGGAGGAAGATGCAAAGGATGGGCTTCAGTAATTCTGCACTGGCCAAGAGCTTTGATTCTCATCAGACCCTGAAGCCCCAAGGAGTCCCAATCTATGTGGCCTTGGACTCCTTAGTTTATACTCATGGCAATCTCTGCGCACATGAAACTGTCAGATTCTTGAGGCTGGAGAGATGGTTCAGCAGTTAGGAGCACTGACTGCTCTTGCAGAGGACCCGGGTCTGATTCCCAGTACCCACATGGCGGCTATGAACCATCCTTAACTCCAGTTCCAGGGGAATCTGAAGCCCTCTTCTGACCTTCACAGCATTTCATGACATGGGTGCACTCACATTCAGGCAATACACTCATACACATAAAATAAAAATAAATAAAATATTTATTAAAAAAAAGAAACTGTCAGCCGGGCGTGGTGGCGTACACCTTTAATCCCAGCACTTGGGAGGCAGAGACAGGCGGATCTTTGTGAGTTCAAGGGCACCCTGGTCTACATAGTGAGTTCCAGGACAGCTAGGGGTACAGAGAGACCCTGTCTCAAAAAGACTGGAAAAAAAAAGAAAAAAAAAAGAAAAGAAACTGTCAGATTCTCAACATGCCTGATCTCATTACCACTTGTTGCTTAACTATTTTGATGGCTTGAAGTCTTTGATAATGGGTTTTCAAAATAAAACCCAAGGTTTCCAAAGGGTAGGGTCCTGTGGACATGGACCCCTGCAGAACTCACTAGCTTCATCTGGTATCATTTTCTCCTTGCTACTGTGCCACAGCCTCAGAGCCTTCTGTAGGTCCTTCCAGTACATGCCAAGTTCTGTCTCAGGGCCTATGCACCTGCTATTCACACAGCTGTCCCTGTCTCACTCTCTACCCTCACCATTTAGTTAACTTGTTCCAAGCACACACATCAGCTTAGAATTAGACCAGGGCTGGAAATACATGGATGTGATTATCTGAGTCCTGTTATTCTCTCAGGCTGAGCTCCCACTATACAGTGACCTTGGCTATTTTGGCCCTGATTTACCTCCCAGTGCCTGCTCTACCCTTTGGTATAGTCAGCTGCTGAAGAGCTGGATACATAATCCCCACAAATAAAAAGCCACTCCGTCTAAAGTGTACCTTCCTTGAGGGCCATTAACAGGGTTTTCCCAAAATACTAGAGCTTTGGAGAACATCTTGAAAATAGTCCCAATCTCTCACTTTACAAATGAGGAAACAGTTAGCAAACAGTTTTGCCCAAAGTCCTGTGTTTAAAAAGTGCTAGAGCCTTACTCCAGTTCCTGAAGACAACCAGGGATAACACCCAGCAGAGCAGGAACACACCTAATCTCTGCCAACCAGTTACAACTCAAGAGGGACCCACAGAGGCGTGGAACAGGTCCTCCACACATGATCCGAGGCCCCTTGGAATCCTCAGGTTTTAGAGGGTTCAAAAGAAAAACAAAACTACTATCTTAATACCAAGATGGTATTGGCTTTTGGTACTCTCATTTGCTCTAGCAGAATCTTCGAGAAGATACATATGTGATGACATTATCACTAAATGTCAGGCCTAAGTAAATGTCATGTTTCAAAACTGTCTTAGTGTTTTCTAACATGGCAAACATGGGTAAGAAGAGTTATCTATTCTAGACAAAAGCACTTTGAAGTTCTCAATAATTTTTTTTTTTTTTTTTTTTTTTGAATTTGAGGAGGGCAGTAGCAGAGGGGAGAGCTGGAGATGATGCCCAGTGTAGGCTGCCTACGTAGACCAGGCTGGCCTCAAACTCACAGAGATCCTCCTGCCTCTGCCTCCCCAGTGCTGGGATTAAAGGTGTGCACCACCATACCTGACCTTAGACAAAAGCACCTTGGGGCTCTCAATAATTTTTAAGACTTATTATAAGAGTCAAAAGAATTTAGAAACACTCTTTGCTCAATTACATTCCAGAGCCTGTCAGCATCTGTCTATCCTTCAGCCCCCTCGTCACTTCTCCATCCCATTTCAAGATGTTTTCATGTGACTGAAGAAATCTGATTTGTAACATGTTTAAAATTTCTAAAACACCATTCAGCTTTTCTCATCCCACCTGCCCATCAGCCTGAATGGAAATCCTACATCAAGTGCTTTATTAAGTTTGAGATCTCAGCTGAATCTCATAGCAGTTACAGAATGTAGGTGCAATTATTTCGCTCTATAGATACAGAAACTGAGCCTTGAAGGGGATAAGTCACCTGCCCAATGTGATTTACATCTTGGTCTACTTTACAAGGCTCAAGTCTCCCCTGCACCAAGGAGAGGAGACAAAGCTGCAGGTTCAGACTCTGCCCAGCAACAAACAGCCCACAAAACAATGGGATGATAAGGAAAAATGAAAAGTACTCACGTAACTTCCAGGCCGTCTTGGTGACCACAGGGGTGGCCATGTTTCAGGGGCTGGCACCTGAGACCCCACCCACAAAATGGACTGTGCTTTCTTTGTGGGGTGGGGGTGGATCCCCCCCAGATCCGCCAATCAAGTTGGCAGGGAGTCTCCACACATCCAGGCAGAGAGTCCTCCTCTCTTGGCCCAGGACTGCCTGGTGGTTTAGATCATCCACTGCTGCTGTAGCAGCCTGTGCACATCTGCCAGGATCCAGGATCATGGAATGTCAGGCTTGGGCCATCTCAGCTCAACACGAGACTGGAATAGAAGTAGAGGGGATGGGGTGTTAAGAAGTGTTTAGGGAAGAGTTGCAGGTCCCTGGCTCACCAAGGTCCCTCGATGACCCACCAAATGCCCCCAGGGCCTGGAGCTGTACTGCACATGGGATCTGAGAAACTTCAGAGGGGGAGGGACTTAGCACTGGAACAAAGACCTTAGATCTTCCCAGAGTAGCTGGGTATGGTATCACATGCCTTCAATACCTTCATTGGGGCGGGGGGTGGGGGGGGATGGCAAGCCTGATCTATATAGTGAGTTCCAGGCCAGCCAGGGCTACATAGTGAGATGCTATCTGAAAAAACGTCTTTCCGGAGGTCTGAGATCACAAGAGGCTGTGCTCAAGGTGGCTGTCTCAAATACGAGCAGCTGCAGTGGGGTGGGGAGGACCACATGTCTGCACTTCACACAGATTTCTGGGAATTACTGCTTGCACCTGGTGTATCAGATGAGCATTGAAGACCGAGGGTCAGGGGCCCATGACTAGCAGCCCATTGAGAAAGTCCTTGAAGTCCTGGGTTGTGCGGGACGGATGGATCTCCAAGAGGATCCTGAAGGTCCAATCCCCTCGTTCCCGTAAAGGGAACCACACCTGCCCATGCAACTCTCAAGGACAGAGATGGGAACTGGGTCTCCAGTCTGGGCGTAGGTTGGAATGAGTCCTCAACTCTAAGAGGCATGGCGTCTTCCACAGCCTTGGCCCTTCAGCACTTGGCCAGGAGCCTCTCCCTGCGTTCCCTTTCTGCTGTCGCCCATGCTCCCACTCAACGCATCATGACCTCCCTAGTTGGCCTCCGCCCCGCCAAACCCCTTGACTCTCCTTTCCTCGCTGCTATCGGAGTCCCCCATTCATTCGCTCCACTGCTTCTCGCGCCCCAACTCAGTACCATTCCGCTCTGTTTCCGGTCCCCTAACTTGCCCCCTCCCGCCTCGTCCAAATCTGGGGCTGGTCTCTCAGCCTCGCCTGACCCTCTCGCCCCTCTGGCTTCTGGGGTAGCTGGTTCCAGCCTGCCCCGGCCCGGAACTCTCTCCCGGCAGCGCCCTCGACCCCCTCCGAGCTCGGCCCAGGCCGGAGCCCCTCCTCCCCGCTCCTCCCAACCCGGGTCATCGCCCACTCTACCTGCAGCTGTAGCTCGGGAGGCCAAGGCTCCGCTCCAGGCGCGACCCCCACTTGCCTCCATCCTCTGCCCTGATTGGTTGCTGCTTGACAACCGACCCTCACAACAAAACCTACGGTTCAGAGCCCCGCCCACTTCGCCTTCTGCACCAATTAGACGCCGCGGACGCTCCGCCTTCCTCTGGGATTGGCCAATAGAAGCAGGCGCTTCTTCCGCTTTGGTTATCTACCCTCCTCTTTTTCCTGACTCGGACTTATCACGAGGAAGGAGCGTTCAGGGGCCGCCCTAAGGCCTCGGAAGAGCCAATGCGGGCTGCTTTTTCCTAGGTCCCGCTTCCGTTCTAGCTTTCGCCCTTTTCTTTCTCTTCCTGGAACCCCAATGGCGGCCGCACCAATCGATTTAACAACCATCCTAGTTAGACCAATCAACGTCCCCATTATTGGCGCACTAATTCCCAGATAACCAATGGGAAGTGGACTTTGGGAGCAGCGTGAAGCTGTAAGCCTTCCATCTTGGAACAGGGCGAAGTGACTTGAACTTTAGCATGTTGCCACAGTACCTACGCCAGCCTGTGGGGGCGGTGGTGGTCTGAGAATTTGGTCTCACTGCTTGGATCCAAACAGCGCCTGATTCCTCCTAGTCCAGTCGGCGTGGAGTCCAGGAGTTCGTCCCTAGGGTCACCGACTGGGCAATGGATGAATGGGAACACGGAGTAGGAACCTTTCTGCCACTTGTGTGACACTTCGGGCAGGACAAGTTCATGGGAAGGCTGCATAACCAACCCACGAGGAGTCAGGACCCCATTTGGTTGAAGCCCTAGCCCAGTGCGGGAAGACCCTTGGACGCCAGGTCTGTCCTCCACTCACCTCTTGTCGGGGCTGCTGGGTGTCACATTGTTCTCCGTCCGCCCTAAGGGGTAGGAATTCATGTCCCCATTTACGGATGAGGAAACAGGCTCAGGTTAAGATTCTTGAAAAAGACCCCAAGGACTTACACCCTTGTCCCCAGCCAAGGCCTGGGGAAGCCCCTACTGGATGCATACCCCCTGCAGGGACAAGAAACATCCTCTAGCCCCTGGAGCTGTAGGAATTATTAAAAGAGACCTGGGGGTCCGGGGGTGGAGTTCCCTGCACGTGGGAGGCAGAGATCGAAGCCAGCCTGGCCAATTCCAGGCCACCTGGGGCTACAGGGAGACCCTGTCTCAAAAAACCAAAGAACAACAAAAACAAATGAACAAACAACCAAAAAAAAAAAAAACGGGGTGGGGGCGGGGAGGGATGTGGCCCCGCAGGCCTTTGATCTTAGCACTTGGGAGGCAGAGGCAGGCAGATCTCTGTGAGTTCAAGGCCAGCTTGGTCTACATAGTGAGTTCCAGAACAGCTGGAGCTACAGGGAGACCCTGTCTCAAAAAGACCAAAAAAAAAAAAAAAGAAAAAAAAACAAAAAAAAAAAAAAAACGGGGTGGGTGCGGGGAGAGAGAGACAGACAGAGAGAGAGAGACAGAGAGGGGCTTGGATTTAAAAGTTTAGAGAATGACATTGAATCAAACTTTCTAGTTTGTAATCCTCGGCTTTTTATTATATAAAAGCCCTTTTTATTATAAGAAAGTTGAGAATGTCAAATCACTTTGATTTTGACCCAACATTTTGCTATTTCTGCTCTATTCTATATCCCCTACAAAAACCATTTGAATATTGTAAACATTTCAATCCTAACAGTACTGATCATGTAGCTCTAAAATAGGGCCCTTAGTCACACAACCACCACTAACCTTAAGAATGCTTAATTCTCTAACAAGCAGACTACAGTCACATGACCTCATTCATTTCCAATTTGTGTAATAACTTCTCTAAGTAGGAACTAGATCAGGAATATACCTCAGTGGTGGAAAGCTTTATCTATTATGCAGGAGTTGCTAGGTTCAATTCCCAACACTAGATAAAAAGTTCCTAGAGGCTAGGGAGATGGCTCAGTGGGTAAGAGCACTTGCTATGCATGCACAAGGACCTGAGTTCAGATCCTTAGCACCCATGTAAAAAGCTGGCATACCTGCATGCATGTCCATAACCCTAGCACTGTGGGGAACATAGGCAAGAGAATCACTGGGACTTGCTGACTACCAGCCTAGCTCCAGCTTCAACGACTCAAGGAACAAGGTGGGAATATGATAGAGCAGGACCCACACAAAGTTCCTAACTGAAGAACCAGGCAAGATACAGCATTCTTGACATACTTGGCCCTTTCAAGTTCATACTATTTCTGTCCTTCAACTTTTGTTTCTATTTATCTATTAATCTCTTTGGCATTGATCTCAAAGAAATGAAGCCATTTACCTTGTAGATTGCCCTAAGGATGGATTTGTATTATGGGTTGATTTGAGAGTGCTGGGATTTCAGGTACGTAGCAGCACCAGGCTTAGCCATGCTTTGAGCTAACATTTAGAGTATTAATGTGCCACTTTATTCTCTCTCTTTCTTCAAATTAAATGTGTTCTTTGACAATTTCATGCATGCACATAATGCATTCTCATTACCTTCATCCCACACCTTCTCTTACCCCCCATATGGGTTTGGAACTATGTATGTAGAGCCTGGTGGGCTCACCTGTTTGGTACACAGATGAAGACAAAGACTGCCCCTCTGCCAGAATCCACCAGTTCAGCAGGGAGAAGTAGGACCCCATGAGCTCCTCCCTGATCCACGATTGGCTGTTGACAGACCCAGTCTTCTGCAGGACCAGTGCAAGCAGCCACAGCTGCTGTGAGATGATGTTTGCAATGGCCATGCCATGTCCTGAAGATAGTATTTCACAGCCCTTCTTCCTATCTTCTGATGCTTACATTCTTTCTGCTCCCTCTTCCATGATGTTCCCTGAGCCTTAGAGATGGTATAAACATAAATGTCCAGTTTGGAGCTGAGCACTCAACAGTTACTTGTACCCAGTACCTTGAACAGCCACAAGTCTCTGCATCTACCACTGTTCAGAGCAGCTTTTCTGATTAAGGCAGACAGTAGCATTTGTCTGTGGTATAAATCTAGATGTTTAGATGGCAGTTTGGGACCATGTTGATTTAGTTAAACAACAGTAGGAAGTACCTCTAGGGCCTACACTTCCCCAGCCATGGGTTTTTGACTGGATTTACAATACTGGGCATATTATTCCCTCCTATGGAATGGGCCTCAAACCTAATCCCAGAGCTGTTGGTTTCTCCCATTAATAGTCATGCAACTGTTTCACCACCAGTGAGCACATCTTCCTTAGCAGGTTGGCATTATAGTTTGTAGGGTTCACAGCTAGGAAAGCTCACTGAGGCCTTCTTTCCCCTCAGCAGCCTGCACAGAACCTTCTAGCTCTATGGAAGCTAGCCAGCAGAAAGGAAGTTGGTTCCAGCTTGACTTCTCTACATCTTGCAACCAAGGTGTATGTTGTCTTTAGCAATAGGGTCTAATCATCTAGTTCTAGTGGGCAACCTAACGGAAAGGCAAGAGCCTGTATTGCTTTTGGAAGTCTCTGTAGCCTCCCTGACAAATACTGTTTTGAGACAGTGAGGGGCCTTAAACTCCCTATATAGATGAGGCTGGCCTTGAACTCCTGATCCTCCTGCTTCAACCTCTAGAGTTCTGGGATTACTGGTAGGATTTTCTCTGGGTTTTGTGTTGCTGAGTTTTCATTTCTTTTTTGTTTTTAAGATAGGGTCTTATTATAGCCCAGGCTATCCTCAAACTCCCTATGTAGCTGAAGCCAACTACAAACTCCTGACCTTCTTGCCTCCATATCCCAAGTACTGGAATTACAGGTATGCACAACCACACCCAGCTTTCTCTGCTTTTTAAGTCTTATTTTGGGCAACATGCCGTCCTTGTTTCTTAGGTAATAAATGGAAAAGGAACTTGGATGCAGCCCTTTGCCCTCTAATGTCAAGCTGCCAAATTCTGGGGTGCACACCTTGGTTTTGCAATTCCCACTTTATGAGCTGGGCCACCATTACCACATCAAGATCTAACCAGCTGTGTGCAGGCAGCCGTGGGACCATCTGCAGAGGTAAAGACCTAACACTCCAGCAAGAGAGGATGACAGGGAAAGACTGGGACTGGAGCTTGTGAAGCCTGGGGTATATAAATGGTAAGTTAGAAATGTGTTTATTTGGGGGAGACTGGAGAACAGGGGAGGTGGTATGGCAGTGCAGCCAGTGTAGGAGCACAGTGGCTGGGGAGGGAGGAGGAGCTCCATTCTCTGGCATCTGCTGTGGTCCCATGAGGGGCATCAAACAAAGACTTTCAGGAACTCTACTAGGCGTGGGTCCTTGTAGAGCTTTTCTTCCAGAGCCAGGTACTTCAGTGGAGCCATCTCTTTGTGCCTGCACAGGAGGAAGGAGAAGGTGAAGGACATTCAAGCTGGTAAGGCTGCTCCCAGGGGTCCTCCTGGCTCTGCCCCTTACCGGTTGAGCCTCTGTTCCAAGATGCGGATGCGGAACATGGCCTGAGAGCAGTAGCTCAGGTACAAGTCTTCATCCTCTGGTGACAACGTTACCTGGTTCTCCTGGTACCACTGCTGTTTCTTCTGCAGCTCCTGGGTCTCCTGGGGGCACAGTGAGATGAGCAGGAGAAAGGTGTGAGCTAACCCTCAGGGTGCCAGGCAGCCCCAGGAGGGTTACCCCCACCAGCAGAAGGGCAGTTAGGGGGTCACAAAATGTCTTGGGTGGGAATTCCACTGGAGATATGATGTGAAAGACAGCATGTCATACAGCTAGCCAGGGCTGGGGGCATGGCTCAGCTCATGGCCCTGGGTTCCATCCCCAGCATCTCATAAACAAAACCAGATAGCTAGCTACATGGTCTTGACAAGTTGCTGACAAGCTCAGAGCCTCAAATAGCTTATCTCCAAAAATGACTGCTTTGTGCAGAGCTCTCAAGGCACCTAATCCATGAAATGGACCAAGAAGTAGGAACTATTAGATTTACCTACCACTAGTCCATCCATCCACAGACCCTCATCCATCCCCTCGCCGATCCCCATCTGCTCATCTGTCAAGCCATCTTTCCACTCACCCACCCACCATCCACCCACTCATCCTCTCATCTATCCACTTATCTATATTCATCCTTATCCATCCACATTCCACCCATAGCCACTCACCTACATAACAATTTATCCATCCACCATCCATCCATTAGTCACCCACTTACACACGTCATCCATTTCCCATCTACCCACCCCATCCACTCAGATCTACCCACCTGTCCTATCATCTACTCAGTCATCTATTCATCCACCTAATAGCCAAAAGAGAAGAACTCAGACACCTGGGGTCCCAAAACACAGACATATACACTCATCTGTCCCTCCCACATCTGTGAGGTGCTGAGCAGAGAGTCCAGGACCCATTTTTTGGCTAATGACGCCAAGGTCCCCTCTCCTGCATGGGCCGTGGCCACACCTTCTCAAAGCGTGCCTGGATGAGGTTAGCCTTGTCGATGAGGCGCTGTTTGAAGTCGCTGAGACATTCATCCTTGAGGCGCACCGCCTGCCAGCGAGTCAGCTTCTCCCCCGGAGACAGCTGTGCCAGGAATGGGGCCAGGTAGTCCAGCTGGGTCTCCACCTGTTGCAGGTGCTCCTCATGCAAAACACGCTCCTATGGGGGAATGGGATCAGCTGGAAGAGCAAGACCTCTGGGAGACCTCCCAACCAGTTCTGAGTTCATGTTGTGAAAGCACAAAGTCAGGTCCCAGCATGGGGTTCCACTGAGACAGGGTCACCTCTTGCACCTGTGTTTAAGGGTGACATGCAATTACTGTTTCTGACATGACTTCATCTCTCATCCTGAGCCTCACTTTCCTCCTCTGAAAACTGAGACTGACTCTTGTCTGTAAAGCACACAGCCTGGGCCTGACAGTCCACAGCAGGTGCTTACTCAGTGAATGGCAGTGGTTAGCAATGATGCTGAACTTGCATCACTTTCCTCTTTTGCCCATAAAGCCCTACATGGGGTGAACAGGGACCAGGGAAGCTGGAGACACAGGCTCTTGCCTTTCCCCAGGGCTCTGAAAAGTCATCGGATACTCAGCCTTGCCTCACCAACCCCAGTCTCCTTTAGAAATCAGCACTAGGTGAAGAGGACTTGGAAGCAAGTCTGAAAACCCAACTGAGCCTCGCCCCTTGGGAGGTACGCTAAAGCCCTGTGCTGCAGGGACCCAGTGCTCAGTTTGTGCCTCTGTCAGCTTGCTGGGCTCAGCTTGGGTCACAGTCTCAGTGGGAAGCCTGGTGGGAGAGGGCATGCAGTTTTCATTCTTTCCCCATATGCAACAGGCCTTGGCTTGGCCACAGCCCTGGATTGAGGACACCTGGTCTGGATTTGGAGCGCTCTCTGGGGTGAACCATGGAATTGGTCAGCTCAGCCAGTGATGGTCAGCAAGGATGCTCACTCAGCATCAATGGCATCATCTCTTACAAAGGATTCCCATGGTCTCCATCCTGGAGGCAGGGCTCCAGGGAAAGCAATCTGGGAGAAGCAGGGACATTGGCTCACCATGGCCTCCCGATACTCTTTGCTTTTCTCATTGCGTTTGGTGTCGTAGATGGAGATGGTCAGTGTATGCGCCGCCTCCTCCTCCTCCCGAAGCTTCAGGATCTCCAGCACCTCAATCGCCAGTGATGGAGGAAATGCACTGTTAAGACCTTCTCACCCTGCGTCCTCCCACTGCCCACTTCTGTAAGACTTTACCTCCAGTTCTGACTCCCAGGCCTGATGTCGGGACAGTTTCTCCTCATTCTTCAGGTGAATCATGGTCTTGTACTGGTAAAGAAGCTTCTTGGTATGCTCCATGGGCTCTACCTGGGACCAGAACCACCACAGTGACAGAGAGGCTGCCATGGTCAGCTCGGGACCACTTGGTTTAAGTCTACTCTTGCCGCAAGCAAGTTGCTTAGCCTCTCCGGGTCTCAGCGTCCTCATCTACAAAACTCCAGATAGTAACGGCGAACCAAGGATGCAGAGGGCTATAAGGAATGTGACAGGAAAGTGCAGATTCCGGGAGGACCGGGAGACTGTAGAGGAATGGACCTCTGAGAGCTGAGGTCTGGGTTCACCAGAGGTGCAGGCAGGGACTGTAAGGAATAGTCTCAGCCTGCTGGGTTCTCGTTTCTATGGAAAGGGGATGGCTTGCAGAGGAATGGCAAAGGGAGGGGTCCTCAGATGTGAGTTTGGGGCAGAGGTGAATTTCCTGTTGAATTTCAAGAACATCCACCTGGAGTTTCCCAAGTTCCTTGATGGGGCCACAGGCGCAGTTCCCAGGGTTGCCCCCCACGGTCCCTGCCCTGGGCAGTCACCAGCCCACCTCAAAGCTAATGCACATGTCCGGCGTCATGTTGATCTTGTTGCCCTTGCTGTCCACCTCGGTTCGCCGCAGGAACTCGCGCTTGGACGCGGTGATGTAGTCGTCACGGCAGTGGTAGCGGAGCTGGATGCGTTCCTCTGTGATCAGAAACACGCGCTCTGCCACGTCCTCGTCCGCTGGCTTCTCGGGGTTTCGGGAAAATCGCTCGGTGATTTTCTGTGCGGCCAGAACAGGGCAAGGCGGGAGGGGCATGTATGCGCATGCTCTGTGGGCAAGGGCAAAGGACTCAGGCTTTGGCCCATTTGAGCAATCCCTTCTAGCCAGACAATGGATTTCGTGACCCCCCCAATGGGTTCTCAGGGCCCAGCCACTCTGGCCTCACGTGGTGCCCAGCCCCTTCTCCAGCTTCCTCTACAAGACGCTTCTTGCCTGCCCCTAGAGATGGGGCGTTCAACACATCTCCAAGAAACCTACCCCCTCACCAGACAGCCCTTACTAGGGGAAAGGAGCACCTTTGGTGTGTGGCCAACAACTGAGTAGCAACTCAGAAAAACAGCACAATTTGATGAAAGTGGATGAAACCGGGGTTCTAACCTTCACCCCCAGAGCGCAATAAAATTAGAACTCTAAAACACTGTGTGTGTGTATGTGTGTGTGTGTGTGTGTGTATACATGGGTGTGTGTACATTTGTGCGTGCATGTGTTGGGGCAGAGGCCGACATAGGGTGTCTTCTTCCATTGCGCTCCACCCTGTCTTTTGAGACAGGCTCTCTCACTGAACCTGGAGCTCACTGATTTGGCTAGACTAGCTGGCCAGCAAATCTATTCTGCCTCCCCAGTGCTGGGATTATAGGTATGTGCCAGTGCTTGGCTTTTTTACAAAAGTGCAAGCAGTTTACTGACTGAGCCATCTCCTCAGCCCTGGGTTTAATGAGACAAGGCCTTGCATAACTAAAGCTGGCCTTGAACTCACTATGTAGCTGAGGATAGCTTTGAACTCCTGATCCTTATGCCACCAACTCTCAGGTGCTCGGATTACAGGTGTGTGCCACCATGCCCAGCTAGGACCAAACCTATTACTCCGCAGTAATATTGGACAGATGTCATTTTTAGATGTTTTCCTATTTCTGTTTTCCCCACATTTCCGGATGTCTGGCCGTGAAGGTGAACTTGCTTATCACAGTAAGGAAACAGTGCCTCTTGGTCTGGTGGTTGAGGACACAGTGAAGCACCAAGCAAGCCCAGTAATCTGCATTTAATAAAATGTTTAACTCAGATTCTGACAATGTCACAGGCCTCAGGGCTCTCCCACCTTGGGCAGGACCTCTGTATGCCAGAGCATGTCGGCCAGTCTCCAGGCTCAGTGAGCTCTTACCACCATGGGCCTCGGGTTTGACTCTGCACTGTTCTGGGTGAGTTTCTTGATCCTGGGCCCAAAATTGATGTGGCGATAGGAGAGGAAGTCTGAGCGCCCTCCATAATATTCTGTCATTGTCATGGGCGTCTCCTCCCGCTTTATCAGGCCATCCTCACGGGCCATTTCATAGAACTCCATGACGCGGTCCATCTCAGGCAGCATGGACTTGTATGAGTGCACTAGGGTGAGGGGAGGAGGTGGCTGGGTGAGTGCCAGGAGCTGTGACAGCTGGCTTGGTAACTGACCCCAGGCCCAGAGAGAAGGCAGCTGCACATTACAGATGAACATTAGCTATGTACCCAGCCCATCTCTGCTGGGTTTTTAGGTTATGGCCAACCTTTTATTTTTATAAACAGCACTGTGATGAACATCTGCATTATACATTTATATTCTCGACTGTTCTTTGATAAGAACAAGCTCTTGGCAGTAGAATCACTGAGTCAAAACACGTACACATTTTAAGGTCGTTATTATTGCTACTACTGTCATTATTGTGTAAGAGATGGAACTAGGGCTTTGGGCATGCTAAGCTACATTTTATTCAACTGCCCTTAAGAGCCATGATGTAGGAGACACATCACCTTCCTTCTCTGAGTTTCCTCATCTGCCCTCACACCTCATTGGCAGAAGCAGTGTCTGTTCCTTGACACCCAAGAACCTTGTGGATACTGTCCTAGGAACATGTAAACCCCTCCCACACCCAAGGTCCATCCCAGCAATGAGATTCACACACCTTGCAGAGCCTGGGGGTGGCCGGGCTTGAAGTAGTCCACGTGCAGGCCTGTGGTCCTGTTTATGTGCCTCAGTTCCAGCATGTCCTCCCGGTTCTGGTACCACTCCTTTATCTCCAGACCCTTGGTACCTGTGGGGACCCCAGGCTGCTCTTTCAGGTAGACCAGCTCCCCTGGCGTCTGCTTCACAGACACCGAGAGGATAGAAGTGATGTGCCCAAAGTTGCATCTTGGCCATGCCACCCATCCCTGGCCCCGAGGGCACCTTACACTGTAGGTCTTCATAGGTGGTGAGGCGGCACACCAGGCCGTTGTTGTTGAGATATGGTGCCCACTTCTCCACCTGCGCCCTCTTGTATTGTATCACTTTCTTTCCATTTGGGCAGCGGGTCTCAAACTCTGCAGACATGAGGGAGCTGGGGTCTCTCCTTCCACCCCTCTTGGCCATTCATCTAACTCCTGTACTGTCTACAAAATGCCTCCAGGCTGAAATTCAGCTCCAGGGAGGCAGAGAATAGTCACCAGTGCTGGCTCCAACTTCATCTGAAGTATTTTTAGGCCAGCCAGATCTTAGGTCAGAGCTGCCTAAGAATGAGATCTGTGATCCAGCCACCTCACACTCACTGGCAGGACTTTGCCAAGGCAAACCCTGTACTGAGAACACCATCCCCCTTCTGTCTCTAGGGATGGCTTCTGATCCTTCAAAGCCCAGCCTCAGTGACCCCTACTTCTAGTCTCCTTTTGCCCCCATCCCTTATTTGGGATGGTCTGGGTACTCCCATTCTGGGTTTCATGACCACCTTCCTAGCACTTGCCACATTTTGGAATTGCCTGTACCCTGCCTGTGGATCTTGGCATTCTCAGATGGACAGATGTGGCCAGGAGGCATAAAACAAACCACTCTCTTAAGGGCCTTCTCTGTCTGTACCTCCCAGGGCCTGACACCCCTATACCATCTACCATGTGCACTGCCCATGGCCTCCTCTGAACAGGGGTTCTGAGGGAAGGAAAGGGGCTGTGTCTCTGTCCTCGGCAGTCATGATGTTGACAACCCAGTCCTATGTGTCAGATGGTATCAGGCCCTGGGCACAGAGCTGGTGGGTGTTGGGAAGGGTAGGGATGAGGACCAGGAAAGCCTTCAAAGCCCTGTGTTCAGCTGTCACTGTAGACCTTCCCTGGGCTGGAGACTGATTGTTGGTGGAGGCAATAGACCAGTGAATGACAGAGACCTTCTGGGGTAATCTCGATCTGTGCCACCCATGAGGGTGGCATGTCAAAGCTCTTGTCTTCATCCTCCTTGCCCTGTGGGAAGAAGGGGCAGGTGCTGGCCAGGGCCTTGGAACAGAGGCCATGGAAAAGCTCTGTCCCTCATCCTTGCCCCAGAACCAAGCCAAGAGGCCCTGTCAGTTTCCCTAGGGGAGCCAGAAGTTAGGCACATGATCCAGGACAGGGAAGAAGAGGAGTCAGCTTGGGAAGACACCCATACCCTACCTGCCTGATTAAGATGGTGGCTTCTGCCCTTGTACCCTTTTAACCTCATACCTCCAGCCAAGTTACCATCAGCCATGTCCCCTCAGATGGATCATACCCCTTACTCTACCTAGTACCAGGTAAGGGGGCCTGAGAAAGGCCTTCATCCACTCCAAGTCTCAGTTTCCTTAGCAATGACTGATCTTCTGGAGAGGGCTAAATGATGTCAGGAGCAGGGCTTGGGGTTCTGTGTGGCTCTGTCTGTGAAATAAAGCCTGGTCTAGACAAATGACCTTCAAATCAGACTCAAGATTTTCTGTTATACCCTTTCTGCCACAAGCACTGCTCAGACATATGACCCCTGCTCATCTCATTGTGACTTCTTCTGGGGACAGACCAGGCAAGCAATTGGGAGTGGACATTGGTAGAACTCTCTGAGGTCCTGGCGCTGTGAGTGTCCCAGAGCTGAGTGCTGACTATCAGAAATGTCATCTGTCAGTGTTGGAAGTAACAAGGATTCCCAGTCTAAGGATGGAACAGGGCTTCCAGACTGGAACAGTGTGCCCCAGGACTAAGGGTGCTGCCCCCAGACTACATGCCCTGCAGGCTGCTGGTTTGTGTCTGTGGTCAGCAGGGGGCGCTGTTGCTCAGCAATGAGGAGTCAGAGACCTGGTCTCCAACAGATTTACAGGGCTGTCCTCGATCATTCTCAAGCAGCCCTCAAAGCTGGAACAGCCACCACTGAGAACCTAGACATGCAGCTAAACTGTTCAGGCTCAGAGCCCAGCTCTCTCACTTACTGACTGGATCCTTTGGGTACCTTACTCTGCCCGCTATACACAAGTTGTCCCCTCTGAAATGGGGTGTATGTGTGTGATAATAGTTACAAGTGATGATGTTGGGCCTCAGCTTCCCAGGTAGCAGAGATTAGCAGAGATTTAAATGAGTGAGCTAGGTTCAGCACTGACAACAGAGCCTGTTGCTCAGTGGGGCCACAAGAGTGTTGCTTGTCACTATGAGCATTGCTCCATCTCCCTCTAAACTTATTGCCAAAGTCCTTACCCCCAGTACCCATGAATATAGCTGCATTTGGAAATAAAGTCTTTGAAGAATAGGCAATCAAGTTTAAATGAGGTCCTTAGATGGCCCTATCCCAATATGTTGGGTGTCCTTACAAGAAAGAAAATTAGGACACATATTCATAAAAAGAGGACCCAGCAAGATATGGCACTCAAAACCATCAGCAAACCCAGGAGTTCTCAGAAGTTACCAGCCCTGTCAGCACCTCCATCTTGGATTTCCAGTCTCCAGAATTGTGAGACAAAGAATTTCTGTTGTTTAAGCCCCCAGCCTGTGGCCCTTTGTTATAGCAGTGCTAGCAGACTGTTGTTATTGTTGCTATAGTTACCAATAGTGACTGTGACCCTCTCTCTAATTTCACATACAGGGGAGGAGTAGAAGTTCCCAAAGCTGGGGAAATTTGCCCAAGGTCACAAAGTCAATGCCTAAGGCCCTGAGCTCCTGGGCCTGATTGCTCACACAGGGGCTCATGCAGGCCATTCTGAAAGTGCCCCCAACCCCCGGTTGCTGGGAAATTGAAGAAGCAAGACTGATGACTGGGGGTACTACAGGTCAATGGCCTTTAGAAGACCTGACAGGACAGGCAGGAGAGGCCTGGCTAGGTAAAGAATCACAGTGGCTATTCAGGAGGAGCCAGCAGGGTGATCAGCCCCAGGGCTCCCACTCCAAAGGGACGTGCTTTGTAAGGAGCAGTCCAACCACTAAACGGGGCTCAGGTGGGAGAGAGCCTAGATAGGTCACTGTCATGCCAGAGCTGTCAGTTTACTCATCTATAAAAGGAGGGCTTTGCTCTGGCCCTTCTACTTTGAGGAATCTATGATTCCTCCATACACATACATGTTTTCAGGAATGTTTGCCAGGCTACCTGAAGCAAGATAGAGAGCAAAGCCCCTCCAATCCACCCTCACACCACTTGGACTCACCAGATATTCCACATCATCATCATTGTCCATCCCCTCGTCATAATCCTCAGTCAAGGATAGGTAGGGTTTATCGGATCCCAAGAGCATGTACTCCCACCTCACAGGGTCTCCCAGATCGAAGACCAAGTCCTGATGGAGAAGGAATCAGCTGAGTGCACCTTCAGGGCCCCTGCACCTGCATGTGTTCCATAGACAATGGAAACATCCTCTCCCAAAGGCCCGCAGGGGTTGCAGAATGGCTGCTCCATCTAGTCTCTAAGAGCCCAGCCACATTCTTCATCTTGATTGGGAAACAGCAGCCTACTCCCTTCCCACCATCCTATCTCCCTAAGGAAGAAATCCTGTATTATGTCTGGGAGACACTTGGCAGTACTCTTTGACCAGGGACAGGCCTGGATGTGAGGTTACTATATGTTATCATGGAGTATCCTAGGAGGGCAAAACAGTGAGATTTTTATACCATATTTTATCTGACAGCTCATAGGACATAAGTGGGTGAAGAAGAGCCTCCTTGGGATTTGTAAGGTTTGCTGTTTGTTTGTTGTTTTTGTTTGTTGTTTTGAACTCCCTTACAAGGCATTCTTTCTAGAGTGTTCACGTGGTGAGACCCCTTAATCATTTCCAAGATGGAAACAAATATCCTTGACCACAGTATCCTTGTCAGTTCAGTGAAAAGAGTAGGAGGACATTTATAGAAGAGTATCCAAGAGGGAATTATGGTCAGGATGTTGCAGGACTATGCAGCGTGCGTTCAAGAGACTCATTAAGTAGCACTGGTTGGCCTGAAACTTGCTATGTAGATCAGGCTAGCCTCAAACTATTAAAGATCTACCTGCCTCTGCCTCCAGAGTGCTGGGATTAAAGGCATCTACCGCTATCCCAGCTAGGGTTTTGTTTTTCTCCCCAGGTCAGGGAGCTGGGAGCAGAGCAAGAGGCAGATGCAGGCACCGACACAGGTGTGCACAGAGCCAGGTGGGAATTTCCCCTCCACCTGCTTTTCTCCTAGGATCACCTCAGGGTGAAAGGTTCCAGAGGGAGGTCAAAAGCTAAAGAACAGCTACTCAAGGAGGTTTGAACAGCCAGCCTTCTAGAGGCAGTTCTGATCCTGTATTCTCTGACCTGGGAGGGCTCCTGAGTATTGTGGGCTACCTGGGGTTGGGGCTGAAGAAGACAAGACAGAATGAAGGAAGGGAAGAGAGAAGGGTTCCTTGATGCAGCAGTGACTGAAGACAAAGCTTAGTGGGGAGCAGCAGCACTGATGCTTACCTGTCACTTAATCTCATCCTAAATTCTGTCACTTTTGTAAGTAGCAAGCAGTCCCTTGCTGCTTTAACACCAAGTTCTGTTCCTATACAAAGAGCAGACTTGATGGTAACAGCTGTATCCTGTGTGTCCAGGATGCTTGCACCAGGCAGTCTCTGTGAGGATGCCTCCCCATTCCTCCATCCCCAAAGCCATCTCAAGGTTCTCAGAGGGAACAAAGTTCCAATGCTTATATAGTGACCTTGATGGCCAGTGCTGTCATCTCTTCTGTCAGGCCCTCACTTAGTGATGCAGTGCTGACCCTCTTGCCTCAATTCTGTGTGTCCCTGGCACTGGTACGGTATGCACTGGGGTAGTGGTGGGGGTTCGAAGGCTGGATGGAGGAAGGCCTGAAGAATGACAGCCACCATGATCCTTCAGGGACACTGAGCATATGGACATTGTGAGCCTGACCCTGAGGAGGGCAGTCTCAGCTCTGCCATGACTGTGTAGTGTGGGAGAAATGTCATTAATCTGGGTCTCAGTTCAAGAAATGATAGCAGCTGGCACAGAACGCCCAGGGTCTACTCTCAGGGCCTTCTGAGCATAATTTCCCCCAACCCAGTGAGAGCAGCTGAGTGGCTGTGGAGTTGGGTCCTGAGGGTGATAGGATGGGAGGGTCTTCTTTGCTGAGCAGAAGTTTCCCTATCCCAGAACTTCAGGTTCCTTCCACTCACAGACAGAGCTGCTGGACCCCCAGTGACCACACATCCACTCTGCCCATCTCCCAAGGGTGGCACAGTCATCCTTTGGACAGCCACATTGGAACAGGGCACTAAGGGCCTGGGATCTCCCTTTGGAGACCTGGTCTGGTCAGGAATAGGAAACCCTGGTAATAACAAAACAGCCCAGAGGTAGAGACCTCATCTGCTTCATTTGGTATGTATCCCCAGTCCAGAAACAGCACCTGGCACATAGCAGGTGCTCTGTGGAGAGGCTTCGGAATGCCACTTCCCCTGCCAGAATCACCCCTTTCCTACGTAAAATGACCTGGCTGGATCAATTCACATACCACTCTCCAATTGCAGTCTCCTTGACATTTCCTTCATACAGCTCACATTTAAACATTTCCTCTCCATAAGTAGACCTATGAGGGCTGGGCATGGTGGGGCACACCTGTAATCCCAGCACTTAGGAAGCTGAGGCAAGAGGATTGTGAGTTCGAGGCCAGCTTTGGCTTCGTAGTAAGATACTATCTCAAAAACAAACTGACCCCCACGGGCATTGCACAACATGGCAGCACTTACACACATGCAGGCAATACATTCATAAAATAAAATATATGAATTTTTAAAAATTAAGAAGCCAGCATCCACAAGAAGGGAAGCCCAAGGGGTGTGCCCAGGAAACCTGAGAGGTTTCAGGGGTGCTTTTCTCCAGGTAGGGTTCCAAATGAGGCAGTTAAGAGAGAGAAGAGCTGTTGGAAAGGATGGGGTCGGAGCTCAGCTGGTAGAGTGCTTGCCTAATGTACATGAGGTCCTGGGTTCCATCCCCAGAACCACAATAACATGTGGTGGCACATGCTTGTAATCCTAACATTCAGAAGGGGAGGCAAGAGGAGCTGAAGTTCTAAAGTTCAAGGTCATCTGCTTCTACACAGTAAGTTCAAGGCTACCTGAGCTACATGAAACCCTGTCTCAACAAAAAATTTACAGTACTGCAGGGGCAGAAATCAGAAGAATATAGAGGCCTCCAAAGAGAACAGCACTGGCAAATCCCTCAGACTTTGTATTGAGATGACAAAAAAGCTCAGTTAAAGTGACCCAGGATTGTTAGATCCTCTTCTTTTTCCACCGAAATCTCATCAAACATCTCTGGAGGAAGACTGTAGCATCTAGGCATCCAATGATCTCTTTTAAAATGTCATATTTGGTGTCTAGTAGCACACATGTGGCTGGATACACACATATACCAGGGACATGAAGAAACAAGACCACAAGGCCACAAAACTAAAGATAATAGAAACAAAGTCACCGAGGATCTAGATAATGGATCAACAAAAAATGAGGCTAAGATCTTGGCATAGAACTGAAAACTATGTAAGAATACAAAAGCCAAATAAATTATAACTCTAGAATTTAAGTGCAAAGGAGGAGGAGAAAAAGGAAGGATATCAATGGAAGAATTAAGCAACAAATAAATCACAGCCGAGGAAAGACCTTGAAGATAATTGAGGAAAGAGTTCAGAACAAAAGAGAAAGAGAAGAAGCACGAAAAACAGTAACTCTAATAAAAGAGCCTTGTACAGAAATTCAAGAAGGAAATAAGAAATACAATGTCAGAACATTGTTATAATGATGCTTTCAAATTTGAGGAAGCACATAGAAAGATAATAGAGTTAGAGCAGTTGATAATGGACAGGGTTGGAGAGATGACTCAACAGTTAAGAGCACTGGCTGCTCTTGCAGAAGACCTGGGTTCGAATCCCAGTACACACATGGCAGCTAACAACCATCCATAACTCCAGTTCCAGGAGATTAGACTCCTTCTTCTGACCTCTGTGGGCATTACACAACACGGGGGCATTTACATACATGCAGGCTTAGCACTCATACTCATAAAAAAATAAACAAAAATAAAATTTTAAATAAAATAATAAAATATTTTTAAAGAAAGTTAATAGACATAAACTTAATTTTATCAATAATCATAGTAAGTGTAAATTAGCTAAATACCCCAATCAAGAAACAGAGATTGTCAAAATTGATAAAAAGAAAGACCCAAAATATATCCTTAAATTTAAAAGCTATAAATAGAGGCTTTTTTATTTCTTTTTGAGACAGGGTCTCCCTGTAGCCCCAGCTGACCTGGAACTTGCTATGTAGACCAGGCTGGCCTCAAACTCACAAGTGCTTAGATTAAAGGCACGTGTCACCATGCCCGGCAACAAATAGAGTTTTTAAACAAGTGAAGTATAGCCCATGCTAACATAAATCAAAAGAAAGTCAGAGAACCCATATTTATGCCTTGCAAAATAGGTATCAGAACAAAAATTTTGCTAAGGGTAAAAGTGGATAACAACATAGCAACGACTAAGCAAAAATAATATATACTGTAAAATTATGGCCCAGAGGTTGAGAGCACTGGCTGCTGTTACAGAGGACCAGATTCAGTTCACAGCACCCACAGAGGCTAACGACTGTCCATAATTCCAGTTCCAGGGGATCTGACTTTCTCTTCTGGCCTTCATGAGCATTGCATGACACAAATGCACTTGCATACAGGCAAAACATTATACAGATAAAATTGAAATAATTTTTAAAATCCCATTGGTAAAATATCCAAAACCAGAGACTTATGGACCTTATTAAAAGTCAGCATGGAGCTGGGTGTGGTGGCTCACACCTTTAATCCCAGCACTAGGGAGGCAGAGGCAAGTGGATCTCTGTGAGTTCAAGGCCAGCCCGGTCTACATAGTGAGTTCCAGGTCAGCTGGGGCTACAGGGAGACCCTGTCTCAAAAAGATTTTTAAAAAAGAGACAAAATACAATAAAATAAAAGTCAGCATGGTGCTCATTCCCCTAGTAGAGCCCACCAGCCCACACCTTCACCCATCAATAATTGGGCAGATAAGATTATCATGTCCCTTTGAACCTGTGCACCATTTTAAACTGCAGGTTGCTGGTTTGTATAAATGAATTTCTCTTCATTTTTGTAGTGCTGGGGATCAACCCTGGGCCTGTACATGCTAAGCACCTACTGGACAGGAGGGGGGCAGGATGGGGTTTTCTGAGGTGCTAGTCCTGGTTATATAGGAAGTTCATTATCATGTGACAATCAGATGAGATGTACACTTAAGACTGCACACCCCTCTGTATACTCCCGTGTATCATTTATTATTATTATTATTATTGTTGTTGTTGTTGTTTTCTTTTGGTCTTTTTGAGACAGGGTCTCCTTGTAGCCCTAGCTGCCCTGGAACTCACTATGTAGACCAGGCTGGCCCTGAACTCACAGAGATCTGCCTGCCTCTGCCTCCTTAGTGCTCAGAATAAAGGCATGTACCACCACACCCAACTGAGTTAATATTATTTTTACATTTGTGTATGTGCACAGATGTGTGCACATGTGTGCGGGTACGTGCATGTGCACACACATGCACGTATGACAGCTATGGCTCATGTTGAAAGATCAGAGGCCAATTTGCAAGAGTCAGTTCTCTCCTTCCACTATTCTGATCCCTGGTCTCTAACTCAGGTCATTAGGCTTAGTAGCAAGCACCTTTACCGGCTAAGCCATGTCACCAGCCCATGTGTGTGCCAATTATTTACTTAAAACATATTTACATAGTTGGGATGGTGGGGAACACAAAGGGATTTTTGAGGTATGGGCCATGTTCTGATATCAGTGGGCAGTGTGCTTAGTGTGCACACATATTCCTGCACTGGTGTTATACTTCCACAAAAAGTTGTAAAAATTTCATTCACACAAACCATCAGTTCATGATTTAAAAGAATGAACATCATAAACTGCCAAAATGGTCACTAGTGGGCCAGGGTATGGTCTATAGGGACACAGCTATGCTGAAGGATGCTCTCATGGGCTGATGACCAGGTTCCCCTCAGCCACTACCATCCCTGATCTCTGTCCTCCCCACCCCACACACCTTGCAGCAGTTCCAACAGTCCTGCATGTTGACCCAGTAGTTTCTGTGGTTCCAGAGGCTCTCGATGCCCAGGAAGTGATCATCCTTAGTGCTGTAACTGCGAGCTGTCAAAGGGTCAATGAAGAAGCACTCTGGTACTTCACGCTTCCCTGCCAGTACTAGGACCCAGGAGTGCACCCGCAGGCCGTGCAAGGGATCAGGCTTTGACTTCTCTGCCTCCTGTAACAGAGAAATTGGGTGACCATCAGCCAGCTGGGGCCAGGAGTCCAGCCAGCCCTGTGAGCATAGGGAACAGCAGGAGAGCTGAACTCTCTTTCTATCACCTTTCCTTGAGCCCCCAAGTTTCAAGCAGTAAGCTTGGAGGGTCCAACCAGATCTGTGGTTCCCTGAAAGGCCTCCTTAGGGTGCTAGTGCCAGGGACTGACTGACTGACTGACTGTGTGTGTGTGTGTGTGTGTGTGTGTGTGTGTGTACTGAGATTTCATCCAAAGAAAGGCTATGCTTTCTGTGGGTAAGGAGCCCTTTGATAAATCCTAAGAAAGGCCATATCTCATGCCTGGGGAACCATGATCATGCCATCCTCAGGTGCAGGGCCATGGGGACCCACCAGGAGGTGCTCCTCCTCTTCCCTGAGCCTCTTCTTCTCCAGGGCCTGGATCTCCTGCTGTCTCTTGTCCTCTTGCTCCTGCTCAAACCTGCTGGTCAGGTCCCTAGGTGGCTTAACGGCATACTTCTTAGGTGACACTTTTTCCTTCTTCTTGACCACCTGTCACCCAGCAAGAGCGGAAAGTTCAACCCCCGCCTCCCACCCACCCCACCCACTCCAACCCACACCCTTCACAGGGTCCAAAAGTCTGAGCTATCTGGGACCTGCATCTCACTGCTCCTGCAGCCTGCAGGCTTCTGAGCCTTGACAGCAGAGCGAGCCACAGTGCCTGCTGGGGGATCTAGGAGTAGAACTAGGGTTCTCTCCCCACCTAATCTGGCCTGGATGCACAGCGCTGAGAATACTAAGGTGCTCCTCCCCACCTAGGTAAAGTCAGGACACTGCCTGCAGGAACCCCATAGTGCAGGAAATCAGGAGTAAGAGTTCTCTCATTCCCCACCTTCCTGCCCTGGCTGATCTGGATCCCAGCCCAAAGGTGGGGCAGAGACTGCTTGTAGTCAGAGTCTTCAGGGATTACCCTTGGAGTGTTTCATATATTGACTCAAAGTTCAAGTGTGCTGGACCAGGAAGGAAAATAAAAACCTGTGTGTATAGAAGTGTGAGCACGTGTATGTATGCATGAGTGTATGGATGAGTATGTGCACATGTTTTATGCATGTGGGTGTGCATGTATGAACATGTGAAAAATGGTGAGCCATGTCCCCAGTAAAGACATCTGTAGGGGCTAAAGAAGTAGGCTTGTGACAGTATGAGATGGAAATGGAGTCTCCAGTCTTGGGAGTCTAACCCCGGCTTCTGTCCCCAGGTCCTTATCCTCCCTCTGTGTGGCTCCAGCCATGTTACCTCACCTTCCTTTGGCCATGCCATTTCATCTCTCTGTGCACATTTGTACAGTAATGACAATACCTACCACACAGGGCTGCCGTGAGTAGGTACTAGTCAATCCATGTCCATGTAAAAGTAATTTATCATCCAGAAAGTTCTCTACCTTTGCTACTTACTGATATAAATTTATTGTTAGAATTTCAGCCGAGAAAAGAAGCTCAGGGGTGTGGACTCGGACGCCGTGCAAGGCAAAGGTACAGCAGCACTTTCATCCCATCTTTGCTTGGGGAGCTGGGCCTAAGTGAGCAGGCTGACTGGCCCTTGTCTTCTCCCTTGACTTCCTGCCCGTGCTTCAGGCCCCTGGTCTCCACCCTTAAGCTGCAGACATGTAGGGGGCCAGACCCTTGTCCCAGATCCTAAAATCCAACTAGAGTATGGAAAGCCCTTTCTGTGCACAGCATGGCTGTTTTCCAAACATAAAGAGGCGTGTGTGTGTATGTGTGCGTGTGCGTGTGTGTGTGTGTGTGTGTGTGTGTGTGTGTTTCTGATATTAACACTCACTTAAGAGGGTTTCTTAAGAACAAAGTCTAATGCAAATATGTATGAAAATGCCTTAATGAAGCTTAATACTTTGTATGCTAACTTTAAAAATTGGGCTAGAGAGATGGCTCAGTGGTTAAGAGTGGGTGCTCTTGTAGAAGATCCAGGCTCAAATCCCAGCACCCATATGGAGGCTAACAGCCATCTGTAACTCCAGACACAGGGAATCTAATGCCCTCTTCTGTCCTCCATGGGCATTGCATGACACAGGTGCACTTGCATGCATACAGGCACAATAAACACATAAAATTTTTTTTTAATTAACCTCTTTTGTTTGCAGAAACCGTTGTTTCTTAATCAGCAGACCCAAAACTCAATCATCACCCACTGCTAGGGAGGGAATTGGTGTTTTTTTGTTTGTTTGTTTGTTTGTTTTTTATTAAAAGGAACCTATTTTAGTTAGGGTTATAGCTTGGGGTAGTGTGTTTGCCTAGCACCCATAAGGCTCCGGGTTCCATCCCTGAACAAAAAAGCAGGGGTTCTTTTTACCCTGGTTGGGGAAAAGTTGAGAGTCAAGCACTCTCCTGGTCATTATTTCCTTCTGTGTAAATAACCAGATGGGCTTCTATCAGATAAACGGGCTAAGTGGGTAAGCATGCCAAAGTTGGCAGAAACCATGTGACAGTCATAAAGTTTACCCAGCACAGTGGCTTAAACTGAGCTAGACACAGGGACAGCAGTTTGGAGAACTGAACTGTAGGTGGTGCTGAGGACAGAAATCAGCAGGGAGTTGAAATAGAGACTAGGGCAATGGAGGTTATATGCTGATGGGTCAGGAACCCACACCTCCAAGGCAGTCAGGACAAAGACATTCCTCTAAGGGTGACCAGTGCATGGACCTGGACCTCTAAGGATGACTAGGGCAGGGACTCTCATGTCTAAGGTGGTCAGGATAGAAACCCACTCCTCTAAGGAATGTGGCCAGCCCTGAAGTGTGCCTCCTCTGGGCTGTCATGGCAGTGCTGAGAATACCTCCTTGGCTTTGACAGTGAGTGGGCACACCTCCCGTGTCAGGTCCATGAGGCACAAGTCCAGCGAGCCATAGCCATTAACACAGTAGGCATCATAACCAGAGCCGATGAGCATGGAGCAGAGCAGAGTGCTGAAGTCGAAGCAGTTCCCTTTCTGGCGCTTGAGCACCGTGGTCGAGGAATACAGGTACAAGGGCTGAGCACAGTGCACCCATCAGTACAGTCAGGCCCAGCAGCCCCTCGCTGCCCCCATCACCACTCACTGGGATCCTACTGAGTCAGAAGCCCCCTAAGAACATGATGCACACAGATCCTATGCAACCCACACATGCCTGTTGTTTTAAGGAGCGGGTGGTTCCTTAAACTCGTCCTACACCCCCTTCTTTTCTCCTCCATCCTTCCTCTCTTCTGTCAATAGTCCATTATTACTCTGTCTTCCTGTCTCCCTTCATACTCCCTGAGAACCTGACTGAGCCTTTCAGAAGCCCAAAGGTGGGGCCGAAGGCCACAGGCAGCTTGATACACCCAGCACCTTGCCACACCTCCTGAAATACAAAAAGAAGAGTGTGGCAGAAACAAGCAAATCAGGGACCTGGCTTGCTGTGTACCTTTAGGCCAGTGGCTATCCCTCTCTTTGCTTTTTCCCTCATAGGCATCTTAGAAGATCTACAGCCTCCTCTCCCAGACCTACCTGGCCTCCCATCTTGGGCCTGCTGAGCTTAATGATGCAGACAGGAAGTGGTGCTTACCGGTTTGAGAGGGTCGAGCAGGGGAACCATGGTGAGGAAGTCAGATACGAACTGGGCACAGCTGTCCCAGTTGTAGAGCTCAGGGTAGGGCATCAGCGTGGGCCTGAGGGTAGTACTCACGAACTTCTGTAAGAGGAGAAATGGTGATGTGTACATCAGGCACCTTTCACAGTCTGTGCCTGGACCAGGTCCCCCCTCAAATCCTCAGGGGGACTCTGAAGAGGCCAGGCCCACAGGCCCCAGGGTGGTAGCACAGCCCCTTGCTGGGAAGGTCTGGGGTAGGTCAGTGGAGGTGACAGAGAAGGTGGAGGTCAGTGGAGGTGACCAGGAAGCACCCAGCACATCACTCCATCAGGATAGCACAAGCTTGCTCTAGATCTGGGCTAGGAGAACGAGAAGAATCCCTTCCTTCTAGGCTCAGAGGGGCCAAGTAAGCTGCCTCATACCACCCAGCAAGTCAGGGCTAAAGGAAGCACATCTCCAACCAGGTGAGGCCTTCACAGAGCCTGCAGAGGTTCTGGGCAGAGGCAGCTGGTGGATAGGGAAGCCTCCCCTCCAGGAAGGGCAGAGCACCAGGACAAAGTGGGCCAGAGCATACGTCAGTGACTGGCACTGACTTCTTTCCCTCCACATGGCCATGGGTACTTTCCTGAGCCCCTCTGGGCTCAGTTTCCCCCATCTATACCTGGAGTACCACAGGTTGGGTCCATACAGGCAAGTGGGGACTCCTAGCAGGTTAGCTGTCAGCATTGAAAGTCACAGCTTGTTCAAGGTTAGTCTGGACAGCTTGGGAAACCCCTGTCTCAAAGTCAAAGCTAAAAAGAGGGTTTGGATGTAGCTCAGTGGCAGCGTGCTTGTCTAGCATGTTAGGTCCTCGGTTCCACCTCCAGCTTCCCATTCTGATCCCAGGCCTTCATTCCCCTGCAGTAGGCTGAGCCTCCTCCAGCCCCTGAGAAGCCAGGGCTGATTCACCAGAGTCTTCTGTCCCATAGGAGAGCTGTGATGTGGCCCAGAGACAGTAGAGAACCCAGCATGCCTCCCTCTGCCCTCTGCCCCTGCCCTGGTCCTGTTCTCCAAGCCCCAGGCTTACAGGAACTTCACACTCATTCAGTGGGTACAAGAAGAGAGGCACACGGTCGGGGCACAGATGGCTATACTGGCGGGAGAAGTTGTCTGCCACTTGCAACAGGTGTTCCTCCTTGGGTGAGTTGGTGGTGTAGGAAGGAGGCAGCTTGCTGACGTCAATGATGGCCTTGTTTATAATCCTGTACCCCAGCAGGCATGGTAGCAATCTGAGTGAGGCCATGCTTGGCACCCCAGGACCCCACAATATACATACTTAAGCTGCCTTTGACCCTACCCCTTCATCATTTAAATTTCACAACTACATCCAGGACATACCACTAGTACCACTTTCACTTTTACACATATAAAGTGATGGAGGCTCAGAAGTTGAGTGAGTTGTTCCAGATGACACAGCCAGGGGAGAGGTAGAGCAGGGATTCAGATGGGGCAGTCTAGAAGCAGAGCCTTCACACTTAACTGCCTCCCTCTATGACCTGGCCCAGGTGCTACTCTTCTGCCTGGCTCTTCCTGTCTTCTCTGACTATACCAGAGCTGCTGGCTGGGGAGCCCCCGTCCCAGTACTCACGGGCGCTCAGCTGGGATGGGGATCTCAACAGCCATCATTTTCTTCTCCAGATCTCGGAGTTCATCCTGGGTCAGGATCCTTTCCTCCTTGCTCACCTCGGCCAGCCTCACCATCCTCTCCATCTTTTCAGCATGTTCTGCCTGCTCAGCCGCCTCCTCACGCTCCGCTGCCTCCTCCTCCTCCACTTTCTCCCTCAGGACCTCCATCCTGGCGTCTCTGGCTGGCTGGAGGGAACAGCATATACACTCTGAATGGTTAGTCAGCCATCAAGGGGCTGCCAAAACCGTCAGTGCATGCCAGGGGCCCAGAGATGCTTTTCCTCATACAGGATAAAGTACTTCCCTTCCCTCAGGGAGAAAGTCTCTGGCACTACGCTGTCTGTGACACCCTCTAACACAAATCTCTCTTAAAGCAAAGACAAGGAGCCAGGCATGGTGGCATGCCTGTAATCCTAACACAAGTGGATGAGGTAGGAGGATCACAAGTACCAGACTATCCTGGGCTGCCTAGAGAGACTCTGTCTCAAAAAACACCTGACAAAGGTAGGTGTCAGGTGGCTCAGAGTTACTAATGTGACTTTAATAGCTACCTTCTCTTTCTGACAAGTGACACTAATGCTATAGGAGTTGCTGAATATGTAGTTTCCCATTTAGATAGCTACATTTGTGACGTTCAGTAAGCGACCTCTTAAAGAAAGTTATTCAGGGCCAGGTGGCACATGCCTTTAATCTCAGCACTTGAGAGGCAGACAGAGGCAGACGGATCTTTGTGAGTTCGAGGCCAGCCTGGTCTACATAGTGAGTTCCAGGACAGCTGGGGCTACAGCGAGACCCTGTCTCAAAAAGAAAAACAAAAAGAAAAGAAAAAGAAAGAAAGTTATTCAAAATAGCATGGCAATACAATGACCCTGTCTCAAAAAGAAAAAAAAAGAAAAGAAAAAGAAAGAAAGTTATTCAAAATAGCATGGCAATACAAATAACCGCCCCCGCCCCCGCAAACAAAGGTTGCAAGTGAATGAGATCTCATGTCACTAAACTAGAAACTGATACAGAGCTTGCAAGGTCAGGGCTGACACTAAGGCATGTAGGGGGGGTGACAGCCCAGAGGACAGTCACTGTCCTGTGACTCACATTGACATACTATGTGTGCTCATGTGCCCAGGGAAGGGCTGGCCTGAGGCCTTAAAGGCACGCTGTAGATCATCAACCCCAAACTTCACCCCCTTCCACACCATACCACACCACACCACACCACAGAGTCCCAGTTTGAACTGGGGCAGCAAGTTGTCAGGTTCAAAGTGTCCAACTTTCTGGACTCTTTGGCAGAGAGGGCTAGCCTAGGATATAGCCCAGTTTTGGCCACTGAGATGTGAGCAGAGGGACCATTAGATGGCTGAGGGCAGCTGGCACACAGCTTTGGTTCCCTGTCCTCTTCCTGCCTGGGACACTCACACCAAGTGGGAGGAAATGCAACCATGAGTGAGTGAGGGCCATTTGGGAACATCAATGCTGTCTGCTAGGGACAGTAGAGGGGAGTGGTGGGGAGCCGGGTCCCTCGGGATACCTCCAGTATCCCTCTCCAGACGTCTAATGCATGTGAAAACTTCACTTCTGCGTGTACTCCATACTGGGCTGCCCCACATCATTCCAGTCAACCCACCTGTCTGTCCACTTCCCAGCTCAGACTTTTCCACCACCTGCCTCTCAGGTATACTTCTCAGGCAGGCAAGCACCCCAACCCACTGGAGGTGGTTGCAGGCAGGAGCCAGGGTGGGGGGTATCCCTCAGCTCCTAGAGTGGAGTTTAAGACTAAGAGGCAAAGGGGACCAGGAGGGTGGGCTGAGTGGTAGTATGCTTGCCCAATGCGCACCAGGCCCTGGGTTTCATCTCTAGAACCTCAAAATAAGTGGGAGTTGGGCAGGGTGGGGGAACAGTAGGTCAAGGCTGACCCTGCCTCCCCACTCCACCCCTACCAGACTGCCCCAACCTCTCGAGGAAGTAGAAACAGTGTACCAGTCCAGACAGATCCTACCTATGAAGAAACTTACTCTCCTGGCTGGCCCTGCCAAGCAGCTCCTGCAGAGAACTTCAGGCTACCCCTTCCTCCTTTCTGGCCTCAGTTTCCTTCTGCACTGTGAAAAACAGAGGCATTTCCTGAACAATTCTGGTGTCCTATGCTCTGAGGCTTAGGAAGGGCAGAGCATGCCTGTGGCTGCAGGTCAGTCTGCCTGAGTCTGAGGTGCATCCATATCCCAGCTGAGGCTGTGTGTCCAGCAGGCCCATTCAGGACCCCTGCTCCCTGGGGCCAGACGGCCAGCCAAGCAGCATGGCCTGATTATCAGATCCTCTTGCCTGCCTCTTGGGCACAGGGAGAACAAACCAGGGAGGCAGTAGAGACTTTCCAAGATGCTCACAGCTCACTAGACCTCTACTGTGTGCCAAGCTCTGGAGCTGCACAGAAACGACTTGCTTTATCCTAGAGCGACTCTGAGGTGGTCTATGAGACCCATACTGCAAGTGAGAAAACTGAGGCCCAGAGAGCCTAAGAGAATCACCCCAGGTCACAGCTAGTAGGGGACAGATCTCTGATTAGAACCTACATATTTCTGGTTCCAAAACCCATGTGAGATAGGAGAGTCCTTGAAGGGAAGGTGAGTGGGACATGGGTGAGCAAGGGAAGAGATAAGCCGGGTGGGAAAGTCTGAGCCCAACCCTGAGCTCAAGGTCACAGACTTTGGTCTTTAGAGGTGGAGCAGGAAAGGGCCAGACCTGCCACACTATCCAGGAAGGCTACTTCCTCAGTTACTGATCTACCCACAGGCCTTTCTGTACCCCCCAGCAGCAACCTCCTCCTTCCCACCAAATAACCCCTCAACTTCTCCAGAAGTGCCAGGGCTGGAGGACCCAGCAGAAGCCCCTTGTGCCCCTTTCCTCCTTCTCCCCATCCCAGGCCGGGTCCAGCCACCCCCAGTCCTGAGTGCTCTCCTTACCCTCCAAGAACAGCCTTACTACCTGTTAGTCATCTCCATGGTAACAACTGAGGGCAGGCCTTGGGAGAGGAGGCTTCTGGGAAATGTAGTCTCCTGTGATTGCCCAGTGTCTCTCCTCCCCTGCCCCACAGCCTTGGTGTGCTGGCACAGTGGAGTACCAGCATGCAAGAACTGACAGCTAAGCTTCCAGGGACAAATGACCATTTGTCAAGGAGCATTATTAAAAATCACATGATAAAAGCCTCGGAAGAAGTAATTATATTAAAAACGAAAGCAGTAAGTGCTCAAAGCTCCTCACTTCCTAGTTTGACTATTCTCTCTGCACACTTGAGGTGATTTAGCTGCCAGTGCTGTGCAGTGGGTGTAACAGGCAGCTACTTCCTTCTTCGGACTTCATCCAGGGATGTCAGAGTTAAAACAGACTGGATTATTTATAGTACAGACATGCACAGGGCTCCTCTCAGAAAGTCAATGGTTAAGCATTGTCAAGTGCCCTGCCCTGCCACACAGGAATGCAGCCTTCACCAAGACAGCTGGAAGCCAGTGTGGGACCTAGAGTACTTGCCCAGGCAGTGAGAGATCACGGATTTTGCTCTTCAGCACCACACACACAGACTCACAGATACACATGCACACACACACACACACACACCTGTGTACACACATGCATACGCTCTCACACACACATACAAACTCACATAAAGACTCACATACATACACACACTCAAACCTATACACATACATGCATATACTCTCACACATTCACATACATATACACACTACATTCATACACACTCATACACAAATACACACTCATACACACTCATACACTCACACACACACACTCACACCTATACACACATGAATACATTCTCACACACATACATATACATACACATGCACACAAATACACACATAAAAACACACACATTCACATGCACACCTACATACACTTTCACATACACACACAAACACACAGACTCACACATACATACATAAACCCACATATATACATACATACATACATACCACATACCACATAGACACGCGTACACCTACATACATTTAGACATACAAATACACCTACACACATGTACACTCAACACACACATACACATACACTCAAACACAAATACACATAAGCACACACATATACATATATACATAAATGCATATACACACAAACATACACACTCAGAATGAAAAATAATTACAACCAATATGTAATTATGAGTATCCTAGATCACATTTGTCTTTCTACCAATACAATAATAAAAATGCAATTTTTACTCTTTATTTCTGGAGAAAGGGGCCCATGAAAGGCTAACATGGTCCTATGTGGGATGGAAATGAGTCAGAGGAATCCTGTCAGTGTCTTGACAAGGCTGAACAGCTGTTACTGCTTAAAATTGTATGGATCACCTCATTTCTGCACTTTCAATGTCTGGAAGTGATGTTGTGCCCTTACTTCATTTTGCTTCTTATATTTTCACTAGCTGCGCTTTTAAGACCCACCCATGCTTCTGCGTGGAGCCACACAAACACCCCTTTGTCTTTCCATTGTCAAACACCAGTGCAGAGCCCCCCAGAGTACCCCGAGTGCCTTGACCTCTCTGTGCTCATGTTTCTCTCAGCAGCTTGAACCCAAGCAGGGTCTGGCAGGTCCCCAGGCACTGATAAAGGAGTATAGGTTGTTACCCCAAATGACAAGATGGTCTGTTAAACACATAAAAAGTAGTCTCTTAAGCAGCCAGCTTCCTTAAACTTTCATATAAACTCCACACCCACCCCTCCCTACAGACATGCTTGGGCAGAGCTTCCCCAAACTGTCCCCTCTCTTTTTGTGCTCCACTATGTTGAAGTGTCTGGGGCTGGGTAGCTTTGTAAAGAAAAGTGGCTATTTAGCTCTCAGTTGTGGAAGTTTAAGGGCTCACATCTAGATGGGAGTGGATGCGTGTGAGTGCGAGTGCGTGTGTGTGTGTGTGTGTGTGTGCGTGTGTGCGTGTGTGTGCGTGCGTGTGTGTGCGTGTTTCTCTCCCTCTTATAAAGCCTCCAGTTTCAATCATGGGGACTCTGCCTGATGACATGATGACATTAATCCTATCCACTTCCCAAGGGCCTTGTATCTTTCTTTGTAAGTGTGTGTTCATGTGTATGGGGGTACATATGTGTATGGGGGTGATGTATATGCAGGTACTTGTCAACACCAGAGGAAAACCTCAAGTATTGTCCCTCAGGCACCATCCATCTTGTCTTTTGAGACAGGATCTCTCATTGTTCTACAGCTTACCAAGTAGACTGGGCTGGCTGGCCAGTGAGCCCAGGCATCCTCCTGTCTACCTCCTGATGACATGATGACATTAATCCTATCCACTTCCCAAGGGCCTCATATCTTTCTTTGTAAGTGTGTGTTCATGTGTATGGGGGTACACATGTGTATGGGGGTGATGTATACGCAGGTGCTTGTCAACACCAGAGGAAAACCTCAAGTATTGTCCCTCAGGCACCATCCATCTTGTCTTTTGAGACAGGATCTCTCACTGTTCTACAGCTTACCAAGTAGACTGGGCTGGCTGGCCAGTGAGCCCAGGCATCCTCCTGTCTACCTCTCTCCAGCACTGGGATTACAAGTGCATGCCACCATGCCTGGCGTTTTTAAAAACATGGGATCTGGGGATCGAACTCAGGTCCTCAAGCTTGTAGGGCAAACACTTTACTGACTGAGCTACCTCCCAGCCCCCAAATGGCAAACTTCTAAACACCATAGTCAAAAGTTTCCAGCCTCTTCAAACTTCACAATGGGACTAAATTTCAGTGTGTGGACCCATCAAGGACACTCGAACCATATCCAAGCTATAATGCCCCCTAACAAGTGTTGAGGCAGGCTTCCCCACTTGCAGGTAAGACCCACTAGACTGTCTCCACCTCCAGCAGCACGTGAGGGGTCCTGGGATCCTGGTCCCTGCTGCCCTGCTGGCTAGTATGATGGAACTTTCTAATTTTTGCAGACTTAATAGGAATGCTATGCTATGAACTCTCTCTCTCTCTCTCTCTCTCGCAGGCTTCCCCACTTGCAGGTAGGACCCACTAGACTGTCTCCACCTCCAGCAGCACGTGAGGAGTCCTGGGATCCTGGTCCCTGCTGCCCTGCTGGCTAGTATGATGGAGCTTTCTAATGTTTGCAGACTTAATAGGAATGCTATGCTATGAACTCTCTCTCTCTCTCTCTCTCTCTCTCGCCATCTCCCCAGCCCTCATTGTCATTTTAGTGGACACCTGATCCATAGTGGTTTTAAATGTGTATTTTTCATTTCCTTTGAGATAAGGTCTCACTATGTAGCTCCAGTTGGTCTAGAACCTGCAGGCTTCCTGCCTCAACCCCCCAAGGGCTGGGATTGAAGGTGTGCGCACTCAAATGTCTTCATGTACTAACTTGCTACAATAGTTGTCAGTTTTTTTGCCTCTCAAATTGCTGACCTCAGCCCATTTGTCTCTGTTGAGGAAGAGTCTTTGCTTGATTTGCAAGCTTTCTGCGTGTCAATCCTCGGTTTTGGATGTTACAAATGCCTCCCAACTCTGGCACATCTACTAATATTAGTTGTGGCATCCTTCATCAGAAATCCTCCATCTATCTGCTTTTATATTTATTCATTTATTTA